>NC_134573.1:45902614-46202614 GCF_050947875.1 Dermacentor variabilis | reverse complement strand
AGTATTGCTCTCACGTGTTCTGTACACATAACAAGACTGAAACCAATAAAGGCTATGTACCCAGTCTGTGCTATGGCATATGAACAAAAGCACGTGCTATAGCATGTGCCACACACCCGGAGTTCAAAAATGTACTCAACATACCTGCTGCGAGCACGATGAGCTCAATGCGCTGTGGTTGCAACTGGCTGTGTTTGAAGAGCCGGTCAAGCTCGATGGCGGATGCCAGGACCAGCTCCTGGCAACGGCCTCCCTTGCCCGGCCCCGTCACATTCACTGTCGTCTCACCGGCAGCCACCACACAGATGGGCCGACCCATGTCGAAGGCCCGCTCCGCCGACTCCTTCAACTGCTCCAGGTCACGGTAGCGGACCTGGATGTGTTTGTTCGCCATTCCTCTCACAAGCACCAGAGTCCAAATCCTAAGTGGCATCAGATGCTCTGACAAGACCAGGTCCAGAGAAGAGAGTGAGGTATGCAAAGAGACCTGCGAAACCTTGAGCTGCTTCTTAATTCCTTGTGCACTTATTCTTTGTGGTATAAACAAGCACATTTAACATGTGTGCATGCTACCGTACGAGTGTTAAGTAGGCTCTGCGACACTTGCTGTTATAGGCAGAAAGTTTTCGTATTTACAAGTGGGGGGGGGGGGGAGGCTTTCCGAACCATATATATATATATATATATATATATTATTGCACTTGAAAACACTTCATGTGACCTCGAAGAATTGTTCACTGATGTGACAGCCTTATATGAGAATTCACTAGACCTCATAGTAAGAGACAGTTCAATTTCAGAGCCTGAGTCCTCTCCCATCACCAAGAATCTGGCATCTCTCGATGGTGTAATCTACCTTCGTGTAATTGTCGTATACTTCGCTATGACTAATACTGCTTCGCTTTTCCGGCAAAACTGCAGCCTCTCTCTGCCTTTTCTTTTTCTGTGAGTCTGACTATAGGCACTCCTGCGCATGACTGCTGTTGATTCTGATTTCCAGTGAATCCGGCTTGGCCTCATTTCAGCGACTGAGCAAATTATACAGGGTGCCCCAACTATCATGCACCAAGACTTAAGAAGAGAGCAGTTGCATTGCTCGAAGAAAATCTAGTGGATATTGTTTCTAATACAGTGGAGTAGCTGCCAGTAATTATTTTGTTTCTGAAATTTAATTTGACAATTGCAATTTATGTAATTTGAGAAGTACTGTCGTAATTATCAAAGTGTCAGTGAGGCATCATCAAATAAAAGCGAAATAAACAGACCAGGAAGTGACCCACGTGTTGAGAAAAGGCAATATCGATGTGCTCAAGAAAGTAAATAACCACTTTTAAATGAGCCTAATTGGCAATAGGGACACCTGCACACACAAAAAAATACATCAGATTTCAGTGTGCCCTTATATATGAATTTGTAACCGCCGTTGAACACCAGCTGCTGCCTAGAGGATCTGTTTGAATAGGTGTCCTTCTACAGCTATGCAGTACTGAGTCCGCTTTATCACATCTTCAGTGGCTTTCTTGATGACCGATGCTCGAATTCTACGGCAGACATCTGTTATCCTTGTCTTGAGCTAATCTGACGTCCATCTCGATCATGTAAGCACAATCTTTCACATACCCTCAAAGAAATAAATGAAGTGGAGAGAGGTCAGGTGACCTAGCTGGCCAATTTACAGGCCTGTGCCTTCCAATCTATTGCGCATGAAAAATCGCATCCGGCCAGTTTCGTGCTTGGCTTCTGCTGTGTGCTGGTGCTCCATCTTGCTGATACCACAGAAGTGGAAGGCATGACAGCAGGACTTGGCTGAGAAACTCATCCACCACTCCTTCAAGGATTTCATCCACGTAACGCTGTTTGGTCAGTGTGTGACCGAAGAAAGTGGGACTGATTATAGCACCGGCGTAAGTTCCACACCCCACATTGAATGACCACTAGTACTGGTGCTGATTGCGCTTGACCGAGTGTACATTGTGGTCACTCCAATAGTCACTCCATTATGCAAATTCACCTGGGTGTTTCTCTGAAAATTGGCTTCATCTGTGCACATGATGTTGCTCAAAAAGTTCAGCGAGTCATAGACTTTTGTGAGGACCCAATTAAAGAAATCTAGATGATTGTACAGGTCCCTATCTTCCAAGCATTGGTGTTGGTTAAGGTGGTACAGGTGAAAGGCCGTCATTTAGAATCCTCCTAACTGATGGCTTGGAAATTGGTACCTGGGCAGCCGCATCCCGCACGCTAGCATCAGGGTTTGAGGCCATAAATGCTAGAACATCCATGCATAGGCTAGGACTCAAAGATGGAGTCTTACGCCGCTGTTTATAGAAGCTGTTAGTTTCTCTCAAGTTTTCATCATTTCTGATGAGAGTAGACTGACTCGTTTGGTCTACCGCCACACTTCCCGTGACTGATTTATAGTTGCAGCCTTCCTCTTGTTGCCATTTGCAGCTCCCAAGGCAAGGATCATTTCTACCATCTGCACATTACAGAAAGACATGGTGACTGGGCCAAAACAAAACATACCTTTAAACATTTGCACTGACATTGTGAATTCGCTTTTGTGGCGATAGGTTTTGTGGCAAAAAAAAAAAAAAACCCATCCGTCCACTTTATCTATGCTAAGACAACAGCTATCACAGTTTGTTTCCAACTAACACCAAATGCGACGTGTTACTTCGACTGAGGCTTGGCAGATAAGGCACTAGCTTGATCACTATGTATTTTTCTTTATTTCCTTTATTTCGTTCTGGCTAACTCAGAGAGAGCTTGTTCAAGGGCGCTGCTTTTGGTAGGGGTGGGAGCGCAGTCACCTGGTATTTTTCAAATTTGATGGGGTTTATTTATCATCGGAAAAAATTTGTACGTTATTAGTACATCACTGAAAATACCGCAGTTAGATGTCCTTTGGCTGTGCCTACAAATGTCTCGCTGACACTTTCATAACTAGAATATTACGTCTTCAGTTAGAAAATTAATTACAATTACCTAAATAAATCTCAGCAATGAAAAAATTACTGGCAGCTACTCTACTGTACTGGAAACAATATGTACCAGGTTTTCTCCCGAGTAATGCAATTGCTCTTTTTTTTTTAGTTAAGTGCATGATAGTTAACTGGCACATCCTGTATATATTTATGACCTCCGCATGCACGTGACGACATTTCCATTTCTAATAAATGTTGTAAACTATGAGAAGAGATTTTTTTATTCATGAGTCGTTAGCAATGCTTAATGGAAAGAGAAGCAGTACTGACACACACATCATTCATGTGCATTTCACACGCCGTTGATAAAAGACTCCGCCGAAAGGGCCGGTGAAGTATGCAGGTTTTTTTCAGGGTCAAAAAAGAATGCAAAGCAATTTGAAACGAGATGGACATATAGCAAAATATTCATTCTCTAAGCATAGGCTATTTATACCATTAGAAATAATTTTTAATTGGCTACCTCCTTCTTTTTAAACACATAATAAACTTTGTCCTGTGTATATATTTAACTATATTGCGTATGTGCATGGTGTTTGCAGAGGAAATTTAAAACAATGTTGATGTGAGAAAATACGGATGAGGCAGCTGCCGCTGGTACTTCTAATGTGGTTGTTTTCCTATTGTCAGGGTTTGCAGAAATAAAACAAAGTATGAATTAAGATCCGTGCATGTCTGCGCCAACAATGATGCAGTAAGCTATTAGTCACAACAAAATTTTAAGTGAAAAGGTCGAGGCAAGTCAAAAGAAACCTCAAATGATGTGGGTGACAAAACTCTGGCAATGACACATTAGGTGGTGCGGGGGAGGGCTGAAAACTCCGGAGGAGGCTCGGGCCCTGGAGCCCCCTCCCCCTCCCCCCCCCCTTAGTCGGCGCCTATGCTTCCTGTACATGTCACATAAGCTTGCATAGTTGTAAGCCAAGGCAATTATAAGTCTTGTACAAGCAGCCAAGAGCCCATAATTTCACTTGGAAGCCTGCCTGCCCTTTCTTTATCAGCTTTCCAGAGTGCTACCTCTTTCTGCACTTTTGTGCAAAAGTGAGCATGATGGTTACTAACTGAATATAATTAATAAATGTCATGGCTAAGCAGCACGTCTGCCAAAAGCAACAGCAGAGGAATCTCAACATTGATGAAGTGGTGGCTCCATCTGGTGATGACGAAACATAGCAGTGGTAATGTAAAAAAGTGGTAATACAATGCAACGATAGTGTAAAACAGCACCAATGCACTGGCACTATGGCTGCCAAGAAGGCAGCATGACGGGCATTAGAGATCATGCCAACAGGCAAGGTCCACAGCGCACCTCTCCAGCAATGGCGGCCATAAAGTAATGGAAGCCAGTTTTGAAGATGACTCTTTTGCCGTACTATAATAGACACTAACCACAATGAAAAAGAGAAAAAAGTTTCAGGAGTTGAAAATTAATAGTATTTGCATGAACAAAGGCACAACAATGTGAAAGGAGTGCATATAACACCAGAGATGGAGCAACTACTTTTTTTACTTATGTGATATGCAAGCTGAATTTTACATTGGAGTTAAAAAAAAGACTCTTCGCAATGCTGGTGATTTGCCTGCTCTATTTATTAGGCATCTTGAACAGAATGAATAATTAAAACTGAAACATACTTGCATCAATACAGAGTTGTCAACTTATCCAAACATTGCAAAAATTTTAGGCTGATGCTGCAGTAGCCATGTAAAATAACAAGAACTGTGGCAGATTCAATGCCCTTGTTAGAATCAACGTTAAGTGATGCTTTATTGAAACATTTCAATGAAATGCTACGCAAAAAGACGCAAGATGCATGCAATTTCATTTGATGTCCAAGTATGCACAAGGTTCAGCTGCTGATGTTCTCCCATCGCAGATGTCTTGTGTCATTTGGCTTCGTGGTAATGCATGAGTGACTGTTTGTGTTCAACCCCGCATTGTTCAGAATAGCAAATATAGGCCTGGCCAGCACGATGGTAAGATGCAAAGACCTCCATCATGGGACCTACATGACTGCAGATTACACCGTCCCTCAGATTGGCCCACTTTCGATTACACCATCGATTACACCATCAACGGGGTCGGCCCACTTTACTCAGTGAAAAGCAGATAGAGCAAAAGCACTAAAACATGGGAAGGAAGGCAAAGAAAGCTTCACTTTGAAAGGAAATATGCACTTGAAGGTGTATACAGTAGAACGTCGTTCATTCATCCTGAAAAAAAAAAAAGCAATAAAGAATGCACTAACTGGGAAAACGTACATTCCAAAGTCACTAAAAAATTTAGCAGAGTCAATGACATGTGCAATGTGATTGCCTATTAAAAGCATGCAGTGCGCTTATCCAATGGCATCACGCTACAAGCACTATAAAACAGATAGGTGAAGATGCTTATCGCAATAGGGCTGGCAGTGACAGCTGTGAATTTCGATGAGTGATCACCTGAAAAAACATTTGCTTGTACCAGAAGAGGAAACTGGGTGTGCGCTGATGAAATTTTCCCATGAAATGGCCGGGCGAGTATTGCAGGGAAGCTGATGTGGTTGGTGGCAACTGTTCTCGATCACGCATGCCTCGAGCCTTTTCTTGTGTATACAGGATATAGCAGCCGGCAAACATATCCTATGATCACAGTTTGGGGATTTTCTGAACATTGTCAAAAGATTGTGTTTGCCAGGAACGCATTATTCGGTAAAAAAGAAGCATAATTAACTGTATTGGGTCATGTATTGTGCTTCCAATTGCGAATATTGAAACTGGATCATATTGTTAGGTTGCAGAAGTCACATACAAAGATGTAATTACAATATTTACATGAGAGACAACAATGCATAACAAGATGACTGTCGAGAATGATCCCACCTCTACACATCAAATCATCTTCTTCTGATGTGCACCACTCCGGGTTGCTCCATGACATAACCCCTGCATGTAAAGGCGCTATCTCTGTGCTAACTATAAGGGACGTGAGCTCGCAGCAAAGTAAGGCTTCAGCCGGGACCCAAGCACAACGTTTGTGGGGACACGCGAGTCTGCAGTGGAGCGATCTCGTAGTTGACATCGCCAAGCTGATGCAATATCGTGTAGGGCCCTGTGTAGTGTTGCAGCACCTTTTCAGACAAGCCGACACACCGACACGGTGTCCATAGGAGCACAGTGGAGCCAGGAGGAAATCGAATGTCCCAGTGTCAGCTGCCGTACTGGATCTTCTGTGTGGCCTGAGACATAGTGAGCCGGGATCTGGTAATCTGGCATGCCGTGGAAGCCCGAGCGAAGACATCTTGAGCATATTCAGTGGGAGTGCCCGTCCAGGAAGGAAGCAGTATGTCAAAGGGCAAAGAAGAGTGGAGGCCGAACAGAAGGTAAAAGGGTGAAAAGCCAGCGATGTCGTGACGGGACAAATTATAGGCGAAGGACACGAAGGATGACATGCTGTCCCAATAACTGTGGTCATCAGAAACGTACATAGACAGCATTTCTGTCAACATGCGATTGAGCCGCTCCATCAATCCGTTTGTCTGCGGGTGGTAGGCGGTGGAAAGCTTGTGCTTGGCAGAACAGGAGTGAAGTAGGTCTTCAACTACTCCAGACAAGAAGGTGCAGCCACGATCAGTGAGGAGATGCAGAAGTGCGCCGTGATGGAGGATGACGTCATGTAAAGGGAAATCTGCCACCTCAGTTGCACAGCATGTGCGCAAAGCTCGCGTGATCGTGTACCGGGTCGTGTCATCAGTCGCGACAACGACCCACTTATTGCCAGATTTTGACGTCGGAAAAAGGCTGAGAAGATCGAGACCGACGCAAAAGAATGGTTCTGAGGGCACATCGATGGGGTGAAGGCGTCCAGTGGGCAGCACAGCAGGTTTTTCTTGGTGCTGACAGAGCGCACAGGCTGCAACATAGTGGTGCACCAAGCCATACAGGCTTGGCGGCACTGTACGCGGTCATAAGTATGTGAAACACCGAGGTGGCCTGGAGAAGGGACGTCATGCACATATGCTCAAGAACAGATGTCCGGAGATGGCATGGTACAACGAGTAAAAATTCTGGTCCTTCAGGGCATAAGCTGTGACGGTAGAGAACATAGTCGCGGAGCACGATCATGCGGAACATGGGCTCCAAATGTCCAGAGTTTGGACGATTGATGAGAACATGTAAGCAGTCATCATGCCGTTGTTCAGTGCAGATGTCATGCAGATCAGAAATGGCCAGGATGCAAGGGTCCGTGTCATGCGCGTCGTATTCAGGGCAGTCGACAGAATGTCAAGAGAGGCAGTCGGTGTCCCTGTGCAAATGGCCTTACTTGTATAAAACAGCAAATGAATATTCTTCGAGCCGTAGCGCCCATCTACCCAATCGTCCGTAGGGTCTTTAAGTGAGGAGAGCCAGCTCAAGGATTGGTGACCAGCAATCATGGAAAACGTGCGGCCATACAAGTAGGGATGGAATTTGACAACTGCCCAAACTAACGCCAGGCACTCCCATTCTGTAATTGAAAAATTCCTCCCGGCATTGTAATTACACATTGCATTACACTGCCATTGAACAAGTACAGCCACACACGTCTCTTTTTTCATGCTCACTAACAGGCCCCGTAATTTTTATACAATTGACAATACTCTGATCGAACAGGTTGAGTGTTTTAAATATTTGGGAGTATTTTTCATATCTGACTTAGCTTGGGACAAGCATGTAGATTCTGTCACGAGAAAAGCCTTTAAAAAGCTAGGACTCCTTAAAGGGGCCCTGAACCACCCCTCGGGCTTGGTGAAATAACATAGTCCACGGGTAGCATATGCTGTTGTGAACATCTCAGCCAAGTTCTGCTGTCGTAGGTGGTCCGTGGAGCTCGCAAGCGGAGCACGAAATCACTTTGTTCTCAAATGCTCTCGTTTCAAAAACCCCAATGCTCCTCGCTTTTTTGTGTGTGCTCTATTTCATCATAAAGCACACTCCAATATGCGGCTGCTATTGGTTGCTGCGCTCAGCTAAACCGCAGCCGCCATGAGGTGCCGCCACATGTCCAGTGGCTAAGCTCACTGCGGCTCTCTGAGGACAGCCGCGTTTGACTTACGTTTAGCGCGGCATAGGCACCAGTGGCTAAGCGCACTGTGGCTCTCTGAGGACAGCTGCGTTTGACTTATGTTTAGAGCGGCACAGGCACCAAATCGGAAATTTGAACTGCGCGCCTCGGTGACGTCTCCGCCATAGCCTTCGCAGTGCAAGATATTCGAGGAGGAAGCAGAGCGCAGCTGAGGCCGTGTTTGATTGCCGATAACTCCTAACGGAGTTATCGGCAAGGCATGACCAGGCAGGATTCCGTAAAGGCAACTCAACAATATATCATATTCACACTATCAATCAGGTGATAGAGAAATGTGCGGAATATAACCAACCCTTATATATAGCTTTCATTGATTACGAGAAAGCGTTTGATTCTGTCGAAACCTCAGCAGTCATAGAGGCATTACGGAATCAGGGTGTAGACGAGCCCTATGTAAAAATACTGAAAGATATTTATAGCGGCTCCACAGCCACCGTAGTCCTCCATAAAGCAAGCAACAAAATCCCAATAAAGAAAGGCGTCAGGCAGGGAGATACGATATCTCCAATCCTATTCACAGCGTGTTTACAGGAGGTATTCAGAGACCTGGATTGGGAAGAATTGGGGATAAAAGTTAATGGAGAATACCTTAGTAACTTGCGATTCGCTGATGATATTGCCTTGCTTAGTAACTCAGGGGACCAATTGCAATGCATGCTCACTGACCTGGAGAGGCAAAGCAGAAGAGTGGGTCTAAAAATTAATCTGCAGAAAACTAAAGTAATGCTTAACAGTCTCGGAAGAGAACAGCAATTTACAATAGGCAGCGAGGCACTGGAAGTCGTAAGGGAATACATCTACTTAGGGCAGGTAGTGATGGCGGATCCGGATCATGAGACGGAAATAATCAGAAGAGTAAGAATGGGCTGGGGTGCGTTTGGCAGGCATTCTCAGATCATGAACAGCAGGTTGCCATTATCCCTCAAGAGAAAAGTATATAATAGCTGTGTCTTAGCAGTACTCACCTACGGGGCAGAAACCTGGAGGCTTACGAAAAGGGTTCTACTCAAATTGAGGACGACGCAACGAGCTATGGAAAGAAGAATGATAGGTGTAACGTTAAGGGATAAGAAAAGAGCAGATTGGGTGAGGGAACAAATGCGAGTTAATGACATTTTAGTTGAAATCAAGAAAAAGAAATGGGCATGGGCAGGACATGTAATGAGGAGGGAAGATAACTGATGGTCATTAAGGGTTACGGACTGGATAGGGGCGGCAGAAAGTTAGGTGGGCGGATGAGATTAAGAAGTTTGCAGGCATGGCATGGCCACAATTAGTACATGACCGGGGTTGTTGGAGAAGTATGGGAGAGGCCTTTGCCCTGCAGTGGGCGTAACCAGGCTGCTGCTGATGATGATGATGATGAACTCCGTTTCTGCTGAATGCATTGAAGTACTTTTTGTGGCAAAGTGGTTCTGAAATAGCCTATCTTCACTTCAAATGTATTTCTCCACTTCGATAAAAAGTGGTTCAGGGCCCCTTTAAGCACTGACTATCACTCGCAAACTCGGAAACGAAAATGCATGCATACACATCCCTTATAAGGTCTTCTTTAGAGTATGCATCAATCATATGGCATCCAAATAACGCTAGTCTTACAAAACGGCTGGAATCAGTTCAGAATAAGGCTGCTAAGTTTATTTTATCTTCTTACTCAACACACACCAGCGTTTCCCTTTTAAAGCGCACACTTAATCTTTTAAACGTTGACACTAGACGCAAGTTCTTACATTTGTCTTTCTTCCACTCTTTATATTTTGGTGACTCTGGATATGCGGCTACACGCATTGTTCCTGCGCATCATATTTCCACACGTACCGATCACATACACAAGGTATCACCTATTTTAACAAAAACAGTAAAATATCAAACATCCCCCCTTTTGTTATCAATTAAAGAATGGAATGTGTTACCGGAAAACGTTGTGACAATAGGGGAAACTGCTTCTTTCCAGTAAGCCCTACTTGCCCATCTCGAACCAAGAACAGTGCAGTAATGTGAATGTAAAGACTATGACTCGATTCATGCAAGATTTCCATGTCAGCAGAGTACATAATTATCAAATTTTGTTATGCCAAGCTGAATGTTGCATTGCCATGATGTTTTTCTCCCTTTTGCAACTGTACAATGTGCCGGTTTTCTGTGCATGCCTTTTTTTTTTCTGTTGTATGTGATGCAAATTTGGATTGTGTAAATTTCCCCCCTATGTAATGCCCCTAGGCGCCCTTAGGCTATGTAAATAAATAAAATAAATAAATTCCATGGCCACTGGCATCCGTGTGCAGTTCAGTGGCAGCAGATGGATCATAATAAGCCAGCAATGGGGGAGCCATGAGCAAGCATACGAGGGCGGAGAAGGCTTTGGTTTGAGCAAGGCCCCATGTGAAAGGACTGTTCTTCTTAAGCAAGTTGGTGAGTGGGCGAGAGATTTCGGCAAAATTCTTGATAAAACGACGGTAATATTAGCATATCCCAACAAAGCTTCTTACGTATGTGGTGGAAGACGGAACAGGAAAGTTCTGGACAGCGTGAATCTTGTCTGCGACAGGTTGAACACCAATGGCACTGACGAGAAGGCCAAGAACGGTAATTTGATGACGTACAAAGTACCACTTGGATAAGTTCAATTGTAGGCCGGCACGTCGGAAAACAGCAAGAACAGCCGATAGATGCAGTAGATGACTCGTGAAAGTTGGTGAAAAGACTATGATATTGTTACGGGAAGGAAGAAGCGTGCGTCTATTTACAGATGGCTTTTAATGGCTGAGCCAGCAAGCGTAGAGCAGCGATAATGCTACACTCTTCTTCGTCGTCTCCAAGGCCACCATCATCGTCCTCCTTTTCCCACATTACCGACTGTGTCATCACCCCCGTTGGAAAAAGCAACTTATTGGTGTGGCTCATCGGTCTGAGAAAGGTAGGGTTTGAGGCGGCTGACGTGGATGGATGTCAGAGAGAGGTGAAGGCACCGTGGCATCCAGCGGAGACACTTCATATGTGACAGGGGTCACCTGGCGAAGGATGCGGTAAGGGCCATAGTACCGCGAGAGGAATTTCTCCGAAAGACTAACACGCCGAGTTGGATACCAAACTAGCACAAGAGCACCTGGTTCGTTGTGCACGTCGTGATGGCGCTGGTCGTAACGGCACTTCTGGCGGGTCTGTGAAGCAGAAAGACGAATGCGGGCAATCTGGCGTGCTTGGGTCGCTATGGCTATGACATCCCGAGTGTACTCTGTCGGCGAGTCGAGTGTGGTCGAAAGGAGAATCTCGAAAGGCAAAGTCGGCTCACGGCCGAAGAGGAGATAGAAGAGTGAATATCCAGCTGTGTCGTGGCGCGAGGAATTGTAGGCGAACGTGACAAATGGTAGAGCAATGTCCCAGTCGCGATGATCGGAGGAAACATACATTGCTAACATGTCAGTTAATGTGCGGTTAAGGCGTTTGGTAAGACCGTTAGTTTGAGGATGGCAAGCGGTAGCAAGTTTGTGTTTAGTAGCACATGATCGAAGTAGGTTGTCTATGACTTTGGCAAGAAAGTATCTGCCAAGATCGGTGAGAAGTTGACGAGGTGCACCGTGATGCAAGATAACGTCGTGAAGCAAGAAATCAGCGATGTCTGTGGCACAGCTGGTCGGTAGGGCTCTAGTAATGGCATAGCGAGTTGTATAGTCCATAGCCATGGCAATCCACCTATTTCCGTCATTTGATATAGGGAATGGTCCGAGAAGATCAATGCCAACGCGAAAAAAAGGGTCGGCCGGTATATCCAAAGGTTGCAGCAGTCCGGCGGGAGGCACAGCTGGTCTTTTCCGGCGTTGACACAACTTACATGCGGCAACATAGCACCGGACGGAGCGGTTGAGACGGGGCCAGAAAAACCGTCACCGAATTCGGTTATAGGTCCGCGTGACGCCAAGGTGTCCAGCAGCGGGAACGTCGTGCAGTTGCTGCAGTACAATCTGTCGCAGATGAGACGGAATGACGGTTAGGAGCTCGGGCTAGTCGGGGTGCATGTTGCGGCGATACAGGATGCCATTTTGTAGTACGAACATGTGAAGGGATGGGTCAGACGGATCAGAGAGCAGGCGTTCGATAATGGGGCGTAACGACTCATCGCATTGTTGTTCAGCGCCAATGTCTTGCAAGGCAGAGAGCGAAAGAACGCAGATCGGTGCGACATCCACTAAACCGTCTGGTACATCGATGGGATGACGAGACAGGCAGTCGGCGTCCTGATGTAGACGACCCGACTTGTAGACCACAGTGTATGTGTATTCCTGTAGCCGTAGGGCCCAGTGACTGAGGTGTCCGGTGGGATCCTTGAGGGAGGAAAGCCAACAAAGGGCATGGCGGTCGGTTGTAACTGTAAATGGTCGACCATATATGTAGGGTCGGAACTTGCCCACTGCCCAAATGAGGGCGAGACACTCGCGCTCAGTAATCGAGTAATTGTGCTCTGCGGGAGAGAGGAGGCAGCTGGCGCAGGCAATGACGCGGTTGTGCCCACATTGGCGTTGAGCTAAAACTGCGCCGATGCCGTAGCCATAGAGAAAGAAGCCGTAGCCACTGGCGTCAGTGCGGATTTCTGTCGGAGCGGAGCCATAGCGGAGCCGTCAGAATGGGCGGGAACAGGAGGTGTGGTGAGCAGCGTGATGAGCTGTGAGAAAGCAGACGCCTGTTCAGAGCCCCAACAGAAAGGAACGTCTTTTTTCAGGAGGTCAGTCAGGGGACGAGCAACATGGGCGAAATTTTCCACAAACCTGCGGAAGTACAAGCAAAGGCCAATAAAGCTGCGAACATCTTTGGCACAAGTTGGTACGGGGAAATTCTGCACAGCATGAACTTTAGCGGGGTCGGGGCGAATGCCTGACAAATCGACGAGGCGAGCATGGTTATTTGGGGTGACCGAAGTGGCACTTGGACGAGTTGAGCTGTAAGCCAGCGGTGCGAAAAACAGAAAGAACAGATGAAAGTCTTTCAAGATGCGTCGCAAAAGTTGAAGAGAATACGATGACGTCATCCAAGTAGCACAAATAGATGGACCATTTCAAACCACGTAAGAGCATGTCCATCATCCGTTCAAAGGTCACCGGGGCATTGCACAAGCCAAAAGGCATTACCCGGAACTGATATAGGCCGTCTGGTGTGACGAATGTGGTCTTTTCACAGTCCATTTTATCCACGGCAATTTGCCAATATCCAGAGCGAAGGTCTATAGATGAAAAATAAGTGGCACCGTGGAGACAATCCAGAGCATCGTCAATGCGGGGAAGTGGATATACATCTTTCTTGGTGATCGTGTTTAGATGACGATAGTCAATGCAGAATCGCCAGCTGTTATCCTTCTTTTTGACGAGAACAACAGGGGACGCCCACGGGCTGGAAGAGTGTTCAGTAATCCCTTTGGCAAGCATCTTGTCAACCTCGTTCTGGATAACTTGTCGCTCAGAAGGCGACACCCGGTATGGGCGTCGGCGAACAGGTGCTGCTTTGCCGGTATTTATACAATGCTTGACGACCGCAGTTTGACACAAAGGGCGATCATTCAGGTCGAAAATGTCGGAGTAGGACTCGAGGAGGCCACGGAGCTCTGTGGCTTGTTGGGTTGAGGGGTCTGGTGTAACCATCTTTGTAAAGTCGTCGGTCGGGGCTGATGCAGAAGGCGCAGAATGAGCATTGGCCGAAGGCGGCGCAACAAATAGAGCGGAAATGTGCAACTCGTGCGTCAATGACAACATGGCTAGAGACATGCCTCGAGGAATTACTTGTGGGCACTGTACGAAATTTAGGATGGGAAGACATGTCTGATTGTCCGCAACAGAAACGATAGTGTGCGGGAAGGAGACATTGTGAGAAAGCAGGACTGAAGTCGCGGGAGTAAGGACATAGTCTCAGTCAGGTACAGGTGGGCAGGCTAAGACAGGGATGCAGGTTGCTGCAAGAGATGGCAGGCGTATAAAATCCGCGGAACAAAGCTGAGTTGGAGCATGAGCAGGAAGGTCAACGGGGACAGGTAGTGGTAGGTCAAGTTGTACAACGCCGGCGGAACAGTCAATCAGAGCAGAATGGGCGGCCAAAAAGTCGAGTCCGAGGATAATATTGTGGGGGCAACGTTCGAGCACGCTAAACAAAATGGACGTGTGGCGACCGGCGACACTGACACGAGCAGTAAACATTCCAAGTACAGCCAGAGTTCCACCGTCGGCGACCTGGAGCAGTCGAGTCGGAGCAGGAGTCAGTACTTTCTTCAAGTAAATTCGAAGCTCCACACTCATAATGGAAATTTGGGCTCCAGTGTCGACGAGTGCTGTAACGGGCAAACCATCCACGTCCAGAAGGTTCCGATTAATAAGCAGGGTCAGCAGAGGAATTTGAGGCCGGGGTTCTAGAGCAGCGTCACCTCCAGGAGCTGCCCCAGTTAGTTTCCCATCGGAGAGTGGCGACGGTAAGCTGGGGATGGAGAGCGACACAGCTGGGGCGAACGGGAGCGGCGACTATGTGGTGATGGCGAGCGGCTGGTCGCGGTGGCTCGAGCGTTGTCAGGAGCGTCTTCAACCTCGGTGGAGAGTGATGGCGGGCGAGGATTCAGTGGGGAGCGGCGGTAGGCGGGAAAGCTTGGTCGAGAGTGGGATGGCCAGGAACTTCGACAGTGGCGAGAGATGTGGCCCACACGTCCACAGTTAAAGCAGATGGGTCTATCGTCATGTGTGCGCCATTCGGCCGGGTTGCGATAGCTCGGATATGGACTGTATTGGCTCCGGTGAACAGGGGCAGAGGCAGCAGACGAAGCAAATTCAGGACGGCTGGCGGAGCAGATGGACGGAAGGCCCACATTGGCAAGTTCTTGGCGAATTACCGACTGAATGAGCGACACAAGCGGCCGGGAATCGTCAAAGCACTGCGTCACTGGTGTGGCAGGAGACGCTGCTTCGATTTCTCACCGAACGATATGTACGACATTCTCGCAGGAGGTGGGCTCACGCGGCGGACAAACGTCTTCGCACGTCGACGAAGCTGCGGTATTAGGTAGACGCGTAAACTGTTGAACTATGCGGCAACTCTTCGCGTCTTCAAAGCGGCGACATTCGTTAATGATTTCATTGACCGTTGTTACGTTCTTGTAAACAATCAGGTTAAACGCGTCGTCCGCGATGCCTTTTAAAACGTGGCTGACTTTGTCTGCCTCTGCCATATTGTTATCCACTTTGCGGCAAAGGGCGAGGACGTCCTGGATATAAGCCACGTAAGATTCAGTGGACTTCTGTACATGGGTCCCAGGTCCTTCTTTGCAGCACGTTGGCGGCCGACGGGCTTGCCGAACAAATCTCTAAGCTTCTGCTTGCACTGGTCCCAACTCGTAATCTCTTCTTCGTGTGTTTCGAACCAGACCCGTGCTGTTTTCTTGAGGTAGAATATTATATTGGCCAGCATAAGTGTGTTATCCCACCTGTTGTGTGCGCTGACCCGTTCGTAATTCTGCAACCAGTCATCGACGTCAACGTTGTCGATCCCGGAAAACATGCCAGGGTCGCGAGGCTGGGCCAGGATGACCGTCGGTGGTGACGACGGGGCCGTGGTTGAACTCTCTCCTTCGGATGACATGGCGGCCAGGTTACGTCCGCTGCGGAGCTCCGTCTTGCGCAAGTGATTACCCCGCACATCCACCAAAGATGTTACGGGAAGGAAGAAGCGTGCGTCTATTTACAGATGGCTTTTAATGGCTGAGCCAGCAAGCGTAGAGCAGCGATAATGCTACATTCTTCTTTGTCGTCTCCTAGGCCACCATCATCGTCCTCCTTTTCCCACATTACAGACTACAACAATATTATCTAGATGACACAGACACGTGGACCACTTATAGCTGCGAAGTAAGGGGTCCATCATTCTTTCAAAGGTTGCCAGGGCATTAAAAAGGCCGAATGGCATAACCCTGAATAGGTAGAGGCCGTCAGGTGTTACAAAGGCAGTTTTCTCACGGTCCATGTAAACTAGCAACATTTGCTAATAGCCTGCATCGGAGGTCTATCGATGAAAAGTATTTGGCTTCGTGCAAGCAGTCCAAGGGGTCATCAATACATGGCAATGGGGTCGACATCCTTGTGTGTGATTTTGTTGAAGTGTCTGTAATCCACAAAAAAGCGCCAACTGCCGTCCTTCTTCTTGAAAAGGACAACAGGAGACACCTACGGACTGCAAGATGGCTCGATAACGCCTTTAGCTAACGTCTTATCGACTTCTTGTTGTATCACTTATCTTTCAGCATGTGAAACACAGTATGGCCGGCGAAGTATCGGATTGGCATCTCCGGTGTAAATACGATGGGTGACCAGCGATGTCTGGGCTAAAGCGCAGCCGTCAAAGTAAAAAATGTAGCGGTAAGTTTTTAAGAGATGGCGGTGGTCAGCAGCTTGTGCCGGAAGAAGATCAGGTGCAATTATCTTGCTAAGTTCATCTATGAGAGTCAGTGAATCGGAGGTTCCTGTAGAGCGCGACGGAATTTCGGCGCCAAGAGCTGATATCTTGCAATAATTCACAGGCGAGATGTTGCCCAAAGACATGCGTCTGGGAAGAACTTGAGTCGAGCAGTTAAAGTTAAGGAGAGGGAGCTAAGTCTGATTGCCTGTAACAGTGAGCACGGTATGAGGAACAGCCAAATTTCTTTCAAGCAGTATGTCAGCAGTGGGACATAGTACATTGACGCTGTCAGGAACAGATGGGAACAACAGTAGAGTGACGTACGTAGTGGCTTGAAGGGACAGGCGGATGTCTTTGGGAGAGCATAACCATGGTTGTGTGACTGGTGGACTATAGCAGCCATGGGGTAGTTCAAGCTGGATGACACTAGACACGCAATCAAAGAGGGCTGAACGTGACGATAAAAAGCCTAAGGTGAGTATAATGTCGTAAGGGCATTGTTCCAAGATGGCAAGCAAAACTGTCGTTAGGTACCTCGCGATGCCAATGCAAGCGGTGCACTTTCCAAGCACGGTAGGCATCTCTCCGTCGGCAACGCGGAGGGTGCATGATGCAGCGGGTGTAAGAACTTTCTTCAGGCATCGGCACAATTGGACAATCATCCTGGATGCCAGTGTCGTGCCAGTGTCAATGAATGCTGGGACACTGACACCATCGACTAAAACGTCCATCAAGTTCTGTTTGGTTGGCAAAGTGATCAGAGGTCAAGTCATCAATGCAGCGTCAACTCCGGGAGCTGCATCGTTTAGTTTTCTGGAGATGGGTGCCGGGGCTGCATCGGGGACGGTGGGTGATGAGCCTGCCGCGATAGGGACGACGGTCGACGAGCAGGTCGCGAATGGGACTGATGATGTCGCAATGACGATGAGGGACCGTTCCAAGGAGCAAGAGCTTCATTGTTTGGCTGTTACGGTGCCAATGGAGGCTGTTAAAGATGCTCGCTCTGTTTGGGGTGATAATAACTGGTGAATGATGGTCGCAGAGGGGAGGAGACAGTACGGTTGTTCCAATGGTGCGCAACGTGACCAATACGCTGGCAGGCAAATCAGATTGGCCGATCGTCTGCAGCTTGCCACTCGGCTGGATTTCGGTAGCGTGCAGTATACCACAGACCAATCAATGGACCTGAAACATGAGACAGCTGTGAAGTGGCAACGGCACATACAGAATAAACTCCAAGACTAGCGAGTACTTCTCGGACTATTGTCTGCACAAATAGTGCTGTAGGCAAGTTGTTCGGCTCACTGGAGCAAGAAAAAAGGGCTGCAGGTGCCATGGCTTAAATTCTCACCACACTATCCGCATCGAGTCATCTGATGATGATGGTCGCTGCACTCCTAGCCTGTCGTCACAAGAGGATGTTGCAGCTGTGTTCAGTAGATGTGCGAATGACGTTGCAATGAGATGACTCTTGGCCTGTTCAAAGCGCTGACACCTTTTGATGGTGTTCTGTACTTTTTCACAGTTTTCGCACATGAGCAGGTTGAAAGCATCGTCAGCGATCCCCTTGAGTGCATGCCCAACCTTGTCTGACTCGGTCATATCGCTGTCAGCCTTACGGCACAGAGCCAGCATGTCCTGGATGTAAGAGACGTGTAATTCTGTGGACGTCTGGGCATGGGTCGCTAGTTCTTTCTTAGTGGTGCTCTTCCACCTGGCAGGATGGCCAAACAAGTTCCTCAGCTTCAGTTTACACGTGTCCCAATCGTTAAGCTCTTCCTTGTGGTTGTCATACCACACCTTCACCGTGCCTTGTAGGTAGTAGACCAGGTTAGCCAACATAATCGTCGGATCCCATTTGTTGTGGGCCTTTATACGCTCATACGTGGTGATCCATTCTTCCACGTCAAGGTGGTTGGTGCCGCAGAACATTCCTGCATCCCGTGGCTGAGCCAGCACAACCATCAGGGTTGTAGGCGTTGATGTGGGCTGTGCCATGGCAGGTCCTGTTTCATCCATAATGTTGTCCAGTTCAAGGTGATGACCACTGCAGAGCTTCATTGCGGTTTCTCGTGGGTACCCCACACCTCTCACTAATTTTTCATGTTGCAGAAGTCACATATAAAGACGTGTTTACAATACATACACGAGAGACAACAATTCATAAACAAGATGGCTGTTGAGAGAGACTCCACCTCTACACATTAAATTGTTTTCTTTTGACTGGCACCAATATGGGTTGCACAATAACAGTATCAATGAGGTTCTACTGTATTTGTTGCAGTGAAGCTACTTAGGTACTGTTTGTTGTTTCACTGCATGATTCTGTAGAGAACAGAAATGATCACTGACATATTTTGAGAGCTGGTGCAGATGGCTATATAAGCAGGTTCCTTATATATTTATAAGCCAATTCATTACATTACACTCTCTGACCTCGGGACATCCTCTTGTATATCATTGTATAGTTGACTTCCATTAATTTGACTCTGACGGGACCGATGAAATTGATCAAATTATCCAGCAGGTTGAATTAAACAATATGCAGAAAAAAATGTCAGAACACACCACTGATTCATTTCCCAATGGGCAAAATTTGCTCGGCCCAATGTCGGGCAAGTATATAGTGGCCAACCGTGCCACGTATGGGCCACGCTTGGCCATTTCGGTTGGGTCATTATTGGGGATTGACATGAGCATTACATCGGCCAATTATAAGGGTGCCAGCCTAGGGCTTATCATTGCTGCCAACCTGGCCGACTGCCAACCTAGCAAGGACCAAGGTGATTTGTAGGTCGGCCCACATCTGGGCCTGCATCAAATCTAGCATGGCCCATGACAACTTCAACGTTGGCCCATGTCTGCGCCTACATTGAATTTAGAATGGCCCATGAAAATTTGCAGGTTGGCTTATGTCTAGACCTACATTGAACCTAACATCCAAGTGACAACAGTGACGTCCTATCAATATCTTATGGACGTCCTCTGCCAGGATGTGGATATCCTAGGCATGTGTTGAATACCTCCTGTGGATGTCTCACATGAGCGTTTGGCCACGTTTTCTATGTCCTGCAAGCATCCCTTGCACGTCTGTGAGGGACATCATGGGGACATGCTGCATACATTTTACAGACATGTTAGGGCCTTTTGCACAGTGTTTGCCATAATGTCTGTTACGTTTGCATTTGCAGACAGCAGATGCTTTCTTACAAATGCAGCATGCCCATGCAGCGAGAACATATACATTCTAACGCGACAGTGTTAAGGAGCCCACGTCGCAGAAAATCCGGCGTGAGCGTCCCGCATAGGCATCGGCGTCCCATGTCAGCGTTGGACGTCATTTCAGCGAAAAGAATTTCGAACCAAATTCTGAACTACGCATACCCACCCACTTCTCTACCACCAAAGTTGCTGATAACTTGTTTTTCATTCTTTACAAAGTTATTCCTTGGAATTTTGAGAATGGCAGCCCACAAACAAATGTAATGGGAAAAAAAACCACTGAGAGTGCATGTCCTTTATGTTAGCTCTTCACAGACTGAAATATTAAATGTGCGAAACAATAACAGGAGATTGACCCATGCAAGAAGCCGTGTTTCTACCAGAAAGCTCGCCTTCATGCATAGCATTCGCGGCCAGCATTTCCCAGTAAACATTATGGTTATATAAGCTGCAGTTTCCAGGAAGCATGAAAAGTACTAAGGGGTCTTTGAATGCTATCGTGTTCCACTCTTAAAGGCGCCATTGTCAGATGGGAAGAGGACTTGGCACTCAGAGGTGCCGCGTCCCAGAGCTTTCATGAACTCATCAACGCAGCATCATTCCGTACATTGACCCTGGCACTCCCCCTCTAGCCGGGCTGACTGGGCAGGGGGCTTTGGTTAAGCATTGCGTCCCTCAACCTTTTGTGCACATGTTACGCACACACACACGTCTGAAGTGCAGCATACTATTCTTCTAGGCCTTCCACCAAGCACAAGTGATTTCTTGAACTGACTGGAGTTTTTCAAGTAAATTGTGTCAGAAAATTTGTAAAGTACGATGTACACATTAGTTGCAGACACGACAGCTTCAGATTGTAATTCAAAAATGCGAGACAACAAAATTCTGTTACAAAGAAACTCAAAGACAAATCCTCCAATTGGAGAAAATATTCACGCATATGCCAAAAAAAGGTCAATGTGGGATAACCTTGGGACATTCGTGCTGGGATATATGAAACAGGTCCATGTGCAATATCCGTGGGACATCCATGATAGGATATACGAAACTGGAAGTCTGGCGAATGTCCTATTTGTCTCCAAAATGATGCATAGACATTGAGATACGATTTGGATGTCTTACGAATGAAGTGTTTTCACTGCGATGGCCCACGACAATTTGTAGGTTCGCTTATGTCTGGGCCTACATTGGGCTTAGACGGATTTCTAGCACATGTTATGCTTATGAAACTGCATATTCCTGGCCGATAACAAGCAAGCGTCCATCCTTATTGCTGTACAGAATGCACAGTACAAAATGTGCTGCATTACAGAGAGCATATTCACTTATAAATTTGTTACAAGACAGTTACCTTACAGAAAATCACACAAAGTGCTGCAGCTTAATTGTGCCACATAACCTTGGGCCCACCGACTAGAACAAATGGACCACTGGAACCATGTTATCAACATATGAATACTCATATTAAAAAGACTGTGGATGCATCTGCCTCACATTAAAGGCGATGCTTGGTGCCATTAAAGATATCACAGTAGAGAGGCAACTATACAAAATGGAAAATTAGATATAGGCAAAAAACATTTAAGAAAAAAATGTGGATATATTATGTGGTACAATGGTTTCGGGAATGCACCATTACTGCACTCATCAAAGCAATGAAAAAAACTCCTTACTCATGGAGCACCTGATACAGTACATTGGCAACGTACTTCAGCATGACGCAGTGCCCACTTCGCATAGCAATCTCTTGCAGTTGGCCCTGGAGAATGGTCGTATAGTAACCTCAGTCTCACGTGTTTTGGCCACCCACGTAGTTGGCAAACAACCTTCGGCAGACTTTTTCGCTGCTACCTTGGTTGGCAGCAGACCTCCCCCCAGCTCTTTTCCAACTGTTGGCTGTCAGTTTGGGTTGGCAGTATTCACTCGAGTCTAACACGCCGCCGAATCAAATGCACTCCCAATTTCAATGTATCTAGAGAATCAAACGCGCTCCCAATTTCGATTTATATAAAGTAGAAAACTAACGTAGGAATTACATTAAATCTCCTAAACAAAGTAGTAATCTAACGCGTACACGTCTTCTTTCTTTTTTAAAGCGAAAGCTTTACTGGTCGCGAATTTGCGATTTCGCCGTGGCGGTGCTCCGAGGAGGCACATGACGTCACAACGCGCGTCTCACCGTGGATATTTCTCTCTCTCTCTCGCTCCCTATTCACTACTGCGCATGCGCCACTAGTAGCACCGAGCATTGCACCGAGCCATAGGTGTTCCGCCGCAGCGCCGCGCCTTTCCGCCGCCGCCGTTTGGTATGACGTCACCCGCATTCCTCGTCGTTGCGCTCGCCTCCGCTCGCTTCGCCAGCTGCGTCGCATGCCTGATAACATGTCGGAGGATTGAAAAGGAGAGCTCGAGTGCGCCACAACCACAGTTGAGGCGGCAGTATGAACGGCGACTATTCTGATAAGGAGGAGGAGGCCTGGAATAGACATCGGAACGAGATGATGAGGAAACGAATCGCCCAGGAAACAGACGAACAGCGAGCCGAACGACTGGCTAAACGCCGCAACATAGTTAGACAACCAGACTAACCTGGACTTGCAATCAAGATTAAGCAAGGCTAACCATGCTATGACTTAGCTTTCGCTACGTGTATCCTGGCATAGCCGAGCTAAGCCACTGCCAATTTTTTTAATGGCGTCCGGTTTTCTAAAGTTAGCTTCGCCGCACGGTCGCTGAAGTCAGCTTTGCCGCCGTACAGCCACATTATGCGGCAAAGCGTGCGAACGCCGCGGAGGCAGTTTTGGTTTCTTATCCGATAGCACTGCGCAGGCAATTTTCCGCCCAATTCCCTTAAAAAACAAGAGGCGTACATTAAAATAGGGTAAATACCATAATCAGTACCGTTCTTGCTTGGAATCCTTCCTATGATGGGCCGAAAATAGGCGCTTTCAACGAGAGATGATGTGTGCTCAATAAATTCACTGTCCACTAAGTTCCGCCAATACAGACGGTGCCACTAATGGGGTCGTTATTGGGGTTATCATAGGAGTAAGGCACGTGGGCGCTGACTGGTGGAGTTCGAATTATCCAGCGAATGCCAATTCTGGGATCAAATTAATGAACGCTTGAGCCCATAGCATGGGCGCCAGGTGGGACCTTTGGTCGGGATCGAAATAATGGAAGTCCGCTGTATTCTATTATACACTTTGTCTTAATGACATTTATTCATCCACCCATTTATGCATTCAGTGATTGATTCATATATGGTGTCCTGTGTCGAGCTATTCGAGCAGAAATCCAGCATTCTCAGTCCTTGCCACTTTGTGCCACCTTGTTTACATTATGCCTACCTGTCCACATCTCTCATACAATGAGATGCTTGCATATGTGGTTAAAAGATGAATGAGGGACAAACGACCACCGAATCTTATATAGTTAAAGAAAGCAACCGCTTTAAAATATGTGGCACACACTTCAATATAGGTGAAACCATGCAATGAATACGGGTCAATGTCTTGTATGTTGCCCGTTGTCTGGTTTACAATTCAATCAATAACTCAATTTGCAGGAATTCAAGTGGTAAATGTATAAAAACTCCTAAGATATCCAAGCACCTTTTATGAGTTGTGAATGCAAAAGCATTAATGTCCAATTGAACACCGCTGAGCGGTCCTTCGAGTATTTAGCTGTGAGTAACATACCCTAGAGCTACGTGCTGCCCGAGCCAACAAGTAGCAGCAGCTTGCCGTGCCAACACCGCATGCCACCGAAGTCCTGCATGACCAGAGACCAAGGAGGGAGCAGCGGCCACCAAGGCCGGCAAGCGCACACAGCAGTTAAGCCCAGTGGGGATGAGAGAGAGAGAGAGAGATACGGACCGTGCGCCAGCTTCCGAGAGTGAGACAGCGGCACCCACACAGGCACGTCATGCGACTGCCTCAGCAATGAAACCCGTCAAATCGCCATATCTGCTCCGTTGAGACGCGCTGGTGACGTGGCGACACACCGATGCCCTCTCCACTCACACAACTCCATTTTGCCCCGTCTGCTCTGTCAAGGTGTGCTCGTGACATGACATTGCAGCCAATGGAAATTTAGGTGCCGTTTCACTGCTACAGACACAGGTTTTTTTGCTCAATGGGCCATTTGGTGCTTTTGCATTAATAATGACATCTGGTGGCAATGATACACGTGAGTTTATAATCACTGGAATGATTGGGTTTCTCGAGATGCTCTGAGAGCATTGCAGTGACGTGTTTCCCTTGGCCATATCAAGGGAAACAAGGGCCGTGCCAAGGAAATGCAAAGTTGAATCTTTTCCCCTTTCACTTTCTTTATTGTTTGTTTGTGCTTGTTAAATGAGGAGAGGGGACTCCTCTTGCCATGAATATGATTACAATGTCACTTACACGCACTTACACAGGCAGAAGGGCCGCTATCAGCACTTCAAGTGCTCAGCTGGTCCTGAGTACATATGATGCAGCTGGTGGCTCCATCTGGTCATGGTAAACAGCATCAGTCATAATGTAAAATGGTGGTAAATGAATGCACCGGTAATAGGCCACAGTGAGTACTGACCAAGTGCAATGCTGTTAGCTTTGGTTATCCAACAAGAATCGGTATACATTCAGCATGACATGGTCAATGATTAGTTTTGCATTTTACCAAATGGTTGCTGGTTGTTTTAGTTATTGCAAAATGAATTTTTTCTAGATAGACACTAGGAGCGCACAGAAACACACACAGAAAGAATGGCATACTATACAAGCTCCCATACTGTCTTGTATACACTCCATTTTATATGTGCATCCAATTTAGCCTGCCATCTATTTAGCAATGTTTCACCAATTATACCTGCAAGAACTCGTAGCACCCTCTGTCAGTAGACTGAGGAGACGCACATAGTATCTGCTGGCATTAGAAGATGAGGAAACTAAAGGCGCACTATCAATGGTGTGTGCTTGAGCATGGTACGGCTGGCAG
The DNA here is from genome assembly GCF_050947875.1 of Dermacentor variabilis. Lineage (NCBI taxonomy): Eukaryota > Metazoa > Arthropoda > Arachnida > Ixodida > Ixodidae > Dermacentor > Dermacentor variabilis. The sequence goes on along the minus strand of NC_134573.1, from coordinate 46,177,900 downwards.
ATTGCTTTCAGGCATTAAAACAAGTTGACATCTGTTACTAGTGGGCTGTCCTTACAAACTCTTCCGATGTGACTTTCTCATATTTGTATATTACAGGGTGAATGACAACGCGATCAAACGGAGTGATCTTTCTGCAAGACAGAGCCAGTGGTTGATGAGAGCAGCATTCCAGGCAAGTTGGTAATCCATTACTCAAGTTATATTGCGCAACAAAAAACGACACGGACGTAAGAGAAGAAGACACACCAAGCGTGTCTTCTGGTGTGTCTTCTTCTCTTACGTCCGTGTCGTTTTTTGTTGCGCAATATCACTTGACCAGTGGTTGAAAAAGCAAAGTCAAGACACCCACTGTATGCCAAACAATATAAAAAAGTTGGAATGTCAACATTCAAAAACCAGAGTTCATTGCTGGAAGCAAACAATACCAAGCTTCTGGTTTTTCCATTGACGATCGAATTTCCCGAGTGCATGTTAAAGTCCTGGATGATAACCTATGAACCAGCAAATGATGACAGTATGCCTTGTAATCTCTTGTAATAAAATTGGCTTGATGCAGATAAGTAGACCCCTATAACAATAATGGCACCTCTCTTATATACAGTTACTTGTGTACTAGTGGTGATTATTATTATTGTTGTTGCTGTTCAGTGGGAAGGAAAAATGCGATCACCTGAAGGTGTTGAGCAATCTCAGTGACTGGGTCGTGTGGGACAGGCACCGTAGAACCGCCGTAGCACAGGTAGAAGGCCAGCTGTGCTATGGCCTTGCCCACATTGCATGACTCGCCCACAAGCGAGGTTGTCAGCAGGTACGACTGGTAGCCCCTCTGGCGAGCCAACAGACACACTGCACGAGACATCACCTGGCAGTGATGATAAACGGCATCCAAGTATTATTTGGGTTCAGCAGACTAGCCCAGCATGCATTCAAAAAAGTAAAAAGAACAGCCACGTTTGTTGTGCTGAACTTCCAACAAATATCAAAGGCACCTTGGTGTGTCTTACCTACCTAAAAAAATTTACATAAAGGTCTAAACAAAGCATATGTGAAAATACTAGGACATAAGACAAAAAGGAAGCCCACATAAAAATACATTTCTTAGAGACTAAGAATTGTATATTCTCCTCAGCCCCTTAGAAAAGGAACCGTGACGTAATACATTTTACAGCCAGTTCTCATTGCAAGTCTTCCTTTTAGAGACCTGAAAAACCCACGGTTTGATGGAATGGCATGATTACATTCATACAAGAGTTCCTGGACAAGTTGGACATCTCTCAAGTTTGTTTAGATAAAAGGTCTGTTTGCAAGCCTGAACACATAGATACGAAGGTACAACATCACGTGGCAGTTTTCGGCCTCTTCTGGGAGTGCACTCTAGTACGGCCACGGCCACACACGGCTATCCACGTGGCTGAGCACATGCGCCATATCCTAGCCTAGCCTAAGGCAGAGCCGAGATTGCTGGTGGATTCATGCTCACTGTGTTCTCGCACAACTAGTGTTGGAGGTCGCGTAACCTCATGTTTCAGAGATGCCATGAAGGTAGAGGCAGCACAAGGCGTTTGCCAGCGTTGTGACAGTGCGTGTTAGTGGTCATCTAGTGAGGGCTGTTCCCGCTTGCCTGTGCCCCCGTGATGCCATATGCTTGCCAATATATTAGTGAGCTAATACTTACTGAATTTTATGCAGTCAATAAAACTATGAACCTTACTTCGCCTTTTCGGCGATACTGCAACTTTTTTCTGTAGTTGAGCATGCTTTGAGAAACCAGAGCTAGGCATGAAACTGTGGCACAGTCTAAATGCGGCATGAAAGGAAACTGGGCCGGTTGGTATATGTGACCTGGGTGTGATGTACAGGGGTGCAAGTTGACAAAGTGCAAGAGGAAGCCGAGACACGGACAAGACCACTATAGAGACATAAAGGATAACACCAAAAGCCAATTACTATATTCATTTGGCTATTGATAAATGAAATTTCATCAGCATGCAAGGATCCGGAAGGCTGGCTAAAGCACACATCCCCGCTACTCTGTGTCGAGTATGCCTCTTGTACTGTATCTTGCCTTCTTCTATACTGAACCACTGTTGGTGCCATAGTTTATGCCAAAATTGTCTAGACATATCGTGTTCACAACAAACACATATGCCGCCATGACCGATGACAAAAATAAATAAACTCTCATGACAAAATTTCTTTATTCAACATTTCATTTTATTCGACGCTTTGTAATAATTCTTATCACATCTTGGATGGTAAAGCTGAAGCATGCACAACAGACAAAAGACACAGGAAGTTAACAACATGAGCTGTTTGTTAACTTCTGGTGTTTTTCCTGTGTTCTCCATCCTTTGAGCACACTGCAGTTTTACCATGAATATAATTACCAACTTGCCCAGCTTTCAGTCCTTTTGCAATTTACCTGAGCTTCTTTAACGCACAAATCTGAACAACCACCTCCCCTCCATGATAAAAATATCACCGCAGCTGCCTTTTAACAAAATATTGTTTATAATGTTATTCCTTTTCTTTTCTTGATTACTTTATTATAATGGCACCTTAATGTGCTGCTTAAGTTTGAAGGAAGGTGGCTGTTGAAGACATAGAACTTTCCCCTCTAGAAACTTGTGATCTGATCCCACTGCACCAGCAAAACATTGATGACAAGTGAGCCCTCAAGGCAGATAATGGCTACATGCACTGTGATTTGCACCACAGTGCATAGGCAATCTTAAACTAGCAATGGGATGCGAAAGAACTGCATTACAGCTGCGGTTGCTACAAAAGTGCAGTGATGCACCGGCCTGAGGAACCCTGCCTGCAGCATATATCATGATGGCACTATAGGCTTGCAATGCTGCTGTTGGCTCAGAACACTTCAACATTGATGTAATCGTGCACCAAAGCGACTTCACTGCATCCTGGGCCATAACTGCCCATAGGGGAATGGAGAGCCAGGACAAGACATCTAACTTGTTCGATTTCTCAAAACTGATCTGCCGGCCATGTCATATGCCTGTGAACACCATGAACCATGCAACTTTGCCCTCATTGCCCTCTTATGTTGTTTCATGTGGACACCCTCTTGACCTACAGGTGGTGGGTGCTACAAGCTGTTTGCCGTCTGTGGTATGTAGGTGCTGAATGTCTGTGCGCATTTTCACAAATGCCCATGCTTTATCTTCTCACATTATTGCACATCATCATCATCATCGTCACCACCACCAGAACAGCCATCATAATCAGCCTATATTTAAGTCCAATGCCAGGACAACGGCCTCTCTCAGTGATCTCCAATTATTAAGAGGGTGTGAATAGTGATTTTCTTAGACTAAATCGAATATTGAATAGCTTTGGAATAATGAACAGCCATAATCACAGTAATTATAGAACACTGTTCAAATCCTAGTATTCTTAAAGCTAGCAAGTTTCTGTCATAACATTGTATGTTATGAAGCATTGTTTATTAAAAATTACACAGAAATTCTGTGAATTGTCTAAAAATGCGCGAGCATTCTTTGGCTCAGCTGTTACTTAGTTTTTTATCTTGTTTCTCAAATTTCAGTTGGCCCACCGCCAGATTTCAAATTGGCCCACTCCCAAATTTAAAGAGACAGACAACCGCTTAAAACATAGATAGAGATAACCCTGCTGATTGTAAGGTTGCCTATCGTAATGGCTAAATCTAGCCATGTTTTTCTCATTAAATATGGATTTATATTTTTCATTCTTCATTAAAGGTCGCGAATAATTACCATTGGCACCCCACATAGCAAAAACATGAAGATGCATAAGAGTCCTACCATGTGACTTTCTATTAGTGTACGCAGTTCCTGGTCTTTTTACTAGTATTGAAATGCAGTACACACTTTTGTATTATGAGATTTTTCTAACTTACAATGTGCAGGTAGGCCTTCGTTTATAGTGAGTAGAAAAGTGGCACTGCCTTCGTTTTCGATTTGGATGAGTTGGCTTGGCTTGTCTATTGACATAACAATGACGACGAGGGCCAGCCAGCCAAGACGTAGGCTTGTACTTGGGGGAAAATGCAGGACAAATATAAGAAATGTCTGTACAGCAACGCAAACTTATTGCACCAGTTTTTTATTTTCAAAAGTGGTTGAAAAGGTAAGTATGTAGGTGGTTAACCACAGTTGCACTCACTCCTGTAAAAACAGAACGATGGGCGGCTTTCGCAATTTGCAAACCGGGCTATCGACATCGCTCTCAATTCTCAATGTTGCTGGAGGAGGGACTCTTACTTTATTTTGAGGCTGCTCAGATTGAAAAATTCTGCTTACAAAATATCCACGCGCTTTTGGAAGTAACCGCTGCAGGTGTAAACACTACCGAGGGTGAGCTATGCATTGCGCCATAAAAGACTAGGTAGTTGAAAATCGGTTGTCAGTCCCTTTACGTTTGCCAAACCTCAAATTTCAGATGGCCCACGCCTACTTTAGGCTTGCCCATGCATTTTCTATGGAGCCCTATGTATTCCTTTGGGTAAGGTGTCACACTTTTTGCATCATAGACATAGTTTTGTTAGCAAAATTCCCTCTGGTAACTTTTTTTTTCAACTGTTCCTTGTGGCTTATAAAGCTACCAATCATCTACATTTACACCATTGTAATGATTAAATGCCTTAAGTTTGTAAATCATGCATTTTTGTGCAGATATAAGGCATTATACTTTTTGCATGGTGGGGCTGGGGTACTCACCAACGAATGCTTACGCATTAAAAGTCACATGAAGCATTAGGAGCAAACAAGCAGTTTCTTCGCCTACGCATGACCCTTCACAGAGTGCGAATGACTGCTGTAGAGCCTTTAAAGTATGGCTACCTAAGCAAAATAGCCTGCCCCGCTACATAAGTTATCATGTTTTATATATCATGCCCACCGGGGTGAAAATTTACCGTACTTTTGTTCCAGTTTGATGTTTCAGTGGGCACAGTTGATGTCTTGATATATTCTAAAGTTATTCGAGAAATATTCTCATTTACAAATAGGACGCTATTCAATTTGTTGGTCAAAAGTTTTGAATATTCGCACACTCCTACTAACTATCCTTACCTTGCAACGATTGATTCCGACTTACACATGCAAATTTACCAATTTCATCACGCCATCTAGTTCACTGACATACTAGACTATGCTTCCCTTCCATCGGCATTCATTTTTGTAACTCTGCCATCTAAGACCTCCACACATTACATGGCCTGCACAACTCCAATTCTTCCTCCTAAAAGGACACTAAAGAAAAACACTAAGCCTGTTTAGACACATAAAATGTTATTTGAAAACCCTGTTGTCATTCATTTCAAAATAATAGGTTGATTAAAGAAGAGAAAATGAAGGTCAACGTTTCAGTTTTTTAATTTCGTGCCGAATTTCCAATGCTGGGATGCCACTGGGATGCCCCAGATTTCAAAGTATTTTTTTATATTTAGGCCACATTGTCTCAGCAGAAGTTCCTGAAACACACCATGTTCAGTTATTGGCTCCTTTAGAACAAAATTTAGTGTATCTGTACTGCCAAAGAAATAACAAGGCCCTAGAAGAGGCTGTTAAAATCCATGGTGTCACAGCAAGCTGCTGAGGGAACTTCCAAGAAGGCATTGCCACCCGTCTTTTGTTATTGCACTTTTTCTGGCTTACCAAACGTCTTATCATGGTAAGAGTGGTGTTTTTAAATTGTAGAAGGGTAATTTACTGACACACATGAAACCATTTTTTCCCTTTAGTGCCCCTTTAATCTCAACTAGGATATTGCCTACCCCCATCTACTCTCTAATCACACCACTGTCTTCCTGTCTCTTAACCTTACGCCCATTGTTTTTCGTTCCATTACTCATTGCAGTCCTTAGCTCTGGCTCAAACTTCTTCATTAGCTTCCACGTCTCTGGCCCACGCATTGGCACGAGCAGAATGCAATGATTGTACACGTTTGTGCGCATCACAAGAAGTGGCACGGCCTGGCTCACCTTGTTGTTGCCGATGAGAACGTTCAAGGACTGCGTGGTGGGTGGACCCAGGTGGGACACGACGCGTTCCAGCACTTCCACTATGATTGGCGCCACTTTGTCCCGTACGTGGTACTTGTCCAGCAGCCGCAGCGGCAGACCCGGGTCGTCCTTGTTGGGCACCGTCGGACCGCTAGCTATGCTTCCCAGTGGGTCATCCACCTGACAATTGCAAATGGTCAGTGACAACTCACACAAGGGACACAAAAAGCACATGCAGTACAATCTGGACTCAAAGGAGTTCAGCCAGATCTATTGACTGTATGAACACGAGAACCTTGTGGTTGGTTGGTTTTCAGTATAGGAAGCGAAAACTCAATCTAATTTATTAGGACCCAATATTTCCCATCTACAGCTAAATAAAGCTAAGGTCAGCATGAAAAGCAAAACAAAATTTTTCTCAGGCACATGCGATGTGCATCACCCCTTGTGATTCCCCCTTTTTTTTTTTTGTGAATTGTGCTATCGTGTATGTTAGCAAGTCTTATTTTATTTTTTTACTTAATTATGACTGGGCTCCACACCTTCAGAGGCACTCAATATGAGTTGCGTCTGTGTGTGTTTTTAATGCTTACTTGTTTCTTGAAAACAGTTGTATACCTGTGAATTCAGTTTTCATTTGTTCTTTATTTGTTTGAAATGTGTGCATATCTTACTAATTATCACACACCAACATTTTTGTCCCAACTACACAACAAAACCTTACTTTTATTTTCTTCTCTTTTATGTTCTTCTCTGATGAAAATAATGGTGAGGTTGCCTGACACGCCAACCTAGCACTTTCCGGCCTCTCCGCTTGGTCTTGCCATGTTGGCCTCAAAATCAATTGTATAAACAATGAAAGCAATTCTATTCAAGACCAGAGGCAGGCAAGTCTGCCTGGATCAAAAAAAAAATATATATATATATATATTTACTTGCCATCCCGACCCTGCAAAACTGGATGTCCAGCAAAGATATTGGAAACCACCACTACAACTGCTGAGGGGAGGAGTATGCAACGCTTTATTACCTTAGAGTAATGGTAGTATAATGGTAATTTAGAGTAATGCAAGTAATCGTAATTTTGACTGCATGCCGCCACTGGTTGTATGGCCGTTTCTTTTTCCCTTTCGCATTCCTTGTATTCACGCTGCTCCTCAGGAGCTCAATGCATTGCCTACCCATAGTGGTGCTACAACAACAGTGAAATCAGATGCTAGGCTGATTCTTTTATATGCAAAAGGCTAGTGACGTCACTCCCCAAGTCGCAAGCTCCTGTTGCCATGGCAGCTTGTGCAACAGTAGTCTGCACCAGGAAACGTTCGGATGCTTGTTTTGTTCTTGTTCTTTATTGAAATGAATGCTGCTCTGTATGTTGTATGCGTGATTTCAAAGAATGTAGGTACTTTTCACTTCACTTTGCTGAGTGCTTGAAGCCTGCCTCGCCTCCGCCGGGGGACAGCCCAGTATTGCACTACCTCCGGGATTGGTCGACATCTTCGCCGATGGACGACGACATCTATAATGCCGACCAAAGAGAGGCTAACAGCTTCGCTGTAATATGTGGTTCGGATGCTTGTTTTGTGCTTGTTCTTTATTGAAATGAATGCTGTTTTGTATGCTGTGTGAATGATACCAAAGAATGTATGCTTGTTTCACCTCCGCTGTGGGTCGGCCCAGTATTGCGCTACTTCTGATATCGGCCCACATTCTTGCCCACGGATGACAACATGAGCAATGCCAACCAACCAGAGGCTAACAGCTTCGCTGTAAAATTAATACTTGATGGCGCACAAACTGACAAAGTGCTTGGAACTGTGTTTTCGGCTGCCCTAAGCTTGTCGCATCGTGCTGAGTTGAAGGCGAAATTGGCAGCATCTGGTGCAGGCGCGCTGTCACGTTACCATCATTTTTCCTGGGTAAAGCAAAGCTACAAATTTATCACATGCTGGTCACGCTACAGGTAAACTTTTGTGCTCTTGTGTGGGGCACAACTATATACGCAGAGCAACATACAAACTCTTTCTTCTACAAAAAATGAGCACTTCGGTACATAGCAAATGTTCCTTATTTGCATAGCACTGTCCCACTCTTCACAAGATATAAAATAATAAAAACTACAAATATTTTTGAATTCCAATTGTTCCATTCTCACTTCTCCTCAGAAAAATTTAGGGCATTTGTAAGGTGTCTGTTACTACTGAAGCGACAATACAGTGATCTGCATACCCATGGTAAAGATAGGTGGGCAGTACCTTATAGTTGGAATAACTAGATGAAACAGTCACTGATGTACCCAAATGCCTTCACTATTAAATAAGTGCAAAGATAAAAATAGTAACTTCACTACCTCTACCTAAGCACAAATGCAGCAGCATTTTGTGAACATACATTAGACATAATTTTATTATATGTGCCTTCAGGAAAAAGAAAACACCTTGTCATTTTATTTACAACATGTGTACGTATTGGTTCCTCGTTGTTCTCGCAGTAATGTGAAGATTACAAGCACTACTCTGCAATCTGTATTTTATATTTCATATTTCAATTTGTTTTGTATTTCATTTCATGAACAGGCATTTGCCACAATTTTATCTCCTACGAGGTCATTTTATTTAGAATGTGTGTGCATACTACCTCTTAGCTATTAATGCGAAAGCATTATATGACTCATGAGGCAGAAAATCTGGTGTTGTCAGCATTGACGTGACCACATGATGGTCCAAAAAGGCTATGAATCCTTGATCTTTGGTGGGAGTCCAACTCACGACCTTCGGTATTAATTATGGTGAAGTTAATTAAGCCACAGTTAAGATATTGCTAATTCAGCCACTCAAACACACAACCTTTGTTGTTAATCAGGGCAAAGGTAACTAAGGCACAGTTGATTAAGATAGAGTCAAGGCACTCGAATTCACAACCTCTGGTGAAAATCGAACCCATGACCTTTGGTGTTAATTAAGGCAAAGTTAATTAAATAAGCTCAATTATGGGGTTTTACGTGCCAAAACCATGATCTGATTATGAGGCACACCGTAGTGGGGGACTACGGATTAATTTTGACTACCTGGGCTTCTTTAGTGTGCAGCTAAATATAACGTGGCAATGTTAATTAAGGTACAGTTAATTAAGATAAAGTTAATTAAGACACTCGAACCCACCACAGTTTATGGGAGTTGAACCCACAATATTTGGTGTTAACTAAGGTGAAGTTAATTAAAGCATGGTTAATTAAGGTTGAGATAAGGCACATACATAATTCACATAGAGTTCATTACGGCATTCAAACCCACGACCCTTGGTATTAATTAAGGTGAAGTTAATTCTGTCACACTTAATTAAGGTAGAGTTAGTTGAGGCAGTTGAACCCACGTCCCTTGTTGGGAGTCGAACCCTCTACCTTTGGTGGGAGTCGAACCAAGAACTAGGTGTCCCAAGAACTAGTTGCTCAAAGACTGAAAGAGCTAGGCATTGTGTGGTGGTCGCAATGCTTTCACATTCATCCACGTAGGGACAACTAAGTGCCCCTTGAATTTTATAGCGCAGCACTGAGGTGTCTGTTCCTGTGTTCTGAATGGGCGTCCTCCCTCAGTGTAACCGAGTGAACGAGCACATTGAAGGATAAAAGAGTGAATGCGGAGCACAGTGGGAGATGAAAGATGCTGATAGCAAAGTAAGGAGAAGGGTATGGAAAAAAAGTGTAGGAAAAGTGCAGTGCTGCGCAAGACGGGCTCTGCGGAGACGACCACTACGAGATGGTGCCAGAGTAGCAGACTGTTGTCTGTTTACCGGTGGCATGCAGAGAGCACGTCCACTGATACCATATATGGAAACAAAGCACTGCATGAGCGGACGTGTTTCTGCGGTGACTACCGGGAATCGCACCCACACATCACCCACGCACTGCCTCTTGTGATCTCCTGATTAGTGAGGCAGCCGCACCACTCTTCGCTCTGTATGCAATGTGCCACACGAGACAGATAGTCTGCACCAGCCAATATATTGCGAAATGAAAACACGTATAGGGCTGCGCTCAAATTTTGCATTAGGGAGTATCGTAATCGTCAGTAAATTTTTTCTTGCAGTATTATGAAGATTGTGCACACTACTGTGCAATTTGTGTTACATATTTTACAAATTAGATGTAACTAGTGCTTATTTTGTGACTATGTATTTGTAAATTGTGCAATTGCTGGCAACATTATATACATTTGATATAATGAAAAGCTGTTCTCCTGACTTGAAAGGCCTTCATGCATGCCCAAGATATTTGGTATAGCTTTTTACCTGAAGGATCTCCCAACTGTTGCTGTAAAATAAAAATATTCTATTCTGTTGATCTTTATTTTGTTGCTGTCACTGTCCTTGCCTTGATACTGCCTGTTCATATGAGTGATCACGAAGACAATGCGTCTTGTAGGGGACTCGTACTGTCAAGCCTTCTCTTAGTTGGCTCCCGCATCATCACCCTGATGTCAAAATTGAATAAATTGATTCTCATTCAGAATGGGGTTGTACTTTCTTTTTTTTTTTTTTTGCAGTTGCAAGCACCTTTTCTGTTTAAGGAAAATCACCTTTTTTTTTGCTACTGCACACATTTTCTCTGACACGGCACACTGCCTAATAGTGAAAGGACCGCCTTCCACTAATCGACCCCTTTAGCGGCTGCTACTTCAACTAAATTTGACGGCAAATGCACGCACGCTCCCTCCGCTTCTCGCCTCTACACGGTTACTCACGACGGCCGTCCCTGTTCTTAATTTTTTTTCTCCACTTGTGTTGTTGAAGTAGCTTCTCACCGTCCTGCTCTGGGGTGCACATATTTGCTCACGTGTAGCAATAACACTGTTTTCATTCACCGATGCAAAGGCAACATGCCAAATGCGACATGCAGGCCACTTGGAACCTAGATTTGAGAGAAGCACCAGCTTTTATTTTTGAACAGCTTGGCCAGTACTTTGATCCAACTTGTGATAGCATCAACCACGTTGCAGCCCGACTTTCCTCAGGATAAACATACGCATGCACATGCTTACCCTCAAGAGCGGGAAGTGCAAGCAGCTCATCATGATGTGCAAACAACATCCAAAAGTTCTGCACACATCCTGAGAGTTTATTGCAGGCCAAGTGTTGTTTTTATCTTGAGATACGTAGCGCATGGCATGGTAAAGGGGCACAGAAGTGTATGCAACACATTGTTTTGTCAGGTGCATAAAGCTTCATTTGCCTGCATAAAGAAAACTCATGAGTTGCTTGTAATGTGACACTATGAGTGCATTACTTTGGTCTCGTATGATGCATTCCAAGAGGCTGTGTGGTGACATTCCTCCTTTTGTATGGCCCAGCTGGTACCTAGCCCTGCCCAGCTATGGCACACAGCTGTTTCCGCCTGCACGCGGTAACGCATTCTTCAGCTAATGATAAAAGCCCTGGGATATACTTACCGGTAAATTAAAACATCACCAACACTGCCAAATCAGTCGTAGGGCCGCAAATGCAATTTGAATGTTCACCGCATTGGTGCTGTGCTGTTATGCAGGCTTACCTCACTCAGCTAGTAATGTGTGGTGGCTCACTGATAAAATGATGTATCTTTTTATGAGTCGATCATGTGGGTCACACCAGTCCGGTATGTTCAACATTTCATGCCGGTTTGTGCAATCGACAGTACAGCAAGTGTCTGGCATGAGACTTGTTGTGAACGCTCAGCCTATCGCTCAAGCATTAGTTCACAAGGTCATTTTCGTCAACAAAACTGCTTGCAGTCTGTACCACAAACTGCTGAAGTGTATCCTTAATGAATATTGTTGCCCAGAACACCTGCAAAACTATTGTTCAGTCCCTCAAGGTAAAAAAAAAAACTGCCATGAATCATGCAAGGGATCACTCACTCGCTTTGCACACTTGCCCTGTGATAATGGCAGTGTAGCTTGGAATGCAGCTGAGGCGTGGGTATGTGGATGGACGTAGCTGAATTGGAAAAATGTCCGTCCACACAAGAATACACATCGAAAGAATCAGCTTATATAGCCACTACCCAACCATTGCAAATGTGCCGGTGACCAGCTCTGTTCTCTATGGAACTACGCAATAAAACAAAATGCAACTTAAGTACCCTTACTGCAAGAAATAAATGCCTTCAGGTGCATCATTCCTTTAATAAAATTAGTACCTCCCAAGGAGCTTTGCAGCTTGCCTTGCCATTCATTTTGACAGCCCTTTATTGCTTATGTGAACAAAAAACAAGTATTGCAAGTGCATTTCTAGAAGCTTTGCCATTTGCATCACCATTAGCTTACCCAGCCCTTTATTGCTTATTTATAAAACAAGTGTAGGATTTTAAATTTCCTTTAATTGGAATTTGAACCGCCATTGGAATTTGACCCTGGCAACATTTAACGTTAGAACATTATCTAGAGAGGCGCGTCTAGCAGTGTTATTGGAGGAATTAGAGGGCAGTAAATGGGATATAATAGGGCTCAGTGAAGTTAGGAGGCCAAAAGAAGCATATACAGTGCTCAAAAGCGTCTTGTGCTACCGGGGCTTAGCGGAGAGACGAGAACTAGGAGTTGGATTCCTGATTAATACGGATAATAACTGGTAAAATACAGAAATTCTATAGCATTAATGAGAGGGTGGCAGGTCTTGTTGTGAAAATAAGAGGTACAAATTGAAGATAGTACAGGTGTACACCGCTACATCCAGTCATGATGACCAGGAAGTCAAAAGCTTTTATAAAGACGTGGAATCGGCGATCGGCGACTTCAATGCCAAGGTAGGCAAGAAGCAGGCTGGAGACAATTCAGTGGGGGAATATGGCATAGGCACTAGGAAGAGCAGGGGAGAGTTATTAGAAGAATTTGCAGAACAGAATATTATGTGGATACTGAATGCCTTGTTCCAGAAGCGGGGTAGCCGAAAGTGGACGTGGAGGAGCCCAAACGGCGAGACTAGAAATGAAATTGACTTCATACTCTGCGCTAACCCTGGCATCATACAAGATGTGGACATGCTCGGCAAGGTGCACCGTAGTGACCATAGGATGGTAAGAATTCGAATTAGCCTAGACCTGAGGAGGGAACGAAAGAAACTGGTACATCAGAAGCCAATCAATGAGCTAGCAGTAAGAGGGAAACTAGAGGAATTCCGGATCAAGCTACAGAACAGGTATTCGGCTTTAACTCAGGATGGGGACCTCAGTGTTGAAGCAATGAACGACAATCTTGTGGGCATCATTAAGGAGTGTGCAATAGAAGTCGGTGGTAACTTCGTTAGACAGGATACCAGTAAACTATCGCAGGAGACGAAAGATCTCGTCAAGAAACGCCAATGTGTGAAAGCCTCTAACCCTACAGCTAGAATAGAATTGGCAGAACTTTCTAAGTTAATCAACAGGCATAAGACAGCTGACATAAGGAACTATAATATGGATAGAATCGAACATGCTCTCAGGAATGGAGGAAGCCTAAAAGCAATGAAGAAGAAGCTAGCAATAGGCAAGAATCAGATGTATGCGTTAAGAGACAAAGCCGGCAATATCATTACTAATATGGATGAGATCGTTCAAGTGGCTGAGGAGTTCTATAGAGATTTATACAGTACCAGTAGCACCCACGACGATAATGTGAGAGAGAATAGTCTAGAGGAATTTGAAATCCCACAAGTAACGCCGGAAGAAGTAAAGAACGTCTTGGGAGTTATGCAACGGGGGAAGGCAGCTGGGGAGGATCAGGTAACAGCAGATTTGTTGAAGGATGGTGGGAACATTGTTCTAGAAAGACTAGCCACCCTATATAACAATGCCTCATCACCTTGAGCGTGCCGGAATCTTGGAAGAACGCTAACATAATCCTAATACATAAGAAAGGGAACACCAAAGACTTGAAAAATTATAGACCGATCAGCTTACTGTCCGTTGCCCGCAAAGTATTTACTAAGGTAATCGCAAATAGAATCAGGAACACCTTAGACTTCTGTCAACCAAAGGACCAGGCAGGATTCCGTAAAGGCTACTCAACAATAGACCATATTCACACTGTCAATCAGGTGATAGAGAAATGTGCGGAATATAACAAACCCTTATATATAGCTTTCATTGATTACGAGAAAGCGTTCGATTCAGTCGAAACCTCAGCAGTCATGGATGCATTACGGAATCAGGGTGTAGATGAGCCATATGTAAAAATACTGAAAGATATTTATAGCGGCTCCACAGTCACCGTAGTCCTCCATAAGGAAACCAACAAAATCCCAATAAAGAAAGGCATCAGACAGGGAAATACGATCTCTCCAATGCTATTCACAGCGTGTTTACAGGAGGTATTCAGAGACTTGGAGTGGAAGAATTGGGGATAAAAGTTGATGGAGAATACCTTAGCAATTTGAGATTCGCTGATGATATTGCCTTCCTTAGTAACTCAGGGGACCAACTGCTATGCATGCTCACTGATCTGGAGAGGCAAGGCCGAAGGGTGGGTCTAAAAATTAATCTGTAGAAAACTAACGTAATGTTTAACAGTCTCGGAAGAGAACAGCAGTTTACGATAGGTAGTGAGGCACTGGGAGTGGTAAGGGAATACATCTACTTAGGACAGGTAGTGACTGCGGATCCAGATCATGAGAATGAAATAACCAGAAGAATAAGAATGGGCTGGGGTGTGTTTGGCAGGCATTCTCAGATCATGAACAGCTGGTTGCCATTATCCCTCAAGAGAAAAGTATATAACAGCTGTGTGTTACCAGTACTCACGTATGGGGCAGAAACCTGGAGGTTGACGAAAACAGGTCTGCTTAAGTTGAGGACGACGCAATGAGCTATGGAAAGAAGAATGATGGGTGTAACGTTAAGGGATAAAAAAAGAGCAGATTGGGTGAGGGAACTTACGCGAGTTAATGACATCTTAGTTGAAATCAAGAAAAAGAAATGGCCATGGGCCTGACATGTAATGAGGAGGGAAGATAACCGATGGTCATTAAGGGTTATGGACTGGATTCCAAGGGAAGGGAAGTGTAGCAGGGGGGGGGGGGTAGAAAGTTAGGTGGGCGGATGACATTAAGAAGTTTGCAAGGACAACATGGCCACAATTAGTACATGACCGGGGTAGTTAAAGAAGTATGGCAGAGGCCTTTGCCCTGCAGTGGGCGTAACAAGGCTGATGATGATGATGATGATGATGATGCTCTCCAAATGCATCTACGCCCAAGAGTAGTTGAAAGAGTAACGAAGGTACTGTGCTGAGCAAGAATGCCTCTGGTATTTTATGAGACGTGGCCCTGAACACAAACGTTCGCATTTGCGTTCGGCTCTTGATTTACATCGACAATCATCCTTGATGGTTCCTGCACAATTGTCAACAATGATTTCCCTCAACCATGCGAGACGTCGTTAAACTCTTGATCTCAATGCGTAAGGTGCCCCTAGATCAACATAAATTTCTCTCGGGTCGACAGTACTGTCTTGTGGTCTGTCAGAACTCACCACATCCGAGAGGATGAGCGAGAGCATTTGAGCCGTGGTCTGTCGCAGCAGGCCACCACCTTGGACGGCCGAGAGGCGCTTGCGAACCGCGTTCACCTCGGTGATGCGGGCGCCGCTGGACTGCAGCAGTTGGGTGACCTTCTTGATGTCCTTCAGGGTCAGTGGCGGCACTGGGTAAGGCAGCAGTGCCGAGCCACCCCCTGCATTCCTCCCCACCAAGCCAAAGACAGGGATTTGTTACAGATCAGCGGTAACATGACAGATGGGGACAAAGAAGACACCAGACATGCTCACTCACAACTAACATATTAGGTAAGGCAACATGCGCATGTTGTGAATGCAGGCCATGCACTGAACCAAATAAACTGCTCGCACTGATTTATAATGGATTCAGTAGTAAGGAACTTAATCCCTCAAATGTGCGAACTTAGCCAAATGCCAACTTTGTGCAAATGTGGGGCCTATTGTGAAACCTCATGCAAGGACTAAGTCAAACCTTGATGCAACAAACTATAACAAATTAGTATAATGAATTATCAGATACAACAAAGTAAATCTGAAATGTTTTTCCACTGATACCAACACGTAACAAAGTATGTGCTCATAACAAATGTAGCATATAATGACTCTCTTTTGGTTTTTGCAACAAGTTTTGTTATAATGAGGTGTGGCTGTACCAGCGTGAACATGGTACGAATACTCAATAGAACCAAAACAAGTGTGAATATGTGGGACCATTTCAAATTTTTGGAGTCCTTGGAATCAACGAGAAGCATTTCATATCTGAGAATGTACAAGAAAATATCTAGATATTCAACAGCTACATAATTCTTCAGAGTAACAGAGAAAAAAGATGCTAATTCAGAATGGTCAGAAGAAGAGACATTCTCTTCTTTGCTGGTCACTGCACACGTGAACAAGTATTCAAGCTCTTAGACTGGGAAAGGTTAGGCGTAAGGATCAATGGAAGGCATCTCAGCAACCTGCAGTTTGCAGATGAGATCATCCTGTTCAGCAACGATAGAGATGGCTTGCAAAAAATGACTGAGGGCTTGAACTGGCAGGGTCAAAAGGTAGGTCTGCGGATTACTATTGAGAAAACTTGAGATGATATTAGTAAATTTGCAGGCATAAAATGAAATCACTGGAAGAGGCCTTCATCCTGTAGTGGACATAAAAAATAAGTGATGCTGATAAGTGTAGAAGACAAATGTTGAATACTTTGCCAAGTGAACAAGAGTTCATAATTGATATTCAATGTGTTTAACCTGTGCTGAAGTCACGTTGGAGCGAGATAATGAGAAGGAAACCTCCAAGGATATAGAAATGTGTCATAGCAGAAATGGTAGGCACTATCAAGTCACGATTGATATCCTTGGAAAGAAAAGTGTACAATTAGTGCATTCTACCAGTAGTACTAACCTAAGGGGCTGCAGCTTAGAGGGAAACAAGGTTAACCAAGTTGAGAAGAAGTTAAGGACTAGCACAACAAGTGATGGAACAAGTGGAACCTTGTTTCTGCAGATAACAATCCAAGTCAAGTAAGACCTCCAGGCGCATGCACCCAGGGCCATTCCTTGCTTCTATCTCCCCCCCTCCCCCCCTTCTTTTTCTATATATTCCTGAGCCAGAAATAAATTGCATTGTTTTTGCCCGGTGATACTTGTCTTGTTTTTGTCTTGTAGTTGGCGGCCGCTGGTTAATGACATTCGGACTTGTGGGGGATGTCCACGGATATCTTTGTTTACATGGGATAGAATGTAACACTTACTATAATGAAATCACATCAGACACGAAAATACCTACGTTATGTCCTATATTCATTATAAGTATGTTAACTAACACTAATATGAGAACGAAAATTATTAGATTTACATTGCTATATCTGCTAATTTGTTATATTCGGATTCAATATATTGAGGTTAGCCTCAACAGAAACAGAGAGTTAGAGAGAAGATGATAGGCATAACATTACTGAACGAGACTGAAAGACAGTGGTATGGATTAGAAAGAGGTAATGTAATAGTGTAGAGCAGATGACCTATTAGAGTAACCGGATGAATTTCAGGAAGAAGGAAACACAACTTGGTGGCAGAGAGTTACGTGGAGTGATGAGGTTAAAAAACCTGGAAGCCTAGAATGGGCTCGATTGACACACTGTGATGTAAAGGGTGTGTCTGGAGTGGGGGTCAGGCATAATGTGGATGCCACCTGTGTAGTTACAAAGCCCTCAGCAAGTAGGCACCCAAGTGCCAGTTAGGAGGCCCTCACCCGAGATGAGCACAATGAGAATGTCGGTGTCCTTGAGCTTTTTCATGAGGGACACAATGGCTGTGGCTGCGGCTGCTGCCCTCTCATCTGCCACATTGTCCTTGGCCCCTTCCAGCACCTTGATCGGGCCTTCAGGATTCGGCAGCATCTCCCTGTTGTGCAACACAGGGCAGGCGACGTGAGGCATGTACAGACAGAATCGTATATACTTGTCTGGAGTGGTTGAGCAGGCACATAAATAAAGAACAGATGCCTAAAACATCCAGTGGTAGCCACTGGGTTTAAGAAAGGTTCAGAGACAGTGGCACGGGCTTGCTTGCATGCTACACAGGTACAGGTCTACGTGTCATCTCTCCACGAGTCTAGAAAAGGCCATCACTGAGCTATCACCAGAGCATATCACAAGCAAAACAGGCATATTGATAAGCTTGTTGACATGATTACATGTGCATGTCACATTTGTATTCATGACATTGTCAGTGAATCAACCTTGTCACTGCAGAGCTGGTTGCCCAATCAGTCTAGACAATTGTGACTGGACCTCTATTGAATGCTTTAGCTATGAAGTAATCCATAAATGGGCAGTGCCGGTTCAACATTTTCAAATGAACTTAACTTGGGCTAGAAGTAGAACATACAATGTGTTGTTTTCTGTCTAACATGGGGTGGCCAGGCTTCCATGAAGTGGGAAGGTGGAATATAGGTCAGCAAACCACTGCATGAAACAGCAGAAAGGGGGAGAGGTCGCAGGGGAGGGTAGTGTTGATAGAAATGATGCCCGCTCATAGCAACCAGCAGATATGCCATGCAAGAAGTTTGCATTCTAGTTTGGCTTTCTATTGGTATTATATACTGTCAAAGAAGATTCAGAGCTCTGTAAACCCAAGTCTGTGAGCGGTAAAATGCACGATAGAGTTGACATGATGAGTGTGGCAGCCTAGACAACAGAGAGCATCGAAAGGAGGACTGCATCGTGTAGAACTTGTGCGAGGGTTAAGGCAGTGACAACAAGTCAGCTGTTGGGGCACAAAGGAAAAGCATGCACAGCATTGACACAGCCATCTGTCATTGACTGAAGCACCTACTGTGGTCTTTTTAGTGAGCACTGCGGAGAGTGCCAATTTCGAGGAAGAACAAAAAATTGTCAGAAATGTTATGGACGTGCGTTAAGTATAAACAGTGTTACCACAATTTTTTGAAGTATGTTGCTAAAGTGAGATGAAGAAGTAGCTGAATTTCCACTAATTCTGCTGCAAGGTTGCTAAAATTGTCACTAAACCTCTTGAGGAAATTTTATGTAATGTAGCCATTTTGGAACACCATAATATATGCTAGCATAGCGTAAATCATTCAATGAAATGTCTCACGTTTGTCTAGGGTCCATGCGAGTGAAGAATAAACAGTGAATTTACCTGCAGTGTGTAGGGGTTCTTTAATTAGTAAATTACAGTTGACTCCCCTTAATTCAACCCTTGCGGCACCTCAAGATTTTGGTTGAATTATCCAAAACATTGAATAAGGATATGGCAGCAGAATGAACAAATTAAAATGTTTTGCTATGCTAAAAGCAGCTTGCATATCTTTCCCTTTTCCTCTTGAAGCGTAATCAACCAGCGTTCACTGAAGAGCACCTGCATGTTTCAATGCTGCCTTGGCATCGGGCTGTCACATTGCTGACAGTGTCGCCGCCGATGAGTGGCCCACAAACCTCAACACTGCTGTCGGCATTAACATAATCCTCAAAAGGGTTGAAAGAATTAGTGCCATCTGCTGAAGTTCTCATGTTGTAATCCCTACGTGCATAAGGGGGCACTGGTGAGGTCAGCAGGGGTTGAATTAATCGAAGTAGCATGCTTTTCAGCTCAAACTAAATGGGTTTTCCTTCCATAGCAAGGTATGGTTTCTTGTCAGGACTTTTTAGCGCATTCAAGCTAACTGAAAAATAAAATTAACCAAGGTCAAAATAATTGGAGTCGATGGTATTATACATGCATAACAATGGGCTATAACAGCTGAAACGTGGTGTTTACCCACAGATTGTGAGGTTCCAAACGCAGCACAATTCAAGAGAACACAGGCAATCTGATTTTCCAATGCAAAGGCACTTGGTCCACATTATCCCTGAAAATTTTGTAATTAATTCTTGAACTCCTGAAAGAATATGAAAATTCTGGAAGATGCACATGGTCCCATGTTAAAATGACGAAGACAAGTACATGACCTTTATGCCGGTCAAATACTATATTCCGCCCCTTGGTGTCCTTGAAGGCTCTTTGCAGAACTGATCTGTCCAAAACCTATGCGATAAGAAAGCAATGTGTTCAGACTCCTGTGAACGAGCCTAGCCACTCCTATATATACGCCTTTCTACGGTCGATCTATCTTATTATTCCCCAGCTGCATTCTATATCTCACGTGCAATAAAATTTGTAGATGTCCACCAATTGAACATATTTAGTGAGAGTGCAGCATTAAGACCTGCTTAAATGCTACATAAAAATAAAAAAGAAGCTTGCATTTTGTGAGAACACTGTAAATCCTGTGAAGGCTTGCTTCATTATTTGACTGCAGCACCCACTTGGCACACAGCCAATTCTGGCTGCTGACATGTAGCTGCTGAATAAAAAAGCACATCCTAGAAGGGTATTTCATTTCATTTATTTACTCTCAAGGCTGTACAGGCATTACAGAGAGGAGTGACAATAGAAAAAAAAGAAAGGCTAATGAGGCAGCACATGGTCACAGATAGCCGACTTGAGCACATCATGATCTGCGATAGTGACGATCGAGGCGGGAAGGCGATTCCAGTCTTGACTTGTTTTTGGGATGAAGGCTTAGAGGTATACATTGCTTTTACACTGAGCCACCCCAACCTTCGTTCGATGATCAATACAGAATGACAAATGGCCCGGGGGCGAAAAAAAGTGTCATTTTTAGGTCATTATTAGTGTAGTATATTTTATGAAACAGGCACAAGCGGGAAATTCGATGTCTAGAAAGGAGAGGTAGGTCAAGCTACCTCTATACGAGAAACGGTGGCTAAGCGATAGTAGTTAGAGAGGATAAACCTAACTGAGCGGTTTTCAACTGATTCTAACAACTTTGTTAACAAGCTAGTGTACGGGTCCCATATCGGTGAAGCGTACTCGAGTTTAGAACGCAGAAGTTTTTTATACAGTATAGTAGTTGTTTCAGCGGAACGGGAGCGAGACAAAAATTCCGCCAAAGAAAACCAAGGGAACTGTTAGCTTTGTTAATAACATGGTGGATATGTTTCTGCCATGACAGGTTATTAGTGATATGGACGCCTAGATACTTTTAGCTGTCGACGTACTGAAGAGGGCAACCGTTAAGATCAGAGCCCTGAGAAATAGACTGGTTAATCTTACAAGACACCCTTATTGCTTTACATCTGTTAATGCTTAGTTTCATAAGCCATGTATCACACCAAGAAGAAATCTTATTTAGGTCAGATTAAAGAACGGAGACGTCAGACTCATTAGAAATTACACGGTACAGAATACAGTCATCTGCAAAAAGCCTTATGTTAGATGTAACAGAATCAGGCAGGTCATTAATATAAATTAGAAAAAGAAGAGGCCCAAGGACTGACCCCAGAGGAACACCAGATGTTACGCTGCATGATTTCAAGTCATGATCATTAACAGAAACATACTGCGTTCTATTCTGCAAGAAACATTCAATCCACCGAAGCAAGACACAATCAAGATGGAGTGCGCCAAGTTCCATTAATAGTAGTCGATGTGAGACGGTATCGAAGCTTTCGCGAAGTCAAGGAGTATTCAGTCAACAACTGAAGCTTGATCTAACGCGGAAGACAAATCATTAGTAAAATTAATAATTGAGTCTCACAAGAATAATTTTTGCTAAAACGAAGCTGCCGTGACGCAAGAAAATTATTAGACCCGAGAAAACTAATCAAGTTGCAGTAGATTATGTGCTCTAGTAACTTGCATGGAATAGAAGTTAAGCAAATTGGCCGGTAGTTTAAGGGGTTACGTATATCACTAGACTTGTGGACTGGAAACACCTTCACCGTCTTCCAGTCGTTCGGAAGCGTTGGACTCTGCAAAGACTGTGTAAAAACATATGACAGGAAAGCAGATGAATACGCTACAGTACTCTTAAGGAAGTTCTAATTTATGGTATCAAAACCTGCCGATGAGGAAAATTTAGCTTTCTAAATCAAACTGTATATGCCATCAAAGTCGATCGAAATCGGCTCCATCTCAGGGTACGTAATGGCATGTGCGGACGGTGAAGTATCTATTAGAGCATCAGAAAAAGATAGTGAAAATGTGTTGTTAAAAACTGTTGAGCAAAGCTCACGGGGGACAGGAAATCCAGTGTCAGTTTTCAGAACAATTTCTTTACGTTTGTGCATGTTGATAACGTTCCAAAACTACTTAGGATTAGTTGTGAGCAGCTGTGGTATCAGAAAAAAGTAATTCTTGGCTGAGCGAATGGCCATTTCATATTCAGATGTAGTAGCTACGTAGGGAGCCTTTGCTTTGGTTTCCCCAGACAGCTTGAAGCGTCGAAAAATGTGTTTTTTCTTGTTAAGAAGCCGTTTTAAACACAAGTTAAGCCAAGGAGCCCAACTGCATGGAGATAACAGGCGAGTCAGAATTTATTTTTTCAATTATTGTTTCATCCTTATTTTTGAAAAGGAGCCAGTTTTCTGCGATAGACCTTTCTCAGAACTGTGAAAAAAAGAAATCGGCAAAGCTTTGTAACGCGTTATTGATTGAGGAAAAAATCTGCTCGACTGTAGTCACAAATTTTCTTACAGTATTTTAGACACTGGGGCGAGCGTAAGGGGATTGCAAAATGAATCACGGAATGATCACTTAAACCAGGTATAATTGATAATGAAGAAATTGAATCAGGAGACGTGGTGAAGACAAGGTCAAGGATGTTGGCAGAAATTGCAGTGATATGGGTAGGCTCTTTAACAAACTGGGCGAGGCCAAAGGTCTAACATATATCGAGAAAGCTTGAACATTGGGATGAGGATAGAGTCACTGATGGGAAGTCAACAGCCCAGTCAATGCCAGGGAAATTCAAATCACCGAGCAAGAATATTGGTGCTGCTGGATATTTAACAATGATTTGACTAAGACAGTTAAATATTCATTGCAAAATGTGGATGTACTATCGGGTGGTCGATAGCAAGCGGCAAATATCCCGTCTTTGTTATTTATGTGAATACAACAGCACAAGAACTCAATCTGCGAAGGCACATGCATATGAAAAGAGGTGATATCAGATGAAACAGCGATCAAGGTCTCACCGCCACATCGTCCTATCCGGTTATTTCTATAAATATTGTAAGCCTTACTGCATGCGAAAAGTTCCCAATTTTCAATTTTATCAGAAAGCCAGGTCTCGACTAAAACAACAATAGCTGCATTACACATGTTGTTCAGTGCAGACAGGGTATCGCGCTTATTCATGATAGAGCGGATGTTAGTGAAGAGCACAGAGTCATTGTTGTCATGCCTATTCTTTATGGCCGCGCGATGCTAACTCCAAACGTGGGATGGGGTATTCGCAGGGAAATTTATTGCACTGCTGCCTACATTTCCGCTGGCCGTAGCAATACTGTTCTGCTGAAGTTCATAAACGGTATCGGTTTGAGAGCAATACACGTAGCACGTTTTGTTGATGAACAATTTGTTGTACCTGAGATGACACAATTGACCGGAGGACTTCCCAAATGCAATCAACTTATTCCTAGTCATTCTTGTTGCCCGACAGAACTCTTTTTAAATGGATACCCCAGATCCTTTCAGTTTCTTCTTTTGTATTAATACGTTTTCCTTTACTTTAAATGATGCCAGTTTCACTACCACTGGTAGAAATTTGTTATTTATAAAGGCACCTAAGCTATGCGTATGCTCAATTCTCTCTTCTGGTAATTGCAGCATGAAAAATTTCACAAGAATTTAACTAACTTTTTTTTTTCTGTTTCCGTCCAAGTTTCAGTGGTACTATCGGCGATACCATAGAAAATCAAGTTATCTCTCCTTGACCTGTCCTCGGAGTCGTTCAGACGAGATTGCACCGATGCATTCTCACTTTTCATGGCTTCGGTAATAATGCCTCGGATATGAGCAGGTTCCTGCTGAGTTTCAAGTGCAGCAGCCTTCTCCTCTACGGACGCTAATAGGGTATTCATGCTTGTAAACACGCTCCTCAAGTAATTTTTGGTTGGCTATGTTTGAAACAACTTTTCTAACTTCGAAGTTGCTAAAATGTCACAAAATGTTGCGGGTCACTAAATTGAAACATTTCTCGCTAAACAGACAAGAAAGTAGCTAAATCTAGTGACAAAATCGCTAAAATAGCAACACTGAGTATAAAATAGTGTGGTTAGCTGCGATCTTCAAATCACAGTGAAAGTATGAATGAGAAGAGTGGAGAAACTGACTGTAAGGCCAGATTTTTAGTAACAACCATATAGAGTAAACAGCTAGAATGATGCCAAGGAAAGCACAGGAGAAAGTAGCAAAGTGGCCGTTTTTTATTCATCTGTAATATTACTGATGATGCGGATGAGGATTATCGATGGGACAGCCTTGAGGTAATGTAGACTGGCAACAGGCCTGTTGCCTGTTCCTAAGACAATGCATCATGTGGCAGTTGTGGCTTAATAATGGTTCACATTATTTCTCAAGAATGTAAGGGATATTCAAAATTATAACCGGGGAAAGATTGAGGAAGCAGTAAGAAATGGGCACAGCATGAAATCAGTGAAAAGAAAACTTGGCATAGGACAAGGCAAGATGTATGCATTGAAAGATAAGCAGGTTAATGTCATCACCAATTTTGATGATATAGCTAAAGCAGCAGAAAATTCTATACTATCCCGTACAGTACCCAGAGCAGCCACGCTACCTTCATTCGAAGTAATGATGAACAGGATACAAAGGCTCTTTTTATAACTAGCAATGGAGTTAGAAGGGCCTTACAAGACATGACTAGGGGAAGAGTGGCAGGAGAAGATGGAATAACAGCTGATTTAATCAAAGATGGAGGAGACATCATGCTTGAAAAGCTTGCAACCTTTTATACGCAGTGCCTCACGACTTCAAGTGTACCAGAGAGCTGGGAGGATGCCGACACTATACTAATCCATAAGAAGCGAGGCATTAAAAAATTGAAAAATTATAGACCCACTAACTTACTTTCAGTATTGTATAAAATATTCACGAAGATAACTTCTAATAGAATAAAGGCAACACTTGACTTCAGTCAACCAAGAGAACAGGCTGGCTTCAGGAAAGGATACTGTACAATGGATCACATCCGTGTCATCAATCAGGTAATCGAGAAATCTACAGAGTATAATCAGCATCTCTATATGGCTTTACGAAAAGGCATTTGATTCTGTAGAGATACCAGCAGCCACAGAGGCATTCCATAATAAAAGAGTACAGGAGGCATACATGAATATCTTTGGAAATATCTACAAAGATTCCACAACTACCTTGGTTCTCCACAAGAAAAGTAGAAAGTTACCTCTCAATAAAGGATTCAGGCAAGGAGGCACATTCTCCACAATACTATTTGCTGCATACATAGGAGTATTCAAGCTATTAGACTGGGAAGGCTTAGGAATGTGTATCAACGTCAAATATATCAGCAACCTTTGGTTTTCAGATGACATTGTGCTGTTCAGCAACACTGAGGATGAATTACAAAATACGATTGAGGACCTTAACTGAGAATGTGTAAGAGTGGGGTTGAAGATTAATATGCAGAAGACAAAGATAATGTTTAATAGCCTGGCAAGGGAACAAGAATTCAGGATCGCCAGTCAGCCTCTAGAGTCTGTACTGTACAGGAGTATGTTAATCTAGGTAAATTACTCACACAGGACTCTGATCATAAGAAGGAAATTTACAGAAGAATAAAGATTGGTTGATGTGCATACGGCAGGCATTACCAAATCCTAACTGGGAGCTTACCACTGTTGTTGAAACGAAAAGTGTACAATCATTGTATTCTGCCGGTGCTAACATAGGAGGCAGAAACTTGGAGGTTAACGAGGAAGCTCGAGAACAAATTAAAGACCGTGCAAAGAGCGACTGAACCAAGACATTAACCAATGATTACGATACTCCCTGTTGTGAAATTTGAGCACAGCTTACTCGTGTTTTCATTTCGCAACATATTGGCTAGTGCAGACAATCTGTCTCGTACGGCACGTTGCAAATGTAGCAAAGTGCTGCCTCGCTAATCTGGAGATTGCAAGAGCCAGCGCGTGGGTGTCGCGTGGGTGCAAGTCACAGCAGCCACTGCCGACAGGCCTCTCAGACGACACACACTACTTTGGCGCCATCTCGTAGCCATCGTCGCCGCACTGCGCTTTTTTTCTCACAGTTCTGCCACACCCTCCTCCCCTACCCGCCTTATGGTTATGCTGCAACCTCCTCTCCGCTTTCCTCCTCGCATCTTTCATCCCCCACTGTGCTTCGCGTTGGCTTTCAGCTTTCATCTTTCGCTGTGCTCATTCCCTTGATTACGCCAACACCGGCGCTCACCGCAGGATTGAGCGCTTAAGAGCTGCCCTCTAACATGTTAGGCGTAACATAAGTGACAGGAAGAGAGCGGTCTGGTTTCAGAGAGCAACGGGGATAGCCGATATTCTAGTTGACGTTAAGAGAAAGAAATGGAGCTGAGCAGGCGACGTAATGTGTAGGGTGGATAACCGTAGACCATTCGACTTACAGAATAGGTGTCAAGAGAAGGGGAGCGCAGTTGAGGATGGCAGGAAACTAGGTGGGGTGATGAAATTAGGAAATTTGCAGATGGAAGTTGGAATTAGCTAGCGCGAAACAGGGGTATGTAATTGGAGATCGCAGGGAGAGGCCTTCATCCTGCAGTGGACATAAAAATAGGCTGGTGATGACGATGACGAATGTTTCACATACACTACTATACCCATGAGTGGCCCTGACTAACACTTCCTGGACTAGGTTTTAAACGCATGTGCATAAATAACCAAAAAATAATGCAGATCCCACATGCTGTGGGAATCAGTGTAAACAAAGCTTTTGGTGAGCTGGCAAGACGAAATGGTATGTGTATCGTATCAGTTCAACGAGCACAAGCTATCTTGGCACGCTGGAACGACACGTGCCTTTCCTTGCCCTCTATTTCCACTACCCCCTTTCTCTCGCTCTGGTATAAAATGCCCAGCGCAATAAACATAAGGGTTCACTGTTGTCTTGACACGCCTGCTGTTGGTTTCTTCGACCGGGACCCGGTCGATACATGGTGTCAGAAGTGGGATGCTGAAGCCCTGTATGCCTGCAACAGAAGACCAAGGACATGGAGTACGTAAAGCCACCGGAACCTCTAGGCCTGGCGACCAACGGAGGACGGACGTGGAAGCTGTTCAGGCAAAAGTTTGATTTCTTTCTGGCAGCCACGGAATGCTCTGAAAAACCGAGGTCAGAGGCAGCGAAGACAGCACTTTTCTTCAGCGTGGCTGGTGAGGAGGCCCTCGAAGTTTACAATAACTTCACATTCAGCGAAGGCGAGGACAAGCAAGACTATGCGACTGTCATAGGTAAACTTGAGGAATACTACGTCGAGCAACAAAACATAATTCACGAGCGTTACGTCTTCCGCTCTCGACTCCAGAATGAAGCTGAACCTTTTGAACAGTTCCTTCGCGCGCTGAAGAGACAAGCACAGTTCTGCAACTTCGGAATGATGATGGACGAGATGGTGCGGGACCAAATTGTATTTGGTACTAACTCCCAGAAGCTTCGAGAGAAGATGCTAATGGACAAGCTGCTTACCCTGGATAAAGCTGTTGCTCTATGCAAGGTGGCGGAAACGTCAGCACGCGAGAACGCGCTGTGGAAGAAGACAGATGGGGAACTTCACGTGCTTGCAGCATCGTCGAGCCGAAGCGCTGCGCAAGTACCACGGCAAGTCTTTAAATGTTTCCGCTGCAGTTGAACACATGCAGCGCGACGCTGTCCAGCCTACGGGAAAACATGCTACTTGTGCAAGGGGCGTAACCATTTCGCATCATGCTGCGAAACAAGAGACACCGTCCGTGAGGTACAGCACGATTTTAAAACTTGGGACCAAAACGACGATTTCAATGTGTTGGACGTCGCCATCGGCAATATTATCAGTGACCGGGACTGGATCATAACAGCAAATATTGAAGGCAAGGAAATCAACTTCAAGATCGACACAGGGTCTCAAGCAAACCTTATACCACTGTCGCTTTTTCGAAAATTGAAAGCCGGTTCGCTGAAGACAAGTCGCGCAGTTCTACGGTCGTATAGCGGCAGCGTCATCAAACAGCTCGGCAAATTTTCGACGCACGTTACCATTGGTGACCGTAAGATATACACTGACTTTTTCGTTGTTAAGAAAGACCACAGCGCCCTCCTTGGTCTAAAAGCCTCAGAGGACTTGGGGCTTATCAAGCGGAATGCTGATGCTGTAACAACGAGCAGCAGCTCAGCGGTCGTCGAGGGATTTCCGCAGCTCTTTAAGGGAACAGGCCGTGTACAGCGCGAGTACAGGATCACCCTTCGCGAGGATGCTGTGCCCGTCATCCAGCCAGCCAGACGAGTGCCTTTGGCGCTCCGAGAACCTCTCCGTGCAGAACTACAGCGAATGGAAGCGGAGGGCATCATTCAAAAAGTCAGCAGTCCGACAGATTGGGTAAGCCCACTGGTCATCGTGCTTAAAAAAGACAACAAGTTGCGGGTATGCATGGACCCAAGAAAAATTAATGAATCCCTTAAGAGGGAGCATTATCAGATGCCCCGCCGAGAAGGCATAGAAGCGGAGCTTGCAGGCGCGAAGATGTTTTCTCGCCTTGACGCTAACGCCGGGTTTCATCAGATCCCTCTGGATGAGCAGTCTTCTAACATATGCACTTTTGCAACTCCATTTGGCCGTTACCGGTTTCTTCGATTGCCTTTTGGCATTTCATCGGCAAGCGAAGTGTTTCAGAAGGCGCTCAATGAGATATTCGATGGCCTGCCAGGTGTGCGTGTATATGTGGATGATGTGCTCATTTGGGGCGCTACCAGAGAAGAACACGATGACAGGCTGAGAAACGCGTTACGAGCAGCAGCAAAAGCGGGGCCGACATCTAATGCGTCAAAATGCCTGTTCGGCGTTGAGGAAGTCTTATTTCTTGGTGACATTATCAGCAACAGGGGCATACGTCCTGACCCCGCTTTGGTCGAAGCTCTGCTGAAGATGCTGGCACCACAGAACAAGCTAGCGGTACAAAGGCTCTTGGGCGTTGTCAACTACTTTGGCAAATACGTGCCGTCGCTCTCTCAGCGTACTTCCATTTTGCGTTCGTTGCTAAAAAACGATGTTGTGTTTGACTGGACGCCTAATCATCAGAGCGAGTGGGAGGCTATACGCAGAGAGCTCAGTATATCGCCACTTCTAGCAATTTTTGAGCCCGGCAGAGAAACAAAGATAACATCAGACGCTTCTCAGTACGGTGTCGGCTCGGCACTGATGCAACGTCACGGAAGTAGCTGGAGGCCTGTGGCTTACGCTTCAAGAGCTCTGAGCGAATCGGAGCAACGCTATTCGCAAATCGAAAAGGAATCTCTGGCGCTGGTTTTTGGATGTGAAAAGATTTATCACTTTGTATACGGTCACCCGTTCATCCTTGAGAGCGACCATCGCCCATTAATTGACATACAAAAAAAAAGCCATTGCTGATATGCCGCCAAGAGTACAACGTTTCTTTCTGCGGTTGTTGAAATATAATTACACCTTATCTTTTGTTCCTGGAAAGCAGATGGTGGTGGCAGACATGCTTTCCCAGGCACCTGCTCCTCAAGATGACACAGCCTCGCCCACAAGTGACATCGAAGTTCACGGAGTCACCGTAGTATCGGCACTCGTAAGTGAAAGAACCGCTTCAAGGCTTGCAAGTGAGACCGAGCGTGACATATATCTCAACCAGGTACTACAAAAGCTTGGGCAGGGGTGTGCTGTGGAAGGTCCGCTAAAGCCTGTTGCTTCTGAGCTCTCTGTAGTAAAAGGAATCCTTTTGAAAGGAACGAAGGTGGTAGTGCCAAGTAGCATGTGCTTGGAAATATTAAAGCGCATTCATGCAGGGCATCTCGGCATTGGAAAATGCAAAGCCCGAGCAAGACAGTTAGTATACTGGCCAAATCTGAATGCTGACATTGAAATGCTGATCCACAAAGGTCCAGTGTGCCAGACTTATGTGTATAAGCAGCACTCAGAACCACTCATCTTGCGCCCAACACCCACACAAGCCTGGTACCGTGTTGGTGTTGATTTGTTTCAGTACGGTGGCCAACATTACCTGTGCGCCTATGACTCAATGTCCAACTTCCCTGACGTGGAACTATTACCTAATACCACAGCCAGTTCTGTGATACAAAAGTTGGGGGCCATATTCTCTCGTTATGGTATACCAACCGAAGTTTGCACAGATAATGACCCACAGTTTGCCAGCCATGAATTTGAGCTATTTGTTCAGCAGTACAACTTCAAACATGTCACATCCAGCCCAGAGTACCCTCAGTCAAACGGTCTTGCCGAGAAAGGTGTACAGATAATAAAGCGCATTTTAAAAAAGACAAAGGATGCAAATGGAAACTTTTGGCTTGGCATCCTGAATTACAGAGCAAGTCCACTGGAGGATGGCCGCTCACCAGGGGAGCTGCTGCAAGGAAGACGTCTGCGCACGCCCATACCGGACTTCGGACCCCTTGCAGCCACGCGAGTCAGAAAGCACAAGCAGGGCAAGCACAACAGGCGCGTACTTCCTGGCCTCAAGAGCAACGTCGTCGTTCGCATAAAGGGGATGGCATGGGCACGAAAAGCCAAAGTGCTTGGATCAGTCAGACCAAGTTCCTTCTATGTGGAAACACAGGACCGTAACACCTTGCACCGTAATCGGCAGCACCTCTTGGCAACGAGCGAACCTTTTGAGGACACTACAGACGAAGAGTATTGCCATGAAGGCCAGGTTCCGGCCTCTCTAGAATCTCGCACATCCAACTCAAGTGCGCCAGTGGCAAGTTCTATGCAGCCACCTTCACAACAAGTTAGTTGTACGCAGCCACCTTCGCAACAAGTTAGTTGTACGCAGCCACCTTCGCAAACAAGTTAGTTGTACGCAGCCACCTTCGCAACAAGTTCTGCCACAACGAAGGTCGCTGCGTCACACCCGTCCTCCTGAACGTCTGGGATATGATCAAAACTTCCAGCAGACAAACCAACGGCGTTGAAGGGGAAGATGTATCGTATCAGTTCAACGAGCACAAGCTATCTTGGCACGCTGGAACGACACGTGCCTTTTCTTGCCCTCTATTTCCACTACCCCCTTCCCTCGCTCTGGTATAAAATGCCCAGCGCAATAAACATAAGGGTTCACTGTTGTCTTGACACGCCTGCTGTTGGTTTCTTCGACCGGGACCCGGTCGATACAGTATGTGAAGATGAGAGACACACAGCAGACCTCAGCAACAAATGTGTTTTGCAACCAAATTGGGAGTCAGCAAAATGGTTTTGAATCAATGATGGCGCTGTTGCATGGGCCCCTTTATCAAATGTAAAGCTTTTATCTTCATTGTGAGCTAGGACAGTGCACTCTCTTACTTTTGTAAGTGAATGGTTGCTATGAAATGCGACTCTGGTGCGATGTCATGAAGCACTAGCTTGCACATGGGAAGCCAGTAATGGTGGTGTTCTTTTTATGTGTGTATTTGTAACAAAATGGGTATGTGGCTCTGCTGGAGTGCCCAGGTTCGAAACCGACCATAAGATGCATGATTTTTTGTTTGTTGAGAATCTCTACTTGGCGAGACAGATTACAACAATGACAGCACACCAAACCCCAGAAAAGCAGGCAAAGAAAGCATCACTTTAAACAATACCTAGGGGGACACCTATTGCTGCAGCTGAATTCGTAGAGCATCACACACATGCCATGCGAAGGTTGAGGGTTTGGCTTCTCCCATGCAGAAGGTTGTCTTTTCTTCTGCTTTCATTTTTGTTTATTTTAATTAAGAATATTGGCCTGTACTGTAATGTTTCTTTCGTTTTCACTTGTTTTTTTATCATGCTAAGTGGCCGATTCCAGCAATAATCGCAACACAGCGGCGTGAGAGTCATGTCTGAGCCAATGATCAAGGGCAAGAAGAACAGAAAATGAAATCGGGTGTCACAAAACATGGCCCATGAAGGTCATTTTAAGTTTATTCCTTATCAACAATTACTTCGACAGCCAATGTGTCCTATGCTTTCTTAAGTTCACTGCCTTTCAGTTTCGTATTGTTTGGCCAGAAATATGTGTACATAGATTCACTAAGATGCAAGTAATTTGGTTATGTGTTCAATGAACGCCAAGACTGAGCAGAAAGGCTGCCAATGAATTTCCTCCACCGCTGGGTGGATCAAAGAAGTAGGCAACTTTGGCTGTGCACTTTTTCAAAAACATGTCTCATCAGTCTTGTCCACACTTCTCTTCCGTAGATTTATGTTAGGAAACCAGCAGTGTCTCCTTCATACCTTTATACTGTACTACATGTAGATAGATACCAATGTCTCTTTTCATAATTGTATATGTCACTTTTAGGTTTCTGCACAATAAGTCTGGTTAGAGGGTAAACACAATAACAATGATGGTGGTTATCACTGTGCAGCAAAGAACCAAATTGCAGCCTGAAATATATAAGACACTTTATACCTTTCATGGTGTACTTTTTGCGCAAAAACAAGCCCATATATCTCATCTTCACTAAGTATGCATCTGGCAATTTCTTTGAGAGAATAATTATTTGTATACAGCCATAAAAACAGTAAAGCAATGTAGGGTACACTGCAGGCTCACTGAAACAAAGTGCATCATAATATGAGGACAATTGTTGCTCAAAAAGTGTGCCCCTCAAAGAGCGCAGTATGCTTAAGGTGGTCACAGGTGGTGGCACAGGTTTTCGGGCAGGTTGGAGCTTGCCAGCAGAGGCATGCAAGCTTGCACAAAAGCAAGGATGAACTATGCACACCCATGTCATGGTTAAGGTAGCTAGAGTTTGCAAAAGCATTACTACATAGGTGCTTTCACAGCACTCGGAAAATGACCCCTGGCATTGCAAGAAATTTGCACCATAATCGGACATCAAAACTCCATCGGTACGCACGGGCGGTTCATGTTGGCTGCTATCTGCCGAGTGCCCTGTGGCACGCTGATGATGCCCTCGACCAGATGCTCGGCAAGCAGTTCCTGCATGACATTCGCCATGCCCCCGACGGCCTTGCCAAAGCCAACCAGGTAGGCGTTCCGTGCCAGCGGCACTAGCTGATTGTTCACACGCAGTGCGTCACCCTCTCGCTGCACCATCTTTGATACCAGTGCATTCGGGAGAACCTGCAGGTCACAGCAAGACGCATGCGCACTCAGACAAGTGGCAAGAGGCAATTAACACCGAGGAACATAATGAGGTCACATAACAACGTAGAAAGCTGGGTCAGTTGCTGCAAAAAACAGCAGTAAACACAGCACACAAGGAAAAGAACATAATGGGACAAGCTGGGAATGTTCATTTCCTTGTGTACGAGGTTTACTGCTGCTTTGTTCCACAGACGCGTCCATAAAGCCTTGCTCTGAACGGGGCCTTTACGACGTAGTGATTCCATTTGCTTGACTCTGTTTCTTTCTTACCATCCTAATGCTCACAACCAGCCAAACCTGGTGATAATGTTGGCAAATGGCTGCTCGTACACCTGATGAACTGGGATAGGAGCGAAAGCTGGGTTGGTCAATGATTTGCGGCAAAACTCCAGAGTGAGCGAAGACAACATAGGCAAAGTGACACAAAAAAATGCCAAATCGCAACTACTTTTCCAAATAAACCAAGTCCATTAGTCAGCACTTCTAGACATGTACTGAAGTTAGCGCTGTAGCGCACAATAGCAATTTACACTTTTTAGTTCTTTGTCGGTAATTCAGTGTGTGCATAATAAAACTATATTTGCAAGTTGGCACTTGGGTTGTCCACTCTTCTGTCTCTGTATGTCTTCATGTTGTACTCGTTACAACGAGTGTGTTTGCACCCTTTTTCATATTTCTTTTGCGTTTGTGCATGCTGTGGTTTGGTCATAAAGCACCTGATGAGAAAGACAAATTGGAGGCAGAAATATTTTATACAGTTAAACCTCGATATAGTAAACTTCAAGACTATAATAAAATTTTCAATATAGAGGAGTATTTACCTTTTCATAGCTTTTTGTCTATAGAACACCATGTACAATATGATTAAGTGCATTTATACACAATTTCAATAATGAAGAAATTTTCCTGCTGCTGTCAAGGAATAGCGAGGGAGTAAATGGAAACTTCCACAGGCGCAGATGGTCAAATGCTTTAATTACATATGGCTGCTTGTGAACACACCTCTCAGATTGTGCGCCGTGCGACAGAGAGCGGCCGCCGCCGAAGCTGAGCAACATTGCAGCTAAACCTCTCGCATTTGTTTTCTGTCTAAAGTCCAAGTGGGACGAGATCCTATTGCACCTCGTGTGCTATTTGCTGTGGGTGTGAGGAAAAGCGTGCATAGGTGAGTTGAGAAGGGTGGTAGCTTCATGTGTGCTGTCTTTCTGCTCAAGCTAGGGGAGGTGGTGGGCAGCAAGCAAACGATGGTCACATGGTCAAGTGCGCGCTAATGGGGGGGGGGGGGGGGGGGGGCGCAGCAACAGGGCGTGGCCCATGAGCTTCCATCTCAAGTCTGTCCTCCACTGCGTATTGCAGCCAGCGCAGCTGAGTGCGCATGAGGCTTACGTATTCTACCTTGCAGGAAATCTGCGGCGCATGCAAAAGTATGGCGAGCCGAGATGGCTGTGGCTTTATGTGCGCTGTCTACGCACGTGCTTAGTGCTGGACATTGCTTAATCTTGAGTTTCAAAGATGCATTGAAAGGCAGACAAAAGTGCTTGCTCTCATTTGCCTGCACTTTTCTTGATAGCGTTGTCCCACTGTGAATGACACTGTCAGCCACAGCAGCGGAGTGGCTGCTAAAGCTTTGCAGGCTTCGCTTCATAACGCCAATGTGAATTCATCGTCAACATAACATGAAAGGGTAGCTTTGGTTGTAGACCTTCAAATTAAACAAAATAAATTTTTTTCTCATTGAAAATTGTTTTTTTTTTCAATTTCCCAGTAATTCGGAAAATTTCATGGCCCCTTTCAGGTGAGAAAATTTCTTCGGCAACTACTTATTTGAGTAAAAGATATAATTTTATCATAACAAAATTAACGATGTTCACGAAATTAACTATATAATGAAGCAAGGTGCCAATTTTACTGACTTGGTTATATCAAGGTTCAAGTGTATACAAAACTTACACAGAACAGAATGATAAAGTGAACATATATACAGAAGTACACTTATCGTGAATACACAGTAGTAGTTAGGCCATAACGTACAGAATAAATGTGGATGCTCAAAAATGTATCAAGAAGTAAAAATTTGCTTAGGTATCTGAGCCAAGTCATGCATGACAGAATACAGAATTTCAATGCGGAACAATTATTTTTTTAATTTCATGAAGAAGGGTCTTTTAAAACATGGTGCCAGTATTAACCAATCTTTTTGCCTGTGTCTGTTACACTATGTAATAAAGCTTAAGTGAATTGGCCTTGTGTTGTTGTTCCCCAGTACAGTGTATGTGCATGATTAAAAGTTACCTGTTCAATGCCATGCTCCAGGAAGTTCCGAGCATGGCGGCGCAAGACGTTCATACCTATGGCTGGCACTGCACCCAGTGGTTGGCTTCCACCTGGCTCCTTTGAGGACATGGCTGCTGCCATGACCTGCACACCAAGCAACAGCGCACAGCTCAAGGCAACAAGGAAGCAAATAAACTGTAAAGTGCCATTGATTGATTAAGCAACAAAACTATCAATCAAACAATATGAGTTATAAGATCTAACTTCTATAAGGAATATGTGGGATATGAACAAAAATTGTGAAATGTCACGTAATTATCAATCAATAAATCAATTAATCCATCAAACAAACAATCATGTGATTGGGTTTATCATCCATAAGCAACACATGGGCCACAGTCTCCAGAATAACTTTGACCACCCGGGATTTGTTAATGCACACCTATTGTGCGGCCAAGCGAGTATTTCTGCATTTCTACTATACCAGAATGTGGCTGGGAATCAAATTCACGACCTTGTGGGCAGCAGCAAAGCAGCAGCAGACCATCACATTGGCACTGTTGCGAACTGCTCCCATGTCCCAGTCGTCACAACTTTCTGTGCTCGCATTTGGATACCAGGCTTACTTTTGGTTATCAAACACTTGTACATGAATGGGCAAGTGTCCAACCGTCAAGAATTGCTTGTTGTTGTGAATCTTCAAGACCGAAAAAAGGCTAGGCAATTCAGCAGCTCCACAAAGTGCACGCTCATCATCTCTTTCAACATTAACGGCTCTGGGAATTCGTCCAGCATAGCCAGTCCATCCACAGTGAGTTTCATTGCCATGTTTAAGGCTGTCTGAGGGAGCTCATGCTTATGGCACAGTTAAGATTAAAGGCAGCAGCGGCAGCCACTGTGCAGCAGTTGCAAGCACGAAGAACCTACACATACATCTGCCTTGCACAGTATACCCATAACCATCAACTTAATACCTCTGCAATGACAGCTGCACCATGAATTTTTGTCAGGCAAAGGCACTAAATTTTGTAATGTATAAACGTTGTGGCTTATAGGTCACTATGCAGTGGGCTACAGGACAGATGCTGTGGTGATCTTCCACATCTGCCACAGAACTCCTTTCAGTATGTCACACTGCTAAGCGGTGTGCTATTAAAGTTCAATAAATTCACCCCACACTAGTTTCTGCCAGTTCAGTGCCAGTTCTTACTCGTGCCGAACAAGCACAGTACCACTGCCACAAGCCCTGCACTAGCCCTCCAACGAGTGGCAGGAAACGCTGTCATCTTGCCATGTGCAAAGTCTGCATTGGGTGAAACAAATAGCTATGTGCTGCTGCCATCATGTTGAACTGCTGAAACAAATAGGGAAGTGCAACACCTGATAAGCTAGTTCAGAAAGTGCAGATGAATTGAATGAACCTTAAGTGTTTCAGCTGCAGCCATTGTCCTTTTCTGCAGGCCAAAAGCATTTCATGTTGAAGTTTTTTGAAAAAAAAAAAAGTCATAACGAGCAATTTCAGCATGCAATGGAGGTTGTACAATGTAGTGCCTATGCAATATGACCACTTAATACTAACGCTATGGCCACTAACCTGCTCATCAGTTCAAATATCCCGCCTGTCCTAACCGCTTTCAGTGTCAGCTGCAAAAGCTAGAACTGGATATAATGTGTGCATTAAAATGAAACACAGACTTGCGAGTATTCTGGTTTTGTAGAAACATATCATCCAAAGCGAAAGGTGTGCTGTGTAGACACACACGCATATCAATTCCACACTTGTGTGTAAGTACATATTGTCTCCCAAAATTTGCTGATGTGCCAGAGCACCTGGTTAACAGCACGACACTATGTTTAGTATTGGTGCACTAGTAAATCACTACAAGAAGTTAAGAGAGAACAAAATCCAGTTTAATGTAGGCCGAATCCATTAAAAGAATTGGCAGAAATGCAATGTCGGACAGGGGAACATTTTGTGCACTGGCAGACTTGGCTGCAACATCAGTGGCACATGCAACTCTCTTCGACATTGCTCACAGTGATCATTATGATTTATGTCCCTGTCACACATGCCACTCTTCTTGAAAAAACAAAACTTCTCAGGGCCACACGTAAATGAGTGATATCATAAGAAGCCAACAAACACTGACACCAAGGACAACATAGGGGAAATTACTCATGCTTAATAAATGAAATAAAGAAACGATAAGCTAAAGGAAATGAAAGTGGATGAAAAAACAACTTGGCACAGGTGGGGACCTGCGGCAAGTTGTTTTTTCATCCACTTTCATTTCCCTTAGTTTATCGTTTCTTTATTTCATTTATTAAGCATGAGTAATTTCCCCTATGTTGTCCTTGGTGTCAGTGTTAGTTGGCTTCTTATGATATGACTAATAAAAATTGGGCCCCTCAGTTAACCCCTTTCTTCTCGTTTACGTACATGAGTGCTGGTTTATACAAGTATGACATGGCGTGTTTTTGATCTTGATAGAATTTCTCTACACGAATTGGCTCTCTTCCACAGATAATACAGTCGAGCCAAATGCAATCTAGAAAATGCACATAGTGACATGGACATCACAATTGCAAGTCATTGTGTTCAGCCTAGTTCAGTAACATCTTTTTCGTGATGTGACGTGCCCACGTTCGTTTGTGTGACAGGGACAGTAAAGCAAACTGTTGGGCTAGTGTCCAAGTTCTAAGTTTGCACTGTTAGTTTAATTATGTCCTACCAACTAAACCAAACCTGCACCTTGATTCACCTCCCCAGTATTTTGATGGCAATGCTACAGACGACGAGCGTGTCACGTAAGTGACGATGATGGTAGTTATGACAATTGCATCGGGCAGACATTTCGAAATGCCTTAGCCAATGTAGATGCTGACACGGCATCTAGGAGAATACGAGAGGTGGCCAAACGAGCGCCCCAGCCATGTCGCCATACCTCTTGAGTTTCTAAAGCAGTCGCCAGGTGGCAAAAGGGGCTTATGGGCTCAAAGACTCGCATCTTAAGCTTTCGCTGTGCTGCAAGAGTTCGGTTGTTATCGCAATTTTTCTGGCTTTAAAACGCTGTTTATGAATTTATGAATTTAATAATTTATAGAGGCTGTCTGTTGGCCTTACCCCCAAAAATAAGTGTATCAAGCTCTATGGAGCTTAAAATTTCTAATCGGCGTGTGTAATCTCGACAAGACTGACACAGAACGCTGATCGCAAGGGATGCACCTGTATATATTTTTCTGGAAGCAGGAAAATTTTTACCGCCGGGTGTACAACGTAAAAAAATATTTGGTTTTCAAGTCATTGTGGGTATGGGCTTATGGACATGGTTGATTTATGATCGCCTCGTGGTAACTAAATTTCGCTGATGCACGGTCACCAATTGTTTTGTTTTCTTTTTTGATCAGCTCCAACTGTGGTAATTTTACATAGTGAGCAGAAATACCCATGCTGTCATGCGTGCAGCTTGGACAGAGAGCCATAAATATCACATATCCAAGCGGAACACCTAAGCACGGTCGCGCGCAACGCTCTAATGCAGAGGGCTGAGGGACAACGGAGGATGCTAGCTGTCCTCCTCCTTTCAGGCAAGCACGCACCTACGAAATGCTGGAGGCTGTAAACAACAGGAGCATACGCCGTTCTCTCTGGACAGAGCAGTGACACTGTGCCTTCGTATTGGCGGTTGACCTTGGCCAGCCACTCTGAGCACAGAGGAATAGAAACGGCGTGAAACACGCAGTAAGTGGTAGCTGGGTCCCCTGTTACAGATGCGGTGCTGTGTACTTCACTTGGATCAATGCACACTGCAGACAGATCACGCACGCTGAAGCTTGTATAAGGAATATTGCAGTGTTGCAGAAAGCATCGATGAACTTTTATTTTTTAATCAGCCTGTCGTCCCAGTAATTTAATTTTTCAGTAGTTAACGTGCTTGGAAACTGACGATTTCTCGACCCAACGTTTTTCATTAATAATAATAGTAGCTATATATATATATATATATATATTGGTTAACACGACAACAGTACTTTTGAGACAGTAGGGAGGAGGGAAGAGAAAAGTAGAAGGCAGGGAGCTTAAGCAGAATAACGTCCGGTTGGTTTGAGACAGTAAATACTGTTCATTCATAGTCGTACATGCTAATAAACAGTTTTTTTTATTAATATTGTTATAAGGAAGAAGAAACAGATGTACTTGATCGTGAACAGATCAAAAAGATATTCGTTTCAGACGTGATACATTTGACAATTACGCATTAGTCATCTTATAGCTCTCAGAAGCAATCTCTATCCAGAAGAATAAAGAAATAAAACAATCAAATAAACAAGAAAAGACGACGCGACTGAAGTCACGCATAAATCCACGCGAAAAGTCCGTTTTAAGCGACGATAACTATTCAGTGTGATTGAAAATCTCTCTGGTGTACGGCACTACGATGCGGAGCTCGATCTTTCTCAAAAGTCATAGAGAAGTATATAAAAACACAGTTTGAATGCTTGCGACGCCCGCCGGCTACGTCCTTTCAAGCATAGAGAAAGATATTTCAAGTACGGCAGAGCGGACAGATCGGTCCAGACTACCCCTGCTTACGCAGAGCGATGGCGACTCGAGAGCCCAATACGCCGTTTCGCCACCTCTCCTATTCTACCGCCGTGAATGTGACCATAGACATAAAATATTATATTTATGGATGAAATTTATGTAGCGCAAAGCGCGTGGTGTATATTCGCACACGCAACTGCAGTGTTTTTCTTCCTAACTCCTTCCGTTTTATAACGTCCGACAAGAGCTGATGCATGATTAATAACGAGTTATAAGAACTGGACAAGACCCTATCGAAAGCGAAAGCATCACGTCTGACGAACACAGACCTTGCAACACAGTTCGCCGGCCGATCGACGCAGCCCACCGGTCCGGTTGCACAAGCCTGGAAGCATCGTAGTAAGTACTAACTAACGACTATAGATCAACTTACAAGCGAGATCGAGTTGATAAGTCTATAGCGAGCAGATGCCGACCGACCGACACACTTCTCCGTAGATTCCTCGCGATCGAGAAACCGATTACCTTGCGTGTTTGTACTGTGAGCGACCGGACTCGAAGCCTAGCAAAGCAGCAGCGCCTTGTTACAGGCGCAGCGAGAAGCGGTGGATGTAAGCTGGCACGTCGAGAAACGATTCCACGTTCTGCACATCTGATTGTTCACGCGCAGCGCGCGAGTCTCGCTCGAGCAAGCGTGCCCATTTCAGCTCCACTGCATAACAAAATATAAAGAAAAGGAAGAGTTTTACAACCGGCGAGATAAAAGCCTCGCGAGTGAGGTCGCGATCGCAGCCGATAAAACCTTACAGTACATTATGGTACACTCGGAAATGTAGTACGCGTTTCGCACACTTTTGCAAGGGGCGCCAATCCCTAGGCCGCCTAGGCCATGCCCCGATTGCCTGCCCACGTGACGTTATAAATGCCTATTCTTTAGCTTTTTTGCAAGTCGTTTCAAAGAAAACTTATGTTCAAAAATTTTGGACATCCACTAGAATATTTGAGTATAGAAACAAAAGCAAACAAGGAATCACCAAAGGCAAAATATGACGGCTAGGGATTGTTTGGGTTTTCTTAGGGAAATTAACAATGCTCAGCGGCGGTTCGCAGTTCTCAGAGTGGCGTACGTAATCGGCCTGTGCCGACTGTGCCTTGTGCCGCTTGGGACGAGTTTGTGAAAGTGTGTGTGTGGTTTGCGGCGTTCAAGGATCATCGACGCTTCAACAGAGTGCGTGTGTGTGCCTGTAACGGATGTGAGACCCATCGCCACGAGTGAACCGCTTGCCGGGATAAATGTCGTTACTTTCGGACGGTGCCCAGGGACGCCGCTGGTCTGGCTACGAGTGCTTCTTGTTCGCGTTACCACCGTGTGCCACTCGCGAAAACGGCAAGGTATGTGACGCGCGAAGTTGTTCGTGCGCTCATTTTCCCTTTCCTCGTTGAGCTTATGGCCGTGGCAGCGCTCATTTCGCCCACTAAATGACCACACTTTAGCAGGAAACCCTGTCGAGCGGAGGTGTGCGGAGCGCCTCGGCGGGCGTTGCGGTGTGGTTTGTGTTGACCTAGCTCACCCTTTCAAGATCACTATGCCATCGCTCGTACAAATAAACATTCGCTTCACCCGGAGGCAGCTTGAACGAGCGCCGTGGGCTATTTTTTGGCCGCGGGCGCGGTTCCAGGTGCGTCCGTTATTTAAATGTTCCTTTCGCCGCCGTGCAGTATGTTACGGTACACAGTTGGCAGCTTCATTATTTATGGCCTTAGCGGTAGCGGAGAAGAAAAATTCGCACGCTCTTTCGCTTCACTGGCCTCGTCTGTCCTCTGTGCGGCCTGCTGCGTCGCGAAGGTCGGTCATCCGGAAATGCGGCTGACCCGTTGTCACACCGTCGTGCATGGATATATATCTGCTTCGAAATATTGCACGTCGATTGACTGCACCGGGCTTGCTTGTGCCGCGACCGCTTCGGCAACCCCCGGGCTGCTGTGACGTCCCTGGAGCGTCCGTACGTCACCGCGAACAGGTCATTGCGGTCGCTAATATTTATTTATTTTTCTTCAGTTTCCACCGGTGCTACGTAACTCGTTACGTGCTGAACCGCTCTGTCTTGATTTGTGAGTCGCTGGCTGCACTGCCGCCTCGTCGCTGCTTCGCCTGTGCATCGAGACGCATGGTCTTTGACCATATTTGGGGCATGCAAAACACCTCGCACGACTGGATGTCGGAGCCGGCAAGACGATTTTAGCGCCGGAAGAAAAAAGAAAGACAAACATGGTGCGGAACAGAATATATTCTCCCAGGCGCTGTGGCCGGTGTGCTTTGTGTTGGCACTATAACATGAATTTATACGCTTGTCGCAAAGCTGTGTTAATGAAATGACATGTAGCTACACCCTTTTGTGTTAAGAACCTTACAAGGGTGTGCGTGATAACTTACATGCTTGAACACATTCCTGGCGTTACCTCGTGACCGGGTGAAGTCCGTCAATCAGCAGGCATTGTTTTTTGTAACCATTGAGGAGATGACTATGCAATCTTTAGTCTAGGAAAAATACAAAAAAGAAGTAGACGAGGTTATCAGGGTTTTGGAATAATCGACTTGTGTCCCTTACGAAGACATTCACCTTGTCAAAACTTTAGCTTGATCACTTTGTTGCCATCTTCCTGTGACCATTTTTCTC
Organism: Dermacentor variabilis; assembly: GCF_050947875.1. Classification (NCBI taxonomy): domain Eukaryota; kingdom Metazoa; phylum Arthropoda; class Arachnida; order Ixodida; family Ixodidae; genus Dermacentor; species Dermacentor variabilis. The sequence continues at coordinate 46,135,189 of NC_134573.1, read as the reverse complement.
TTGAGGTATTTTGGAAGATATTCTGGGACGTGTGACTGTCTTAATGCTCTATTTAAGAGGTGCAAACTGTCAAGCTTCATAAGAAATACCTAGTGGTTGACACAGACTGACACACCTTCAAAACAATTGTCTTACATTATTGTTATTATGTTTCTATGTCATTCTTTTTGCTTGTCTTTATGGGACTTTTTTCTTGCCGACAGAGCTCTTCACAGAGCCTTTAATGCTAGCCGGCGGGATTTGCTCATGTACTATCAACATAAATTCGAACATGAACAGATTGAACTGCTTTTTTACTGTATTTTGGCAAATGCGTCTGACATGTGCAAAGTATTTTCTCATGGTGGTAGTTCAAGGGGTGCAGAACGTTTCGTGAGAGCATATAAAGAGGCAAACACTGCACAGTCGTATGATTTTGTAAGATGTGGAGAGGAGCTGTGGGTCACCATACTGTTAAAAAAGGAATTGCTCAATGGTGCAAAATACAAAACAGGTAGACTACGAGCAGCATCTATGGGATGATGGTAATCTGACCACAAATGATATGACTAGATGCTTCGTGCAATACCGACTCTCTATTACAGTGTACAGTTTCCTTTCGAGCGATGTTTTGTGGCATGCATAATGTGTTGCACATAACAGCAAGTTTAGCAGTTCCAAGCAAATTGTCTACTCGATCGCAAGACACATAGCATGCACTTTGCCCTCGCAGGGCACCCTGTCTGAAGCCATAGAGCGGCCCACCTTTATGGCAGCCACACATGCCTTGTGCAAGTACTCACTCCACAACACGTGGTTGAAAACACAAGCGTGACAGCGGCATTTCTATGTATATCTCATGCCTGAGGGGACGTTCCACGACAGCTCAGTGTTGGGAAGGGGGGGGGTGCAATTGCCAAGACGTGTGCTGCTGCAGATGAGACCGATTGTGCTTGGCCGGCCGGCGCGCTGGCACACACATAAATGAGAGCAACAAGCCGTTGAGAGCGCTTGAGATGGAAAGATAAAAGAAAGAGGGCGCCTCTAGTTGCTGAATGAGTTGCAGGGTACGCTGTTGTGAACTTGTCTCCTGCTAAAAAATAAAAGATTATTTGAACAAGTGCAGTACACATGAAAGAGGAGGAGTAAAAAAATAAGTGCCACAATTCGCTGATCCCATTTTAGCTGGAAGTTGTCTCGCTGTTAAGATTGAGTGTGTTTAACCCGAGATAACATGGGGCTGTGAGTAGCATGGCGGAGCATGCTGCAATACTTTTGGCCACTTGGAATTTTGAACAGGCAACCCAAAGCTTGGTACCCGAGCTTTTTTGCATCCTACTCCCATCAAAATGTGGCTGCTAAGGATAGCAGCTGAAACCACGACCTCGGGCTAAACACTATGCCACGCCCACTGAGCCATCGCAAGAAATACAACAAGGAAAGGTAAAGATTTAGTTTGAGGTTGCTGACATTAAGGCCTTTTTGAAATTGAGGCCTCTGATTTTTCTAAAGTCTCTTTTATAGATCATTCTCACAAGTTACACTACACCAGTTGCCGCAAAGTATGCCAGCACTTGTATCTATTAACTGGCAGAAGGAAAACTATGGCAAAAAGCGTGTATTTTCTTTTTTAATCGTGACAAATTTGCATAGTCCTCCAGCAGGGAAGTCAAAATAAAAAAACTCGGTGCCCTTTCACTCTGTGAAGAAGGATGACCAACGGAGCTGTGCATGTGGGCCCTTTAATGGCGAACTGCACCTTCGCCGCGGGTTGGCCTGGCCTTGCACTATCTTTGGGATCGGCCCACGGATAGAGAGTGCTTAACGCCTGCATCACCTCTGCCGCGGGTCAACCCGGCATTGCGCTATCTTCTGGATTTTTTTCTGCATGCAGACACGATAGTGGGGAAAGATGCCCTTAACAGCTTCGCTGTAAACTACTCTACGAAAGGAGCAGTGCTGATTGAGAAGGTGCATCCTCTCATGTCTAACTAATGTTTGCTGGAAAATATCAACATGGCAGTTCCCTTAGCATTTCTTGCAAGTCTGCCTTGAACACAAGCATAGTAGGAAAGCAGCGAAGACTACAGGCTTAATAGCACCAGCATTACAGGAGTGCACGCATAACGAATGTGGCAAGATTGGTCTATTTGTGCTGCATAGCTTTCAGTAGCACAGGATCAAGATGTGCCCATACGGAGACAACAGTGTGACAGTTACAAGCCCTCTGTTGATGCATGTCTAGAATTTGTGGCAACAAAAGCTATAAAGCTATATCAACCACCCTGATGGCGATGTTTATTATTTCTTTTGTTGGCTTGCGGGGAATTCACTTACCATATTGAGGCTTATTCTCTTGATGTGGAGCCCAGTTAAATATAATTTTTGCACATACAATAAGGATTTCTTGCTTTCCATTGCATGATAACCTAATGGTGTTGACTGCATTCAAGGCAAAACTTGCTAGTTGAACGATTTGGCTCAGCATTGCAGCTGTGTAAATAAATCAGTTGAAATTATGTGATTCGTTTGTCTTGTCCTTTCTTTCATCCTAGTCTCTTAGGTGCATTTACATGCCTGCAATGCTTCTTTTTTTGTTTTCTTCTGTAATATTATTAGACTAATGCACTTTTTCTTTCATGCATTTTAGCTTATTTAATTTCATATTATACACAGTAGTACGCATATTACATTTGGTCGGCAGTAGAGTACATAAATGGTGTGAGCTTAAATTTTTTCTGCAGCACCTTAGCATGTGTGTTAAACAATGATGTTAATAGTTGCATTTATGCATGTAAAGCAACGCTTGTTCCTTTCTTTTTGCACGATTTTTGAACGAAAGACTGACGTTACTTGTGTAGGCTGCAGTTTGTGCAATCTTGAAATTGTCTATTTTAATTACCTCACTGTATCCTTGTTTGCAAGCAGATGTAAATCATGCAAACGTGTATGAAAGTAAGACAACAGACACTACAAATTCAGCATTTGAGATTTGCTTTTACATATGCATCTTTTTTTCTATTTTATGCCCATAGCCAATAGAAGTGCAGCCTCAGCAGCTTTGTTTCTTTCAGTTTATTCTTTATAAACTAGAATCTTTTTGAAACTTATGGAAATTACTGTGCTTTGTAATTTAATGTTCTACTGTTCAAGCTCCCAACATCTATCCTTTAGAAGGCAGTGAAGAACCTGCCTTTCTGTCTGTTTGCTGCTGCCTAGCTGCTCCTGGAAGAAATCTGGAAGGTCATAAATGGTTTATCACCCTGACTGATAAGACAATGAGAGATGCATACGTAGAAGTTTGAAGAGTGGGATTACTTCACACGAAGCAGTGAGTCACCACCTAGTTCGGTCATGAGTAGTTTTTAAACGTGTCTCAGCACGCCGTCACAAGGCACCCAAGAGATTGAAGCACGGGATCGTCGCTGTTGCCGTCCCCATTTTGAAGGCCCCTGCCAGGAAGCTATTGAGTTCATTGTTTGACACGTGCGCATGCGTGAGCATGCTAGCCTCACTGCCTCGAAGTCTTTTCTACTTGGCATTTTGAGAGTTTTGTCCACCCGAGAACACTGTCACCGTGATATCAGCTTGCCACTTTCAGGCATGCGGCTGTTGGCACAGACTGGCGGGCCAGTCCATCGGAAGAGGGTGTGTTTAATGACAGCTCTTGTCAGACACAGTTCTCATTGGCATTGTCTTCACATTGAGCACTTGTCAAGAGTACTCAGTGGAAGCATTTGCGATTTCAACAAGTGCTCATCACTGCTTTCAGGCACTATATTGCGTAAACATTGCTACATCAAGGAAATGTGAAAATGTTGCTGCAAGTAGTTTAGCACACACGCAGCTGCTGATTCTTTGCCGTTTCATTTCCTGGTAGGCTGTGCACCCTTGCACCACCAAACCATTTGATTGCTCGCTTATTAGGGTGAATGTAAACAGGGGCCCTGTAATGTGTCTGTTTTTTTATTCCAAATCGGCCATTAGCCCTCCCTGATTGGTCACAATGGTTCATGTCCAGCTCATACGGGTGGGTGCCACACCCATATGGGCAGAGTACGAGCCATTTTGACCTATCATCGAGGGCTAATTGCTGATTTGGAACAAAAACAGATTGCAATAGTTTTACGTTATACCCGCCCAGTGCAGCCTTAAGGAAACAAAATTCACTGATGAAGATGACAGCAGAATTGAAACAAGATCGGCACAAATTTAGAAAAATTTGCATGTTTATGTTGGTGGCTGTAAAGTTAGCTCTTCTCTCTTTTTATGCTCATGTGCCTTGGAAAATGAAGCTTTCTCAGTCAGTAGCACTTCCACAATGATCACTCCCTGTCAACTACCTGTTGTTTTCAAAAGTCCAGAAAAGTAGCATGTATTCAGCAGTAGGATCTGTTGCTGGGAAAGAAAGTTAGTATTTCATTACAACAAAAGGCAGCACAACAGATGAGATTCAAGAAGAAATGTGTGCACATGTATGCGGGGGTGAGAGTGAAGGTAATTGGCAGAACGGCAGCCTAGGCTATACTGTGCTAAGACAAGTGCGGATAAAACAAGTGACGGCGACACAGCAGCTTAAGAGTGTTTGAGGTAGGGGCACAAAAGGCTTCTGTGGGCACTCTCCTGTTCTTCCTCTGCCCTTGCTTGCTGTTCAAATCAATAACAGAATTCTGGGCCTTGACAGATAATGTGTAAAATCTTGTTCATTTTGGCCAACTGAAGGCTGTCTTTTATCTACAGCCATTTTTCCCTCCTTGCCTTTTCTTTTTGCACATAAAGTTGATTCCAGCTGGGTTTCATTGACGCAGCTGACATCGGTAATGACATTGGTGTCACAGCAGACAGTGTCAGCCTCGAGAGTACAGCTGCTGGCAGAGTACATTAACATTCACTGTTAAGAGGAAATGCAAATACAGAGACCAACACCACTGCTCAAAGGTCAGCAGTGGAATTGCGATACGAATCTTGCAGTTCTTAAATATAATAAGGCAAATAGTTGTTGCCAGTTCAGAGAGATGGGTCGGGTGCATAAAAAGAAAAAAAGTGCACACACAATCAGATTAGTACTCGCAGAACTCGGGAGCATATTTGAAGCTGCTGAAATTTAACAAAAGTAAAAATTACAGGATTCCTCTCGGAATTCACAGCAGCCTATACTGAATATATCGCTGTGAATGAACTGAATGTCATGATTAAAACTTATTCCATTGTGTGGTTATAAAACCAGAAGCTTGGTGCTCTTGCATACACCGATTACTAGGTATGGAATTTTTGAAGACAATATTATTTTACTTATTGTTATAATTATTGCCAGATATATGTATAGGTGTATACAAGTAGTAGAACGAGTGCATTTTTGCTTTATCATACATCGCATTATGCATTGTCTAATTAGCGATGAGAAAAGTGCAAACTCGGTAAACAGTAGTAATGAGCGACTTCAATGCAAAAGTAGGGAAAAAGCAGGCGGGTGAACAGGCAATTGGCAACTACGGCGTCGATTCTATAAACGCTAGAGGAGAGATGCTGATAGAATTCGCAGAAAGGAATAAGCTGAAAATAATGAACACCTTTTTCAGGACACGTAGCAACAGAAAGTGGACTTGAAAAAGCCCTAATGGTGAAACAAGAAATGAAATTGATTTCATACTTTCTGCCGATCCCAGCATAGTGCAAAACGTAGAAGTGTTAGGTAGCATAAAGTGTAGTGATCATAGGTTAGTGAGGGCTAAGATTCACCTCAATTTGAAAAGAGAAAGAGTAAAATTGGTCAAGAAAGAACAGATCAACTTAGAGGCAGTAAGGGTAAAAGCAAACAAATTTACGCTGGTACTGTACTTGCAAACAAATATGCAGCCTTAGAACAGATGAAGATGACATAGAGGCAATGAATGAAACCGGAACTAGGCTGGCTTCAGAAGCAGCAATTTAAGTGGGAGGTAAGGCACCAAGGCAATCAGTAGGTAAGGTCTCCCAAGTAACAAAGGACCTAATAAAGAAACAACAAAGAATGAAAGTGTCCAACTCAAGAGATCAGATAGAATTCGTGGAACTGTCAAAACTGATCAACAAGGAGAAAATAAGATATATTTGAAATTGTAATGTGAGAAAGACTGAGGAAACAGTAAAAAATGGACACAGCATGAAATCAGTGAGAAGGAAACTTGGCTTAAGACATACCAAGATGTATGCACTGAAAGATAAGCACGGTAGTATCATCAGCAATCTCGAAGGTATAATAAAAGCAGCGGAAGAATTCTATACTGACCTGTACAGTACCCAGAGGACTGGGGAGTACTCTATTCAAAACAATAATGAACAGTATACAGAAACTCCTCCTATAACTTGAGTTGTCAGAAGGGTCTTGGAAGATATGAAACGGGGAAAAGCGGCAGGGGAAGACGGAATAACGGTCGATTTAATCAAAGATGGAGGAGACATAATGCTAGGAAGACTGGCGGCTCTCTATACGAAGTGTTTATCGACTGCAAGGGTCCCAGAAAACTGTAAGAATGCAAACATTATACTAATCCACAAAAAGGGAGACGTTCAAGAGCTGAAAAATTGTAGGCCCACTAGCTTACTCCCAGTATCATATAAAATATTTGCTAAAATAATCTCCAATAGAATAAGGACAACACTGGACTTTAGTCAACCAAGCGAACAGGCTGGCTTCAGGAAGGGATACTTTACAATGGATCCCATCCATGTCAGTAATCAGGTTATCGAAAAATCCGCAGAGTACAATGAGCGTCTCTATATGGCTTTCATAGATTCCGAAAAAGCACATGATTCAGTAGAGGTACCAGCAGTCATACAGGCATTGCATAATCAAGGAGTACAGACCGCTTACGTAAACACCCCGGAAAATATCTACAGAGATTCCACAGCCACCTTAATTCTACACAAGAAAAGTAGGAAGATACCTATAAAGAAAGGGGTCAGACAAGGACACACAATTTCTCCAATGCTATTCACTGCATGCTCGGAAGAAGTATTCAAGCTATTAAACTGGTAAGGTTTAAGAGTAAGGATCGACGGCGAATACCTCAACAACCTTCGGTTTGCCGATGTCATTGTTCTATTCAGCAACACTGCAGACGAGTTACAACAAATGATTGAGGACCTTAACAGGGAGAGTGTAAGAGTGAGGTTGAAGATTAATATGCAGAAGACAAAGATAATGATAAATAACCGGGCAAGGGAAGAAGAGTTCAAGGTCGCAAGTCAGCCTCTAGAGTCTGTGAAGGAGTACGTTTACCTAGGTCAACTAACCACAGGGAACCTTGACCATGAGAAGGAAATTCACAGAAGAATAAAAATGGGTTGTATACCATATGGCAGACATAGAGAGCTCTTGACTAGGAGCTTACCATTATCATTGAAAAGGAAACTATACAATCAGTGTATTTTACCAGTGCTGACATATGGGGTAGAGACTTGGAGACTGACAAAGAAGCTTGAGAACAAGTTAAGGACTGCGCAAAGAGCGATGGAACGAAGAATGCTTGTATAACTTTAAGAGACAGAAAGAGAGCGGTTTGGATCAGAGCAAACGGGTATTGACGATATTCTAATAGACATTAAGAGAAAAAAAATGATGCTAGGCAGGTCATGTAATGTGCAGATTAGATAACCGGTGGACCCATTAGGGGCACAGAATGGGTACCAAGAGTAGGGAAGTGCAGTCGAGGACAACAGAAGACTAGGGGGTGTGATGAAATTAGGATGTTTGCAAGTGCTAGTTGGAATCGGTTGGCGCGGGACAGGGGTAATTGGATATCACAGGGAGAGGCCTTCGTCCTGCAGTGGACATAAAATAGGCTGCTGCTGCTGCTGCTGCTGGTGATGATGATGATATGCATTGTTGTTTAAAGGATAGTAAAATTTGGCTATTGGTGTTATTATTCCTAAATATCTCAGCTGTTTATTGAGAACATAGCTAATGTATCTATTAGGATATGCAACGTAACCACTTGCGTGTGCTTCTTGTCTACTAAATTTTAAACACTGCAAATCTTTTTAGTAGGGGTATATTAGTATCGTGAGATACTGTATAAATAGAAAACACAAGCGTTGGCAGGAACAAGGAAAGAAATGCAAGAAATAAAAGGCAAAATAAATCAGAAAAAAAATTTGGATATCAGTGAAACTGTATGCAGTGCAGAAGTGAGATATATGTGCAGGTTGCATATAGCAACCTATTCAAGCAACCTAATTTAGCGAAGACTACAGATTCAGGAGAATGGTGAACAGTTCAAGTTGGTAGTGGTTCATAATCAACAACTGAGCAATGACCAGGGTTGAAAAACAAATGTAAGAACACATGAAAATCGATTTGATTTTTATTCATGTCGCTGCCCCATTTCATAGCTGACATGTTACTGCACAGGACATGTGCATTGCCCTTGCGAATGAGCAACACAAGAAAAAGAAAGAAAAAAAATGAGTTCTATAACTTTCTTTTTTCCTTTTTCTCCTTTCTCCGCTTGTGTACGGTGATGAGCATGCCATGTGTTTAAACAGCGTGAAAAGACTATGACAAATAACCCTTACACACATGCACTGTGCAGTTGAAAGCCAGCACCTCGTTTCTGTCATTCCTGCATCTTCCTCCGTCCCTGTTTATTGTGCCATTGTTAATTAGGAATACACAGTAATTAATGCAACTTACAAGATAAAAGAAATCAGTTGAGTCGAGAGGCGATCAGAATATTTTCTATAACTACAATATTACTGACGCTGTTCAGTTCGGTTGTTGTTATGGAAAAAAAAAAAGATCACTTAAAACGGCTATTACGGGTGTGAAACATCGCTGTCAACAAGTCACGCCACTGCTGAGTAGCATACCTGGATAAAATAATGAAATCAAGGTCATTGCATTAACTTTATGATGTTTTTTCAGAATTCTACTTTAATTTCACGTTTATAGGTTGCTTACTAGAAGAGAAAAGGAAGGTGAAAGTGCCAGTTTCTTTTTTCAATTTTGTACTTTAACGCCACTGTCAATACATCAGAGTTCTGTAACAAGCCTCAGAGTAATTATTTGTATTTGGACCGCTTTGACACCAGGAGAAGTTTTGGAATCTTTCAGAGTTCATTGGCTCTTTTAGCATAGAATCTAGGTCATACTCACTGTAATACCTTAGGGGCTATGGCGCTGCGCTGCCGAGCTCAAGGTTACGGGTGCAATTCCAGTGGCGGCAGCCGCATTTCGATGGGGATGAAATACAAAAATGCATTTGTTATATATTGCTGCCCGGCCAATGTTACCTGCGCACCTTTTTACCTCGTGTGTGCACCACAACAGCCTGTTAATATTGCGTGTATGGCCTTCAACCATGGAAAACTACCAGACTGGTGTATAGATTTGCATAATAGCCAGACCTTTTTGAGATTTTGTAAGAAAGTCAGGTTTTAGGTGTTTCATGACTAAAAGCTTGGACTTTCTAACATTTTATTCTGTTTTTCTTTGCACGCAAAAGACAGCCCATTTTCCTTTTCGAGAATAAATATAGAACAGATTATTCAGCGCTATGTTGTCAACTACAGAAGTTCACAGCTGTATGACTGAATATGGCTGAACACATTAGCTTTGACCATTAGAACACATGGTCTTTAATTGCTTGCTTTCACTAGAAGGTTGCACTTTCTTTCATGTCATGAGTTTCTCCGGATGTGGCACACACTGAAAGAACAATAAAAAAAATTTTTTGGTTACAGTTTAAAGTGCAGCTATTCCACAACTGCTGCTGTTGAGTGTGTAGAGTAGGTTCAGATAGCTTTCAAAGCTGAAGCTGCTCGAGTAGGGAAGCTATTTTAATATATCATAATGCAATGCATGGTGATTCAGTGTGGCATCTGGAATGCATGGAACTTTGTGGCAAAAAAAGAAAAAGAAAACGCTACTGACATCTGCTCAACCTCCGATGCACGCCTGCACACTTTTCTAGCTAGCAGCAGTAGCTCATCTAAGTGCATAATGTAGCGTATAGGCCTGTCACTCACTCGGTTGAACGCTGGCCTCAGGATTTAGAGATTGTGCAATCAATTTATGCCAGAGCTTCTAAGCAATTAACCATATGGCCTTGTGTTGTATGTTATGCTTTTCTTTTGCCTCTCTTTTGCAGTATTTTTTTGTCAGAATGCAGCTGTTACACAAATAAAAATGAAACATTCTCTCTCGTTTCTTTTTATAAGCTAGACATTTCTTCCTGAAGGCCGACTTTGGGTCTGCATGAAATGAAACTGCGGTATGGACTAATATAAGCCAAAGTGGATAGCAGTGGCAAGTACAAAATGCACTGTCATATGATTTGGCTATGGCTCGGTGTGGCTAAATGGATGTTTCTTTCTTCGCAAGAAAATTTCTTTTCAAAACATTTTAAAACAAGGCAGTGCTGAGGATATGGACATAGAAATGACATGCAGAAAAGAGGAGATGCTGCGCTTAATAACAACTGCATTATCTTACGATGGACGGACTTACATATACCGATAAGCGTTGCTAAATACATGATAAAAAGAATTAGAACAAGCACATAACAGTCAACATCCGGAGAAACTCATGACATGAAAGAAAGTGCAACCTTCTAGTGAAAGCAAGCAATTAAAGACCGTGTGTTCTAATGGTCAAAGCTAATGTGTTCAGCCATATTCAGTCATACAGCTGTGCATTCTGTAGTTGACAACATAGCGCTGAATAATCTGTTCTATATTTATTCGTGAAAAGGAAGATGGGGGTTGTCTTTTGCGTGCAAACAAAAACAGAATAAAATGTTAGAAAGTCTATGCTTTTAGTCATGAAACACCTAAAACCTGACTTTCTGTACAAAATCTCAAAAAGGTTAGCCTGCAGGATGCTCATGGGTCAAAGGTTTTCTGATAGAAACACAATTTATTTGTCAGCAAAACTGATAATGTGCTTATGAGGGATCTTTGAGTTTTGTTTGCAGTGGACTTCAGTGATAGTGCATCATTGTGTTTTTATCAGTAAACTGTTGATCAAGTGCATTTCATATGCTCGCTTAATATGCATGTTTTATTTTTCATGCATGTGACGACTTTTACCTGTGTCAAAGAGGATTTCCGAGTATGGTAAGCTTTAAAGCAAAAGAACAAAACAAACAAATGTGAAATTTAATAGTAATTAAAAAAGATGTTAAGTTAAACCTGATTTAGCAAAGCTCACCTTGCTAAATTCAAGTGATCAACAGCAGTTGTCTTTTTACCTTGCTGAACCAAATCTCAGACTGGAATCTCGCTTTGTATTTGATCCTTTGTCTTATTTATATGTGATGTTCTGTCCTGTACCTTTACATTATTTATTGTAAGCTGTGTTATAAAATGCTGTACTTTCAGTTTCCTCGCTTCAGTATATCTGTATTATTGAACTGCACTTTCTTGTTCTTGTGCTTGTAATATATCAATGTTTTCTAAACACAAGAAGAGATGCATTATGTGTCCTTTTTTTGCATAATTTTTAATTACAGTCCCATTGAAATGTATAGCATTAGCATGCCTCCTTGTTGAATACACATCCCCTGTGTTCAATATTATTGTGATGTCATGACACAGGGCAAAGTTAGCTAACACTGTGTAGCAATAAGATTAAAAAAGAAATTACGTTGCTCATAAACTAAGATGATAATGTTGCTAATGAAACAAAGAAGGGCACTGCTGGCACCTCTTCTGCCTCCACTCGCATGTGGCTGCATGGCTGCAATCGCTGGAATTATGTAAGCCACTTTGTAGTGGTGCTGTCTAGGTATCAAAACTAAACCTAGCTTATAGAAAAAGTCATATGGTAAATTATTTAGGGTGCTCTTATCCTTTGCAAGGGGGCTTTAGGGGACATGGGTTTCCATTTATAGCAAGAAAATAATTTTGAGATAACTTGTCGGTACTCCTTTAACACCAAACACAGTGAAAGGACACTGCCATATGAAAATGGTGCGGAGTTCATTGCATCACCTTGATATCATTGTTGCCACTGCTATTGGGTGCTGCACTAAAAAAATAAAATCTTTGCCTTTACTTTCTTCATCTGTAAGCCACCTCATTGCACCAAAGCGTGCTGAGAGGTTTGAAAGTGTTATCTCTCAGTTTAGACTAATTTAATGATCCCTTTTAATTTTCCTTCGTGGTACCTACCTTGATATCATGTTGCTTCATACCAGATATCTTGTGATAGTTGTAGTAAGTGCAGAGGAATGACTGGGATACAGAGTGCTTTCCTTCCTTTTGAGGGGAAACCCAGTCAGAGTGTGCGTGCGATGCACCACGTACACAATCTCTTTCAGCTTATCAGTTCCGGGTTTGCACACTTTTTGTGCTAGGGAGGTGTCAGGGCCATTGTTGGGACCCTGACAGACCTGTAGGTCTTTTCTTTACCCTTTTCTTGTTGTCGCTTCTCTGTAAGCACTTATCTAGAAATAGAAACTGCAAATATGTCGCAAGAAAAAGATATTGCATGTTTGTTTATTTGTTTATTTGTAGAGATTTGGAAAGCTCCAGATTGAAATGCTCTAAAAATAATTTCTGTGGTTTTACATGCCAAGAACTGTGACCTGGTTATGAGGCACGCCGTAGTGGGGTGTGGCTTTGGATTAATTTTGACCACCTGGGGTTCCTTAACATGCACCCAATGTACAGTACCCGGGTGTTTTTGCATTCTGACCTCATCGGAATGTGGCTGCTGCGGCGGCCAGGATCGAACCTGTGACCTCTAGTTAAGCAGTGCTGTGTCACAGCCACTGGGCTACTGCAGCGGGTGCCATAAGATGTTCTGAAGTGAGCTTAAGAGGACATTTTATCTCCGGGGCCTCCTATCTAAACACATGAGGAAGGAGAAATAGTCTTTCTCAGCAACCACTGCACCAAATTTTATGAGGTTTGTTGCATTTAAAAAAGGAAAGGTTAAAATCTAGTGAGTGTTGCTAGCAAATTTTTTATTTGGGCCATTAATTTTTAAATAAAAATTGGTAAAATATTGCACAACACGCTCCAACATCGAGTCATGACAATGAGGAAGCAGGTCAGTTTTATGAAGATGTTGAATTAGAGATGAGAAAAGTGCAAACTCAGTATACAGTAGTAATGGGGGACTTCAATGCAAATGTGAGGAAAAAGCAGGTGGGTGAAACGGCAATTGGCAACTATGGCGTCGATTCTAAAAACGCTAGAGTACAGATGCTGGTAGAATTCGCAGAAAGGAATAAGGCTGAGGATAATGAACACCTCTTTCAGGAAATGCAGCAACAGAAAATGGACCTGGAAAAGCCTTAATGGTGGAACAAGAAATGAAATTGATTTCATACTTTCTGCCGATCCCATCATAGTGCAGGATGTAGACGTGATAGGCAGGGTAAAGTGCAGTGATCATAGATTAGTGAGGGCTAGGATTCACCTCAAATTGAAGAGAGAAAGAGCAAAATTGGTCAAGAAGAAACGGGCTAACCTAGATGCAGTAAGGGTAAAAGCAGACCAATTCAGGTTGTCACTTGCAAACAAATATGCAGCCTTAGAACAGAGAGATGAAGATGACAAAGAGGCAATGAATGAAACAGGAACTAGGCTGGCTTCAGAAGCAGCAATTAAAGTGGTAGGTAAGGCACCAAGGCAATCAGTAGGTAAGGTCTCCCAAGTAACAAAGGACCTAATAAAGAAACAACAAAGAATGAAAGTGTCCAACTCAAGAGATCAGATAGAACTCGCGAAACTGTCAAAACTGATCAACAAGGAGAAAATAAGATAAAATTCGAAATTGTAATGTACGAAAGACTGAGGAAACAGTAAGAAATGAACGCAGCGTGAAATCAGTGAGAAGGAAGCTTGGCATAGGACAAACCAGGATGTATGCACTGAAAGATAAGTAGGGTGATATCATCAGCAATCTCAAAGATATAGTAAAAGCAGTGAAAGAATTCTGTACTGACCTGTACAGTACCCAAAGCAGCCATGATACCTGCATTCGAAATAGTAATGAACAGGTTACAGAGGCTCGTTCTATAACTAGCGATGAAGTTAGAAGGGCCTTGCATGACATGAAACAAGGAAAAGCAGCGGGAGAAGATGGAATAACAGCAAATTTAATCAAAGATGGAGGAGACATAATGATTGAAAAACTGGGGGCCCTTTATATGAACTATCGAACTGGAAGAATGCCAACATTATACTGTCACGTGGAGTGACGTATGAAGAACACAGTAGCAATACTGTGAAAAACGAAACTAACTATTATTGGGCGAACCTGTGCCCACAAAACAGACTACACTTAAAGAATGGCGACAACGGCGAACACTGTCGGCGATCGCCAAAATCTGATCAGCGGGTCAAGCACGTTGGCTTTTATACATCAGTCGTTGAATGTTCCAGTGTAATCGTTGGGACCCGCGTGCCTTCCACAGAGTTCTACATTATTCGCGTCGGGCACACCTGCGATCACATTACACAAGGTTCTGTCACAGACAGCGGATGGAAGCATCAATAACATTCCAGAAACTTCGGATACATGCAGGCGTGTCCTGCGCTGTGCGATAACATTTGTTAGGCAATGAAATGTGTCGCCTGATAAAGAGAAACAAGTACACGTGTCAATACCCCTCTCTTAAAAAGCATTCATAGCAAAGAAAACAAAAAATAAGGAAGTTCATCAGCGTGCGTAATAGGGCTTCAGATGCACTATGTGGATCACTTCAGGTCGTGAAAGCTGGGAATGCGAAATGCCGTCTGGCAAGACCTCATAGTCCAGTGTGCCAATACGTCGAATGACCTTGTAGGGTCCGAAATAGCGTCGCAATAGTTTCTCACTTATTCCTCGTCGGCATATCGGGGTCCAAACCCAAACACGATCGGCAGACTGGTAAACGATGAAGCGTCGTCGGAGGTCGTAGTGTCGGCTGTCGATTCGCTGCTGGTTCTTGATCTGTAGGTGGGCGAGCTGCCGGGCTTCTTCGGCGCGCTGGAGATAGGTAGGTAGATAGATAGCGTCATCGTCGGATTCCTGCCGTAAACCAGCTTAAACGGCAGGATATGTGTTGTTTCTTCCACTGTTGTGTTGTAGGCGAATGTTACATACGGCAGGACGGCATCCCAGGTCTTGTGTTCGACGTCGACATACATTGCTAGCATGTCAGCGAGGGTCTTATTCAGGCGCTCCGTAAGACCACTCGTCTGTGGGTGGTAGGCCGTTGTCCTCCTGTGCCTTGTCTGACTGTACTGCAGAATGGCTTGGGTGAGCTCCGCTGTAAAGGCCGTTCCTCTGTCGGTGATGAGGACTTCTGGGGCGCCATGTCGCAGCAGGATGTTTTCGACGAAAAATTTTGCCACTTCGGCTGCGCTTCCTTTTGGTAGAGTTTTAGTTTCAGCAAAGCGGATGAGAGAGTCCGTCACCACGACGATCCACTTATTTCCGGATGTTGATGTCGGAAACGGTCCCAACAAATCCATCCCGATTTGCTGAAATATTCTGCAGGGAGGTTCGATAGGCTGTAGTAATCCTGCTGGCCTTGTCGGTGGTGTCTTGCGTCACTGACAGTCTCGGCTTGTCTTGACCTAACGGGCGACGATGGCGGTCAGACATGGCGAGTAATACCTTTCCTGTATCCTCGACAGCATCCGGGAGAATCCGAGGTGCCCAGCAGTTGGATCGTCATGCACGGCGTATAGTACTTCTGGACGCAGTGCTACCGGAACAACAAAAAGGTAGTTGGCACGGACTGGTGAGAAGTTCTTCTTCACGAGCAGGTTGTTTTGCAGCGTGAACGAAGACAATCCGCGCTTAAATGCCTTTGGGACAACTTCGGTGTTCCCTTCCAAATACTCGACAAGGCCTTTTAGCTCCGGGTTTGCTCGTTGCTGTTTAGTGAAATCTTCCGCGCTTATTATTCCAATGAAGGCATCGTTGTCCTCATCGTCTTGCGGCAGGGGATCGATGGGGGCACGTGATAGGCAGTTGGCATCAGAGTGTTTTCGTCTGGACTTGTAGATTACCATGATGTCATATTCTTGTAGTCTGAGGCTCCACCGAACCAGCCGTCCTGAAGGGTCCTTTAAGTTAGCTAGCCAACACAACGCGTGATGGTCGCTGACGACTTTGAATGGCCTGCCATATAGGTAAGGGCGGAATATTGCTGTAGCCCAAATGATGGCGAGACATTCCTTTTCAGTCGTAGAATAATTGCCTTCCGCTTTTGACAGCGACCAGCTAGCATAAGATATCACCCATTCAAATCAGTCTTTCCTCTGGACTAGGACGGCACCGAGGCCTAGGCTACTGGTGTCAGTGTGGATTTCGGTATCGGCGTCCTCGACGAAGTGTGCAAGTAGTGGCGGCGACTGCATGCGTCGTTTGAGTTTTTGAAATGCGTCGGACTGCGGCGTTTCCCACTTGAACTCGGCATCACATTTAGTTAGATGTGTACGTGGCTTCGTGATGTGTGAAAAGTCCTTGACAAAGCACCTTTAGTAGGCATACATGCCAAGGAATCTACACATTGCCTTCTACCACACTGCACTACTGAGAGGTACGGGGATCGATACCCCGCACCTCCACCAGATGTCACGTGGAGTGACGTATAAAGAACACAGTAGCAATACTGTGAAAGCTGAAACTAAGTTTTATTGGGCAAACCTGTGCCCACAAAACAGGCTACACTTAAAGAATGGCAACAACTGCGAACACAGTCGACGATTGTCAAAATCTGATCAGCGGGTCAAGCGTGTCGGCTTTTATACATCAGTCGTCGAATGTTCCAGAGTAATCGCAGAGACCCGTGTGCCTTCCACAAAGTTCTACATTATTCGCGTCGGGCACACACGAGATCAGATTACACAAGGTTCGCTCACACACAGCGGATGGAAGCATCAATAGCATTCCAGAAACTTCCTATACATGCAGGCGCGCCCTGCATGGTGCGATAACATTTGTTAGGCGGTGAAATGTGTCGCCCGATAAAGAGAAACAAGTACACATGTCAATACTAATCCACAAAAAGGGAGACATTAAAGAATTGAAAAATAATAGGTCCATTAGTTTACTTCCAGTATTATATAAAATATTCGCCAAGATAATCTCCAATAGAATAAGTGTAACATTGGTCTTCAGTCAGTCAAGGAAACAGGCTCGTTTCAGGAAAGAATACTCTACAATAAATCACATCCATGTCATTTAACCGGTGCTAACATACGAGGCAGAAACTTGGAGACTGACGAAGATGCTTGAAAACAAGTTAAGGACCGTGGAAAGAACAATGGAATGAAAAATGTTAGGCCTAACGTTGAGAGACGGGAAGAGAGGTGTGGATCAGAGAGCAAACGGGGATTGCCGATATTCTAATTGACATTAATAGAAATAAAGGGAGCTGTGCAGGTCATGTAATGTAGTAAGTTATATAACTGGTGGAACCATTAGGGTTACAGAATGGGCGTGAAGTGAAAGAAAGCACAGTCAAGGATGGCAGAAACTAGGTGGGATGATGAAATTAAGAAATTTGCAGGTGCTAGTTGGAATTGGTTGGCGCAGGACAGGGGTAATTGGACAATGCAGGAAGAGGCCTTCGTCCTGCAGTGGATATAAAAATGGGCTGATGATGATGTCAGTATGTTTAGTCTGTTGTTCATTGTCGTTGGTTGTGGTTGAACCGGTCTGTGATAGATGGTGTAATTCATGTACTTACTGTGAGCCTTGGAACAAGAGGCAAGAAGTTTGTAATGACTGCCCAATTGCTAGTTGTTACCCTGTAAGTCCCAAACACAATTGCCCATCAAGGAAAATTAAGACAACTTGTTCACCTTCATTTCTGGTCATGAAGAGTACAATTGCACGAAAAAGAATAAATGGTTAGTTTTGAGATGAAAATAAATGGTATAGTGATTAATTAATTAGTAATTCGTGTTCTGGACTATCCACAGCTAAAAAGTTGCACAACGTATAAAAAATTCTGGTATACGTTAAGTGTTATGGTTCTTGTGCTTAAGGGAAGCTCCTCGAAAAATGGTTTCTTTACTATTTCTACCCAAGATTTAATAATCCACCCACTTATAGAACATTTTAAGCAGATTTCAAATACGTCATTAGTTTCTGTGTAGCTGTGGTAGTTAAGTCCTACACAATGGCAAAATGGAGTGGTTTTACGGGCATTTTATTGTGGAATAAATTTTCGCAAAATGCTTTATGCTGTAGCCTATTTAGCTCTTTGTAGACTGCAAAGTGCCTATATCTATTCAAACAGCACGTACAATTACTGGAATTAAAAAAAAAATTAGGACACTTCAACTAATTTTTTCACAATCACATGAAAATAACCTTGTGCACTTCCAGTAAGAAGCCAACAAACACTGACACCAAGGACAACATAGGGGAAATTACTTGTGCTTAATAAATGAAATAAAGAAATGATAAATTAATGGAAATGAAAGTGGATGAAGAAACAACTTGGCGCAGGTGGGGAACGATTCCACAGCCTTCGCATTACACTTGCACACTTACATGTGTCTTATACTAACGAAATTTGGCATACATACAGTGGAGTTCGGCATTGTTTGTGCGGATGGCTGCATGCAAGGGTCGCGCGGGGCGGTCAAAAGAGACGCGTGGTTCGACACCAAGACGGCGGCGATTTATAGCCATCGGGGGTGGGGGACCCGCGGTCAACGAAGAGCGCGTAAGCGGGGTGACTGTGTGTCGGGCTTCCGCCAGTCGGTTCGCGGAAGCAGTGCCCTGGCCTTGAAGTCAACCCCTCGTCGCTGAACCGCACTATGCCGAGACATTCGCAAACTGTCCAGATGCCCGAGCAGAGCGTGGAAGTGCTTTTTTCGGGGAAGTGTGTCTGTTGCGAGGTTGTGAGACAAAAGGGGACTCGTTGCACTGCAGAGGATTTGTGGCAACGGCCTGGACGTATTGGAACTCCCGATAGTGTCACCTTGGAGCCCCGTTGTGTGCACACTGTGCACATCGCAGTGTGATTGGACGAACTATGGGGCGAGGGGGTTGCTGGGGATGCTTTTAGGTGCGTGCGGGGCCGTTGGAGAGGATTGGGGTGGAGATTCGGCTAAGAAAGAAGACCGAAAATTCTAACATGTTACTCGTAGTGATGTCCGTGTAAATACTTTCCTTTCTATCGCTTGCCTATTTTATGTTAATAAACAGTTAACCCCATTCC
Source organism: Dermacentor variabilis (assembly GCF_050947875.1). Taxonomy (NCBI): domain Eukaryota; kingdom Metazoa; phylum Arthropoda; class Arachnida; order Ixodida; family Ixodidae; genus Dermacentor; species Dermacentor variabilis. Next base: position 46,116,047 of record NC_134573.1, on the reverse strand, counting down.
AATCAGCGTCACTGGCTTGCCCACTGTAAGGTGACTTCGCGACATCCATAATATCTTCAAGTTTTCCTCACTGACATCGAGGCGAACATCAACTGGCGCAGCCGACAGGATCGCGACGTCTTTCTACTGAGGGCAAGTGACGTGTTGGTTGCGTGAGCGGAGAGCAAGCAGGCGGGAGAGCATTTGGAGGCCCCAAGAAAGGACAAGACATCAGCGTCGGAAGGACGGCGCCGCAAGCTACGAGTAAGGCTGCAAGCTGAACAGTCAGCAGCAGGCTCATTGTTGCTGAGCGGAGCTGCAGAAATCCCGGAGACGTGCACCACAGCAATGCCAGAGATGCCACAGGTGGGATAGTGACGCAGCGCAGCGGAGTTCGAGTCAGGAAGACTGACAGGGTGAACCGCAGGAGCGCAGGTGACGTCACAGGTGGCACAGCGACGCAGCGCAGCGGAGTTCGAGTCAGGAAGACTGACAGGGTGAACCGCAGGAGCGCAGGTGACGTCACAGGTGGCACAGCGACGCAGCGCCGCGGAGTTCGAGTCGGCAAGGCTGACGGGGTGAACCGCGGGAGCGCAGGTGACGTCACAGGTGGCACAGCGACGCAGCGCCGCGGAGTTCGAGTCTGCAAGCCTGACGGGGAGAACCGCAGGAGCGCAGGTGTTGTCGAGGGCGGCATAGCGACGGTGGCGACGTGGAATTCGAGAGCAGTGAGCAGCCTGGAAAAAAAAAAAAAAGAACTGGAAGTTTGCGGATTAGTTTCGCACCGGACAACTATCAGCGGTCGCTGCGACAGAGAGCGGTCAGGAGCACCCAGGAGGGCCAACACCCCGGAGAGGCAGTCCAGGCGGCGGAGACAGGAGTGGTCAAGGTAGGGCACTTGTCTGTTGTCTCTTGGTCCACTCTGTCGGGCGATTTTTCGAGTGATAGTTCGAGAAAAAGATAAGTTTGTAGGACGTCTCAGGATGGCGGAGAGCGACATGGCTGCCGCTGGGACTGGTGAGGAAAGGGAGAATGTACCCATTGGACCGCGCGAGCAGTTGCTCACAAAAGAAGTGTTTGAGCTAGAGAAGCTCAGACTCATGGTAGAGATGGAAAAAATTAAACTCACTCAAATGCAGCTACAGCCGCTGGTGGATGCACAGCGCGGGCAGAGGCAGTTGTCGGGTATCAATCTGGGGGAGTATGCGAAAGAATTGAAGGCAGTTCTTGCTCCAATGCCAGAGGCGGATCCCACAGTGCCCGCATGGTTTAAAAGCGTGGACACTCTCTTTCAAACATTGCAAATCCCCGAGGATATTCGTGGAGTGATACTGCTGCCGTTCCTGAATGAGAAGATGAGAGCATTTGTAGCAAGTGAGTCGGACGGCAGTGTAATGCCATACCCTGAACTGAAAGAAAAAATTCTAAAGGAACTTAAAATGACTCCTAATGAGTATCGGCGCTTATTCCTTTCTGTAAAGAAAGAACAGGATGATTCATGGCATCAGGTGGCGACCAGGTTAGAAACTTTGTTCTCATACTACCTAAAGAGTAGGGATGTCACAACTTTGACGGATCTAAAAGATTTGGTTATCGCCGATAGGTTTAAACAAATATTATCAGAGGAAGTTAGGACATACGTAATGCAGAATGAAGTCAAGCACTGGCTTGTTGCTAGCGAAATTGCTGAGCTAGCCGAGACATATGAGGAAAGCAGACGCGTGGGCTGGACCCGAGAGCGTTCGGATAAGCCACTCTGTGAAGGAGACAGACGCGTGGGGAAGACGAGTGGTCAAACAGGGAATGCAGGCAAGAAAACTCGAACGGGAGCTATCCGATGCTTCCAATGCAAAAAATTTGGACACTATGCCAGCAATTGTCCAGACACGCGACACGGTTTCGAGAAGGTGCAGCCCGAGGAAGAGAGCAGCAAAATTGTAGCGAGGGCGGAGATAATTGTATCTGACAGTTTTCGGCCGCAGTTGGAGCAGTGTGATAAGGCAAACCAGCAAGCCGCGTCGGAGGTGTTAAACTGGGTCGATTTGGAAGTTGGGGGGAATTCCGTCAGGGCTTGTCTCGATTCAGGTGCAGAGATAACTGTGTTGAGGACAGAGACGGTACCCGAGGCTTGTAAGGGCAAGAGTTCAGGTAAAATTAAGTTAAAGGGCGCATTTGGTCAGGTTGTTGACGCTGACCTGCTTTATCTACCACTATCCCTAGCTGGAGAGGATGGATGCAGACACCAACAGGTGCTGATTCTGTGTGCAGTCACTGATGTGTTGTCAAAAGGCATAGGCGCATTGTTAACGCCAGAGGCACACGAACTTCTGGAAAGTGCGAAAATGGAGCTGGATGAAGAAGCGCAGGATAGAGCCACTCTCGAGCAAGCGTTTATCACCACAGAAAATGCAGTCGCAGACTGGCCGGAAGGGGCTCCAGAGCTCGATGACGACGAAGAGGCGGGGGAGGATGTTATGATTGCGTCCGTAGGCCTGGCGGGAAACGAAGCTATGGGTTCTGGTGATGCATCTCCTGCTGCCAGCTTCAGGGTCGAGCAGAAAGAGGACAACTCGCTGTGTGAGGCATGGAAGCAAGCAGTTGATGGTACGCATGGAATGAAAGTACAGGATGGTATGCTTTTTCATGACGAGAGAATTAACGGCCAACAGCACAGGCAATTAGTGTTGCCCGAATCAAAAAGGAAAGAAGTTTTAGAGCTTGCGCATGATAGACCCAGTGGCGGCCACTTCTCTGAGAAAAAGACGAAGCAAAGGCTTAGGAGCGCATTCTTTTGGCCTACTATAGTTGCGGATGTAAAGCGCCACTGTCGAACTTGTCATACTTGCCAGACATTTGCACGACCGTCATTTAAAGACAACGTGCCCATCACCCCATTGACGAGACCGGAGCGACCCTTTGAGGTTGTATACATTGACTGCATAGGGCCACTTGACCCGGCATCGAGGCGCGGGCACCGCTATGCCTTGAGTGTGGTGGACTTATGCACAAGGTGGGCGGAAGTGATTCCCTTAAGGAGTCTCACTGCGAAAGTGACGTGTCAGGCTTTGATAGAAGTGTTCTCGCGATACGGGACGCCTGAACTGATTTGTTGTGATCAAGGCACCAACTTTGTGTCAAGGTTAACACAGGAACTCATGGAGCGGTTAGGGCTGAAGATGCGGTTTTCCACGCCAGAGCACCCGCAAAGCAACGGAATTGTTGAAAGGTGGAATGGCACCTTTAAGGCAATGCTCCGGCACGTGGTCCATGATCACAAAGGGGACTGGGACCGCTACGTTCCGTGCGTGTTATGGGCGTATAGAGAAGTGCCTCATGATGTAACAGGAATTTCGCCATTGGAATTGATGTTTGGCCGAGCACCGCGTGGGCCGCTTGACATCCTTCGGCAAACATGGACTGGAGAGTGGACACTACCTATGGGGTTGAACAAGCCAGCAGCGCAGTACTTGAGGGATCTCAGGACTAAGATGGCGGAAGCATCGGCTAAGGTTAATGAACATTCTGAGCCGATTCAAAGAAGGTACGCGGAGAAGTACAATTTGAGGGCGAGGGAAAAGCAATTTGTAATAGGTGATAAGGTTCTAGTGCTGGATGGTGGTCAGATAGGCAAACTGCAGCCAAAATGGAAAGGGCCAGCGGTAATAAAGGAGAAGAAGCGGGACAACAGTTATATTGTGCAGTTTGAAGAGGGAACGAAGTGGGTGCATGCGAATCGCCTGCGGCCATACATGGCGAGATCCTATAACGTAGGCGTAGTGTTTGAATCGGACGAAGAATTCGGTGCAGTGACGCATGCCCCCTGTCCTAGAGTGAAGGAAGAAAACGTACAGTTCCAAGTGGTGAACGAGACATTAACGGCGCAACAGTGTGACGAGCTACTTAGAGTTTTAGGAGAAGCTCAGGAGGTATTCTCTCAACGACCAGGTAAATGCTTGATAGGTTCACATAGAATTACACTGCTTCCAAATGCAACACGGGAGAAAGCACACCTGTACAGGGTGCCAGTGGCATTCCGCAAGGAGATTGAGCGACAGGTTGCTGAACTGCAAGACTGGGGCTTTGTGTATCCGGTAGACAGCTCCTTCGTACATCCAGTAGTGTGTGTAGCCAAGAAGGACGGCTCATTAAGGATGTATGTTGACTATAGGAAATTAAATGCAGTGACAGAGCCTGACAGCTTTCCTATGTCGAACATGACTGAGTTGTTGTACGAGGTAGCGCGTGCCAGCTACATATCTGTGCTAGATATGACTAGGGGGTATTGGCAGATCGCTCTAGAGGAGGAGTCGCAGCGACTCACCGCTTTTGCTACACCTAAAGGTTTGTATGCTTGGAGAGTCATGCCGTACGGGCTGAGAAACTCGGCCGCAACGTTTCAGAGAATTATGAATGATGTTTTACGTGAGCATTCAGAATATGCCATGGCATATATTGACGACGTGGCTGTATTTTCTACAACCTGGGCAGACCACATGCTGCATCTGCGAAAGGTGTTGGCCACTCTCAGGCAGGTGGGTCTGACGGCGAATCCTGCTAAGTGCAAGTTCGCACAGACAAAGGTGAAATACCTTGGTCATGTCGTCGGATCCGGGACGCATTCCCCCGATCCAGAGAGGGCGAGTGCCATCTTCAAACTGCAGGCCCCTAAAACCAAGAGGGATCTTAGGAGTGTGCTGGGCCTTTTTAACTATTACCGTGAATATGTTCCCGAATATTCTAAAGTGGTGCGCCCGCTAACTGACTTGACAGGCCGTAGGATACCTAAGGTGATCCCGTGGAATGAGGAGGCAGAAAATGCATTTTGCGCTGTAAAGAACATATTAGCATCAATGCCGCAGTTAGTGGCGCCTGATCATGATAATGAGTTTCTGTTGACAACCGATGCCTCCGAGATAGCGGTAGGGGCTTGCCTATCGCAGCTTGTGGAGGGAGAACAAAAGCCAGTCGCATTCTTGAGTAAAAAGCTGACAGCATCACAGGCAAAGTGGTCAGCCATAGAGAGAGAGGCGTTTGCGGTCGTGTGGGCGCTGGGGAGGCTGGACACCTGGCTATTTGGAGCAAAAATAAAGGTGGCCACCGACCATAATCCGCTAACGTTTCTGGCCGGCTCCGCATCCACCAGCCCAAGGCTGATGCGCTGGTCACTTGCGCTACAGAAGTATGAATTAGAGATAGTTCACATAAAAGGCACGGCAAACCGATGTGCAGATGCGCTGTCGCGATTAGATGACGGGGAGGGGGAGTAAAAGACTAATACGGGAAGTGCGCAGCCACGGTGGCTTGGCTAAGTGCTTGTGTGTATAGGCTTGTGTGTGAGTGAATGCCGGTTAGGACGCACGTGCCCAATTCTAGTGTTCCCGGGTGCCGCTGTCGACAGACCTCAAGGTCGACGGCGAAGCTATTTTTGTTGTTTTTACCGCGGATGCATGGTGGACCTGACAGCAGATTTGTGCCCTTCCGTTGTGGATTGCAAGGACCATTCGTAATGTGCTATGTGGTGTGTGCGGGTGGTGTGTGTGTGAAATGTCACGCTGACAACAAGTATCCCCGTGACATTCTTGGTGGGGAGGAGTGGAGTTCGGCATTGTTTGTGCGGATGGCTGCATGCAAGGGTCGCGCGGGGCGGTCAAAAGAGACGCGTGGTTCGACACCAAGACGGCGGCGATTTATAGCCATCGGGGGTGGGGGACCCGCGGTCAACGAAGAGCGCGTAAGCGGGGTGACTGTGTGTCGGGCTTCCGCCAGTCGGTTCGCGGAAGCAGTGCCCTGGCCTTGAAGTCAACCCCTCGTCGCTGAACCGCACTATGCCGAGACATTCGCAAACTGTCCAGATGCCCGAGCAGAGCGTGGAAGTGCTTTTTTCGGGGAAGTGTGTCTGTTGCGAGGTTGTGAGACAAAAGGGGACTCGTTGCACTGCAGAGGATTTGTGGCAACGGCCTGGACGTATTGGAACTCCCGATAGTGTCACCTTGGAGCCCCGTTGTGTGCACACTGTGCACATCGCAGTGTGATTGGACGAACTATGGGGCGAGGGGGTTGCTGGGGATGCTTTTAGGTGCGTGCGGGGCCGTTGGAGAGGATTGGGGTGGAGATTCGGCTAAGAAAGAAGACCGAAAATTCTAACATGTTACTCGTAGTGATGTCCGTGTAAATACTTTCCTTTCTATCGCTTGCCTATTTTATGTTAATAAACAGTTAACCCCATTCCAATCAGCGTCACTGGCTTGCCCACTGTAAGGTGACTTCGCGACATCCATAATATCTTCAAGTTTTCCTCACTGACATCGAGGCGAACATCAACTCATACTCTTGAAGATATGTACAGTACTAATATTTACTTGAAATTGCAATATCTCTAAGCAGTAAGTTGCGAAAGTACATGGTTATATTTCAGAGAATTGAGAAAGAAAATTAGTCGAGATATTCTAATTTTTTTTTTTTGCGTAGTTTCAGTAATTGTACACACTGTTTGGCTAGATATCAGCACTTTGCAATCTGAAAAAAAAGCTAAACAAGCTACAGCACGATGCTTTTTGTGAAATTTCTTACATAAGAAAGTGCCCATGAAGATTACTAGATTTTGCCATTGGGCATCGCATAACTAAAACTATAACAGCTACACAAAAAGTAGTGCCATATTTGAAATATGCATAAAAAACTATACTTGACTGAATTTTAAAACTTCTAATACAAGTAATTAAAGAAAGTTGTTTCGAGGAGTGTCTTCCCTTTAAGTAATAATTTTCAAGGTATCGAAATCAGCATAGCTTATGTATTACATTAGGTATTACAGAGTTAGCCCTGTAGTACTCAATGAAAGATGAGTAATATAATGAAGCTTAAGATAAACACTGTGTATTCACATCAATTGCAGCAGAGTAGTGGTGTATTTTATGTGTCGGTGGTGCATTGTCTTTGTGTTATCAAACTTTTGACTCCTCTGGTGCTGTCACATTGTTGCACCACTAGTGACCACCATTTCTATGTTGTTTGCCTTTTTTCTTTATGTGAACTTCAAAACGAGGGAAAGCTTTCAAAGCAAGCATATTTTCCTCGTTTGTTATGCCTATTTGTGAAGCACATAGTGCGTAGAAGAACAACTTAAAACAGAATTTGTGAACACTTCAGCTATGTGGAGTTGTTCAGTTTAGCATAGCATTTACAAATCCTTCCTAAAGCAGTTCCAGTATTGGGGGTGACTGAACAAGACTGGGTGGAATAAGTTACTCCATGCGCTTGTACTGGCTATTGTTTAAATTTCGTAGACTTGTAGAATGTCAGAACATTTGCCATAGTCAGCTCCTATCTAGCATGGCGTGGCTGTTGGACAACCTTTACTACATCCATGCTCCTCTGGCACATCATTGCGTGTTTATCATTTCTGTGCTTTTTTACGGGGGGCACTGCAGCCTGTTGAAGCCCCTTTTATCAGGCACTGTTGCAGGTTGCATGTCTCATAAAGAGCAAAGGCTCATCACTGGCGGCACTCCAGTGCTTCATGATTTGTGCTATCTTTAATGGGGTGTGTATAATCTTTCAGTTTGCCCTTGGCAAGGGGGTAGGTGCAGAAACGACACAAACCACTGGAATGAATAAACATATTTGACAACTGTAATATAACAAATCCCCCACATCGGCTGTTATAGCCACCTGTGGTGCTGGTTAGTGCTTCTTGGGCCTGGCTTTAGGTGTGTAGGTGAGTACCCAAATAGTCAAGAAAATAGATGAGTGGACAGCTCTCGCTGTAGCTCAACTGACAGAGCATTGCATTCATCGTGAGGGTGGTTTGGGTGTGGCTCCCACCAGTGCCGTCCCACTTTCGTTCCGCCTTTTACTAAGAAGTAATATGATTTAACCCTCCTCTGTTAATTCCACCCACACTGATGCCTCACCCCCCCCTTGGAAACAAGCACACTTGCAACAGTTACAGCACGAATTTGATGTTGGCATGTCTTTTAGCAAATTCTTATGTTGTTCATCATGCTCATTCCTGCGCTGGCATGTGTGTCCTGTGTACAGTATGTTCCGCTCTTATAAGGAACACCTAACTGGTAATAACTGCATTATAGCTTTGATAGTTCTTTGACTATGTCACGAAAATTGACTGACATGATGCATTAGGCAGAATTACATTCATAAAAAAATATACAAGCCTCATCCATATACCTTAGGTGTAACTGATGCTGAAATTTTAAGTAGGTGCTCCCTTTGAGAGTGGACCGTACTGTATATTACCACAAATTACAGGAATGTTGTAAGCCATAAAGTATTTAGCTTTCAGCTGAATGCTATCGTTCATCTGATGGATAACTTTCTTTCTCCTTCTCTATTGCAGGAGTGTTCGAGTTCAGTGGGGGGGCTTGGCACTACCCGGTGAGTCCCCAAAGACAAAGAAGAAGAGCGAAGGGTCGTCTCCTCTCGAACTTTGGGGGGGTGTCTGTAGTTCTCCTCTAGGCCACCAGGTTCAACGCTGCAACTGCTGCCGCTTTGTGCTTTAAGGGTGCAGGGAAACGCTCAGGGGAGCACACTCAGGTGAGAGGGGCCAGCTCGGCTGGTGGCTGGGATTGCGCTCTTTTCTCCTCATGCCTTTTTCAGTAAACAACTGATGCTGCTTTCCAGATTTCTAATGCGTATAACACCGCTGATTTAATTACACGCTTGGTTGGTGATGGCAAATGCGGGCGTTAATTTTTTTTTATTGATTCCATGCCTTGCTCATCTCTAATGACGTGCCACTCGACAGATCTTTTATTCTCTTCTGGTTCCTTCTCTTTTCGGTTTGTCTTTCTTTTCTGTGCATTTTTCTTTCTCTTCTTTTTCCAGGAAAGTAGGCATTGTGACCCGATCAGGAGACACTTGTGAGCCTTTCTCAGAAACTTTAATAATAATAATAATAATAATAATGATAATAATAATAATTGTCATACTGGGTGACACATCAGACTCATGTTCACATAGCCATACCTGCGTTATGTGCCTGTCATATCTGAAATCGGAACATAAACGAAAACCAATGTAGGCATTACGAAAGCATATTTCATTTGTGATGTGTTGGTATGGTTTCGAGTGTTCGGTGCTTGATAGCTACTACTTCAGTTTCTGTTGAGCATGCAAGTCATGAATTTTAGCACTGTTACTCATTGTGGTGGCTTAGTGGCTATGCTGTTGCGCTGCTAAGCACGAAGTCGCGGAATCCAATCTTGGCCACAGTGGCTGCATTTCGATGAGCGCAAAATGCAAAAATTCATGTGTACCATGCGTTGAGTGCACATTAAAGATAACCCCAGGTGGTTGAAATTAATCCTGAGCTTCCCACAACAGCATGCCTCATGATAAGATCATAGTTTTGGGACATAAAACCTTAGAATGAAATTTTAGTGCTGTTTTATAGTGTGTTGTATTTTTATAGGTCATTTCCTTGCAACAAAATATTTTGACCAACCTCAGTTTACCTCTGTCATAACTGTCAGCTGAAACGCTACCATTTTTTTTCGCATTTAGGTGGACAGAAAATAATGAGAGGGGCTGTGTTACCAGGTTATAAATTGTATTGTGCATATCCTGTGAATGAGTGTGCTGTACGAATATCTCTTCAATCCACACAGGTTTGCTACATCAGTGACAGTATTCACGCCATGGCTCGAGCGTTAGCTTGAAGATGGAGTCATGCTTACAAGATATTTTATGTACTTGACCAAATACTTTGGCAGCTTCAGATATTCAAAGAACCCTTCGCTGAATGAAACAAAGTTGCAGAAAATGTCACTTTTAAAAAATCCAGCGTTGCATCTTTCTTTCATTTTGTTTTGTCTGCTCAGTGCTTCTGGCACAGCTACTATTAATGCACGCACTAATGCATATTCTGGTCTTTGTGTGGTTTTTGCTACATTGGCTACATTATTTAAATAAGCAGCTGCCGTTTCAGAACAGGCTCACAAAAAAAAGTGTGTCATTGACATGTTTGAACAGTATGCACATTATGGCACAGAAACTTGCGGCCTAGCAGAGGAACCCAAGAAGAAGCAAACAGCATGTGCAGCAAGATTTAACCATTCAAATAAATCAATCGATCGATCAATCAATCAATCAATCAATCAATCAACCAATCAATCAATCAATCAATCAATCAATCTCTTTTATTGATTCATTATAGAGTACAACAATTGTACTGCAGTTTTTTTTTTATGTCCACGTGACTTGAGAGGAAACTGACACAAGCAACTAAAAAAGAAAAGGTGTCAAGGTAAGAGGTAAAAAAAAAACAGCATGGTTTTGAGAACTGGCACAAATTGGGGATACCATTCTGACTGCAAATCATGAGGAAGGAGGTCAGCAATCTGTGGGATCTAACTTTAAAGAATAACAAGGAAGTCCCATGGAAAGCAGCAGGGAACTTAAGTGGTAAGATGAGGAAATTGTTGGTTGCAGAGTAAGCATTGAACAAGGATATTTGGAGATATCTGCTAAACTTTTAATGCGAAAGTATTCTATGCCCGATTTCATGAAAATCTGGCGGTGCCGTGACCAAAACATGGTACCAAAAATGGCCAACAGCGCAGAAAGTAAAAACACATCAAGAAATGCTTGGATTGACGTGAAATTTTTCAGTGTCATACATAACCTGGCATCGCGTCTTAACTGTATGCAAAAGCTCGCGCAACTCTTTTGATGATGTGCAGGTCACTGTCGTCATAGTCTTCTATCACATGCTTTCATTTCTTCAATACGAAATGACACTGCTGCACTCCTTCTATCCATTTCTTGGCCAATCTCCCATAGTGGGTAGGAGCCACATACGTGACAGGAAACAACACTCTCGATGCCAAATCTTGAATCCATAAATTGAGGCGTACTAACGCTTCATGTCCCAAAGGGAACGCTGTGCAAGTTTACATTGTGTACGATCACATGCAGATGAATAGCTAAGCGAAAACATTTGACTAAAGCGACTACAATGCTTTAGCAGTCCCACACATAAGCGGTCTTAAAGTGTGTCTGAGGAACTTTTTGTCCTGTAGGCGTTTTAAAATTGGCTGTCTTGATGAAGATGCACTTGTTAAAGTGATTGTTCAAGATTAGTTTGCGCAGTGCAACTGCTTGATAGGAATGCTGCATAATGACCTTGGTGTTGCAGCTTCTGAATGTTGGAATCCTGGGTGTACTTTAGCTTAGCAAGGCGTAGGTTTCTGAAGATTATTATAGCATGATTTTAGGAAACAACACACCACAATGCAGGCACTAACGAACAAACTGGATAAACAAACTGATTGTCCAGTTTCTCTTTTAAGCGCTTGTCTTGTTCTAGCAGTAGTAGTAGTAGTGGTAGTAGTAAGTCAATTTTTTTTTTCTGCTGCTAAATCCCTTGTGGGTACAGTCTCTTAATGCTGTTAAGCTTTTCAGCATTGTAGCATTGCACGTTCATAGGCTGCTATTACCATGCTTGCTCTGCTTGTGCCCTTTCTTCGTTAAGCAGCAATTTATTTAATTCTGAAAGTTCTGAAAAGCATGTACATGGCAAGTGTGTGACCTGACCAGACGAAGAACTGCAGCTTTTGGAAGTCTGGATCATGCTCGTTCTGCTGCAATTTGTGCAATTTGAACTAGCAAGGTGCTAAGCCTAGCGACCACAACCCACTGGTGTGCTCCCCCCCCCCAGCTTTCCTTCTCCCAAACCAGTTCCTTCTTCTCTTGTGCCCCACCTGGTGACCATGGTGGCAACATGTTCTGTGCTGCCTCCTTCTTAGCATGCTAGAGGGAATCTCGTTCTTAAACCACCAATGCTCCCAACTGTAAGAGGAGAACAATTGCCTTCACAAGGACCATTCACATGGCGTGGAGCAGGAGGCAAAAGTCGCTGCCTCCCTTCGAGCAGAGATTCATTGCCTGTGTGACAAGATGTCGCAACATGGAGCTGCTATGCCAGGAAAGACACTGGTTGGCTCTGGAAAGTTTTCTACTTCTACTTCTGCCTCAACTCCACTAAGGTACATTAGTGCGCAGCTGAAGAACGTGGTGTCATCCCCCCTTCTGCTTTTGCTTCCTTTACTAGAGAAGCCCTCAAATACTGAAAAAAAAGGAAAGCAATAACCTCGTGAATTGAGAGAGCCTCAATGACTAACTTTATCTGTAGCTCAACGGTGGCAATGACCTAAGGCCATTTTCTTTTCTAAGTTGTGCCTAGAAACAACTTCTGCAGACCTCACAAAGCACTTAAATAGTCCATAAATATCTCTCCCCTTTCCTCCTGGCAACTTAGAATGATATATGAATCATATTCTCCTTTTCATATAGCTGTTGATAATGAAGCCCTTAAGCGCATTAAAGACCTGTCTATGTGGCCAGTGGGCTACCTGTTAAGCCGTTTCGTGGGAAGATACATGATGGCATGCTTCATGCTTCTGAGATAACAGCCAAAGTTTAAAGTGGTGTGTAGAGGAAATATTTTTTTGCTGAAACACTCGTGGTCTTTGCACCACAGTGTGCGAATTTTTCTCCAGTGCTTTGTTTTCCTATTGTGATTTTCAAAACTTGACTCTGCAGTGAAATTCCCGCTTCAGACTTTTTTTCCACTGCAATACTGCATCTTCCACAGTGACCTGGGGCTTCAGTGAGTCTAAGCAAAAGGGGTGGTGGTGTTCTGAATGCGGTTGACATTTCGCAGAGATGAGTTGACGCAAAAAACAGTGAAACTATGCAGGAGTTGATTTGGCTAGAAATTAGCCTAGTGGGGTGTGGAAAATTGGCAATTGGATCTTTTTATGTACCACCAAATATTTCTTTTTTGTTCAATTAGGTCAACTCTTCTATTGAAAGCATAATATCTTTATATAGCAAGCACAGAGAAATTGTTCTTGGGGATTTTAAAACACCTGGAATCGATCGGAACACGCTTAAATATTCTAGTTACAATCATTACATTTAGAGCAAGAACAGGTGCAGCTTGTTGTTGGAGTTTCTGGCCATCTATTCTCTTTAGCAGCATAACTTAATTGCCAGTTGCTGTGGTAATGTCTTAGACCTTTGCCTGTCGAATGCTCAAGTCATACATGTCTCTCGTTCAGACATTTCCCTTGTGTGTCCCAGCAAGTTTCATCGGTCACTAAAGATAACTTCAGCCCTAAGGCAGAGCTCCTCCAGCGGCATAAACTGATCCCCTCACTTTGCTTTTAAGTGTGGTGATTGTTTGTTTATATGACCTTTTTGCCCACCATTGAATGGTTGCTAGTTGCAGACAAAACCAATGTTGATGACCTGGTAGATCAGTTTGTGGAGTTTGATTTGAGCAGTACGCACAAATACATTTCCCAGTACAGGCCTAACTGTTCTACCCACTGGTTCTCATACTTATAACTGCCCTAAAGCGTAAGCACTGAAAATCTAGAAGTACCCTGCCTAATGAGTGAAAAGAAATCCACACTTTTTTCTGGTTCTCTTCAGAAACCTCTATAAGCGAGATTACAACTCATATACAATAGAAGCTCATTGATAGGATCCAGTCTTCTACTTTTTCATGGCACCAACATTCGTGATCGTAAACATTAAAATTTACCTTATGCACTTGCAGTTATTTTTTACCTGTTCCTGGACAGCGCTATCTTTTGTTCTGTACATTGCCAAACTGTGATCGTATGATACGTTTTCCTGCTACTAGAGCCAACGTGAAAAAGAAAATGCGCGAGACACGCACAATCTAGAGCAGTAGGTGCCCTCCACGGCAGCTTCCCTGCAGCACTTGCCCGCCCATGTCTAATGGAAATGCTGGAATGCACTCGCTTTTCTCTCCCGGCACCAGAAGATCTCCTCGTGGGTCGTCATGCATTCCTTTCACAGCTATCGCCACCAACCCTGTTGCGATAGGCATCTTCATCTATCTGTTCCACAGCACGTGTGGTGCAGTGCCGTTGGAAGCGCATACTTTTAATAGGCAATAAATCAGGCGGTCCGGCTTTCTCTGCTACAGGTGGCATGAAGGGACCATCATGTCTTGCTCTTGCAGCATCATGTTCCAGCACCCTTCGCTAGCTTGTTTTTGTTTTGGTTTCCCATCACAATCTTAAAATAGTACGGCTATGCAGTAGCATGTCGTGCCGGTGCCTCGTGCTGCAACGATTCTCCCCGAGTGGGCACGTCAAAACTTTTAATCGAAATGCCCCGCTCAAAGAAGCGGCTGGCCCAGGTTGGATATGAGGAGTGCAAATGTCAGGTTGTGGAAGCAGCAAAAACGACAATGTGCGTCTCGGCCACATGGGCCCCACTGGCTAAGTGCACATGTCTCATGACCCCACTGTCTCCTGCTGCAAAAATGTTTGCAGTGCATTATGTTGCATAGATTGCCATATTTTTTAATAAGATTGGATCATATGTTTTCCCAGTTAGTATGCTTTTTCTCCTGCTTCCAAAATATATGGACAAGGTTTTACTGTATTGCGCTCTTGGAAAATAGTACCTCTGACCAGCTGGTGGACTTCGGTAAGTACATCTGCCAGTGCTGTAGTAAACGTTGGGAGTATTTTCGCCTTGCTCGACTCTAGCGTACTACAAGTCCAAATAGTTGTCGAATGCTTTGCTGCCCATTTCTCATCTTTATAAGAACGCTTCAGATTTCAGTGCTGGTGTCAGTCAGCTGCACATACATGATGCTTCTTACATCTGATGTTGTGTTGTTGGATGAAAAGTTCATCGCAAATGGTGTAAGCATTTGAAACCTTTCCTATCTTGCAGCCCATATGGCATCCTGTGTGCAATTCCAAAAGCTTATGGCAGTATGTTTGCCCCAATAATGACATCTATATTTAATAACTCTTTGATTACTTCCAATATTCCTCAGACGTGGAAAATGGCTTGTATTTTTCCCATATTTAAGTTTGGCTGTGAAACTGATGTCTCGAATTGTTGCCAGATTCCTCCTCTCTGTGCCACATCTAAGATTTTTGAGCTTTCTCTTCTCAACATATTGTCTTCTACTGTGAAGAACTCGTTAATTCCGAATCGGTGTGGATTTTCACCGGCTGCTTAATTATTACAAGTCTCGCAAGTTTTATGGTGCAGATCTCCGTGCCAGTACTTTGCAGGGGGAAAATTGACACCATTTACTGTGATCTCAGCAAAGCTCTTGGTGCACTTAGCCACTCACTGCTGCTGGAGTAGCTTACACACCTTGGTGTTTACTCATCAGTGGTCATTTTCTTGCACAGTTATCTTCTTGATAAATCATGTTAATGCCAATGGCCAAATGTTTTCATTATTGTACATGGCAACTAGCTACATCCCTCAATGGTCAGTACTAAGGTGACTCCTTTTTAAAATTTTTGTTAATGATCCTTCTTCAGCTATTCAGAATTTTTCTTTCCTTCTATATGCCGATGACATCAAGATGCTTAAAGGGACACTAAAGGCGAATACCAAGTCAAGCTAAAGTGATAGATTAGTGCTCGAGAATCTCTAAGGCGTCAATATTATCACGAACAGATTCTTACTAATTGAGAAATTGAGGTAAATGCAGGACATGATTAGAGACTCTCCCAGGACATTCATGCACTTGCCCGATGACGAAGGCACTCCTCAGTTAAATTCTGTTGCTAGTACTCAAGTACTTGTTGCAAAAAACATCCTTGTATAGTATTATAAGATGAAATAAAATGCTACTTGTCCAGTTCTATTTCTTATTTAGAAAAATGAACTCATTGAAATTACCGTTGATGATGCAGGCTGTTGAAAGGTTTCATTTTTGCTCGACTCTGTGCCACCCACGCTTTCGCATTTCACTACTTTCCTGATCGCATAGTGCTGCGCTGCTTTTGCTGGCTCGCGAAACTCGCACAAATTGCAAGTAGCAGAGAATTCAACTTCCATGTGATGTCGTCGGATGCGCCAACGGTCCACGCCACTTGACCAAAAAGCAGCTGCAGTGGCGAATCCACTGCTCTTTCTTGGCTCGGTACCGCAGTCTGTCGGGTGCTGTTTTACTCACCGACAGCAGCAAAGGGTGGTGATGGCATATGAAACATTACCACTCCCCTGGTTGGGTAGCGGGAGATTTTAATTTCGAAAAAGGTATTCGGACCCTTCAGATGCAATTTTCTCATAAACTAAGTCTTTTTCTTGGCACGAAACAAGCATTGCGATGTTTCTGGAATGGTATTTGAACAGTACATGCCGACTTAGTATTTGCCTTTAGTGCCCCTTTAAAAGGAAGTTGATGACCGTCATATCCTGCAATCTGACCTGTTTTGTTTTTCTAAATAATGCAAAAATAACCCCAGCTTGGATGTTGCTAATGTTGGTGTTATGACTTTCATTCACAAAACAGCCATCATTTCTTTTTCTTATTCTGTAGTTTCTGTATCACTGTGTAGGGTCTGTGAGATCAATGATCTTGGTGTACTTTTTGATACAACCATACACTTTTTTTGCTCATACTAAACGCATTGCAATGCAGGGTATGTGCTCTGTGGGCTCTGTTCCCTGACTATCGAGGGAATTTAAGTCTCCTACGCCGTTTCACAAATTGTACACAAGACTCCGTCGTCAAGTTGATAGGTTGATAGTCTGAAATGGGGGGCTTTTCTAGATCCAACAGGGACATTATAGATTGGGACCAGAAAAAGTTTCTAAACATATATCATCACCGCTTTGCTAACACGTAACCTGGGCCTTATACTAGCATTGTTGGATTATCGTCATTGCCCTTAATTCGCTTCTGACACAATTTCGCTAATCTTCTATTTCTTTTCTGAGTCCTTCACAATATTACCATCTACCCTGAACTCCTTAGTTGTATCATGTTTCATATTCCACACAAGATCACACAAGACCTTTCCATGTTCCCGTCTCTCATAGCTCATGACCATCCAAAGAATACAGAGTCTTTATAACGCTCATTCTCTTAATCTATATATTTTTCATTACTTGTTGTCATTGTTCTTTTCCTAGCTTTGCATTGTTGTGTCATAGTTTCTTTCTTTATTTATTTGTTTCCATTGCTAAATATACAATCCTGGGGGCTAAGATAAAATCTGCAGGGAGGCAGCTTGAGGTGCCCTTAGTGTTACACGGTGGCACTGAGTCGCACAATCAACCATATGCAGAAACATTACATATAAATGTTAAGTACAGTAATTAATCAATTCAAGAGAATTTTCAATAGAGGAACAAGGAACTGGATAATGGCAAGTGCAAGTAAAAGCAATGCAGATAGTACACACCACCACATTACATACTCTTGGCAATACGTAAATAAAAGTGAAAATTGCATACACTTGACGATGCATAATTGAAGGTGAAAAGAAATGCTGTTCGATTAATATTGGAATGATGAGGAGAAAGAATAGGATGAAGAAAAATTATGTCACTACAAACATTTAACAGCATGCATATGTGAATACAGATGAAAAAGAAATTATGCTCGATTCATTAATTAGGAGAAAGTTTAGATAAGTGACAACAGTTTTCACCGTGTTAAGTTAATGATGTCAATGCCGGCGTCATGAAATGAATTAAGCAGTCTGGGTAATTTATTTTTCGTCATTTGCAAGCCATAGTTGGCTCTTGAAGGGGGTATGCAAGACCAATATTCTCCATGACGGGTAATATAGGTAGCTGTATTTTTTCTCAGACAAGCAATTTCATTAAATACGCTGTTTTCAGAGTTCGAGTTTGAGTGCATATATGAAGGAGAGAGTGATTGTATAGGGAGTAGATTGTGGGTATGTTGTAGTGCTTAAAGAGGTGCTTACTGCGATTGTGATATGGCACGTTTGCTATGATACGTATATACTTTTTCTGTAGTAAGTGTATTTTCCTGAAGTTAGATACAGTTATTGTGCCCCACACAAGGTGCGTATAATTAATGTGTGATGCAAATAGTGAGTGGTAAATTAATATTTTTATGGATGTTGGTAGACTATGTCTGTTCGTGTTTAGCATTCCTGTGATACGCCTAAGCTTTTGTACTAGAACCTACATGTCGATCGCAGCGTAGCGTACTAGAGAAGTATGTACCTAATACTTTAGTTTCATTGACTATTTCTATGCTCCCTTTGTTCATCTCTAAAGTGTATGTAGTTTCACACATTGTTCAACTGCCCTTATACTCCTTTTTCTTTTGTATTCACCTTGTGCCTTGTATGTACACTCGTTTCAAAATTGTTTTATTGTGATAGCAAATATATCGACACTGCAGGCACATTTATGCCATCGCTGTGAGGTTCCGTATAAAGTGCAAGGGCGATAAAATTGTCGCCGCGTGCCATATGCTGTATGTTAGAGTGAAAGCATGCGAGGGTGAACTGGTGATTGCAGCTCAATCTCGAGCACGCTAGCATGGAAAGAGGGGAGGAAGGGCGCCGTCTTCTGTCCCGCACAAGGTTCCGGAAGGGGGAAGGGGGGCATTCTACTCCAGGCGGCCCGCCCGGGCCGGTGTATCACGCCATCACTGCGATGGCGACAGAGTCCGCCATGCGCTATGTTTTCATAGTTTAGTTACTGTTGATGCGAGATGCAGCATGAAGCTCAATTTGCTCACTGCTGCTTCCGCGCTTCCTCACTCCAGCATTTTGAAAGAGAGTTTCCGCGGTCATCGAGTGGGGTGTGTTCATGTTTGCTTGTGCGCGCGTGACACCTTGCTTTTTAATTTAGCTAGTATGCCTATGTTCACAAGTTTATACAGCCGATAAAGCTACTATTCTTACTTCATGTAGCTGTCCACTAACTTGCTGTCACTAATTTGCTGTCACAATCAATGCTTCGCCTTTTGGACGAAACTGCAATTTCTTCCCTTTTTTTTTTACTGCTATTCAACAGCCTTTCTATTTTCTTTCCCTCTTTTTTGATGTATGTGTGTGCCAGCACTCAGACCCTATAGTTGTTCCTGGGCACTGTAAGTAAATAAATAAATAATAATAATAATAATAATAATAATAAATAATAATAATAATAATAATAATAATAGTTGTTGTTGTTGTTGTTGTTGTTGTTGTTATATTGCGCCAGCACCAAGACTCTCGAGGTTGTTCCTGGGCACCTTAATAAACATATTTGATTGACTGATTGATTGATTACCTAGTGGGCACAGATAAAGCAGCCAGGAAATAAAAGAAAAAAATAAATGAAGGAATTGCTACCTCCACAGAAAAGGAAGGTGACAGATAAAAAGGAAAGAACGGCAAGCAAGGACAAGTGGCAGCACCCCCCCCTCCCCTTGTGTCACAACTTTGTACAATGCGAGGAGAGTCTGGCTAAAGCTTCCTGGGTGACTGCTAGAAGGTTTTCCTTGGAAAGTACATGCATGTGTCCTCATCCATACACGTAAGCTGCCTGCAATGCGACTGTCACTTTCCTTTTAACACATCATTAGAGGAAAGACAGTCTCTGGAAGTGGGCTTATACGTTTCTGTAATGGTGCAGGTGGAGCAAATGCTGCAGGCTGTTTTCGAATGTCTTGTCTGTTTTTCTTTCCCTAGCTAAAGACCAGCAGTGCTACTTCTGTGCTTGGCTTGTGAGTGCATTATGTGTCTGGGCTGTGCTCACCTTTCTCAGTCTGCACCGTTTGCCACTAGACGTTACGTGCCATAGGAGCTCTGGAAAAAACAAGATTAACAGCCTGCAGGCGCCTTGTGTAACATAAAAGCTTCAAGCTGTCTGTGCTGTGTACGTGTGCACAATAATCATGGTGCATGTCCCATTTTTCAAAAGGCCTCTGCAGGGGCCACAATAATTTTTTTTCTGCAGCTAATATTTGTTGCAATTGTAGCCACATGTGCATTACAAATCCTGCAAGACATGCCTTTAATGCGCTTGTTTTAGTAGGGCTGTCGGAATAGCGAGATATTCAAATCAAATCAAACATGAATCACATTACAGAAATACAACCTTAGAATATTGAATTGAATACTAAACATTTTCAATTTCTAAACAAAGTAAGATATAAAGCTTCTGTGGAGTCTATTTGGGAATCAAAGGCTAATTTACATTATTTGATACATTTAATGAATAGAACAGGATGTCAGATCAGCTGAGAAGCATACAAGTCAAAAACAAAAGTGGTTGTATCTGGTATACCATAACAATGACATTGATGAAACAAAGTAACAGTTCATCACCAGATGCGCATAGTTTGGTGTAGTGCTTGTTGAAGTTAAGGGCATTAATACAGCGCTTCACATAGTTTTTAACAATCGAAACATTCTCAGATTGGTCAAAATATAAATTTCTGCATGTTAACCGAGAAAAATATGTAGGCACCCTAAGGTGAAGTATGCTTATTTAATGGCTGGCGAAAATACGATGCATAAGTGATCTCATGTATGCGCTTGCTCAGGAATTGGTTTGTCTGCGTAACAACCCTGGTTCTCCTGCAGCAGAATTATTCGGAAGAGTGTCTATTTGCATTGGTGTTTCTCCCAGTAGAATGCAATACCTCTCCTTATCCATTATGGTATATTCAAGCAGAACGAATAGAATAGTCAGTGCTCAGCTCGAACGTAAATCGAATAGCAAAGACTATATTGAAATTTGAAATAATCGCATGACCCTATCTTTTAGAATTTCAAAGGCTGGCAATGAAACAGATGCAGGTTAGAGGTAACTTGTTACTGTGTTTAGCTAAGGGCAGTTTGAGTGGGTCAGCAAGGCTTGGTCTTTGAACTAAAGCTATTGCAACAGGTGCCTCTGCTTGTGCCAATTTGGGAAGTAGCTGCACTTGAGATTTGGTGTTGAGAGTTGAGGAAAGCCCAGTTGCTACAGTGTGTTGCTGGACCAGGGAGCCATTGCTCACCATGAAGCGCTGCTTGCCGCACTGCTGACCCTTTACCTTCGCGCCCCTGCCGTCCAGTTAGTGCGACCGACTGGAGATCCAGTGACTCAACCGCTGGATTTGTCCTCCCCCTCACAGAAAGCTCAACACTGAAGAGGCAGTAGCTCTCAGGCTTATTCAGACCAACATATTCTCAAACCTACACAGATACAGCAAAATGTTCCCACATACATATCGCGGCATCTGCCCCTGGTGCGGCGACACACCCCCTACACTCTTTCACATCTTGAGGGGGTGCAGGGGCGAACCTTAACACTTAGACGCCTAGCACGTCATTTGAGTGGTGGGGGGTACAGCTGACTGGCGATACCCTGACGAGACAAGAAACTCTCGTCCAGCAAGTACGTCGAGCAGCCATGGCCAGTGGAGTCCTGTAATGAGGACACCACCAATTCGTCCTCAAAAGCAACGACCTCGATGGTCCGAATAAATGTTCTCTCTCTCTCTCTCTCTCTCTCATTGTCACTTTACTTTGCGAACAGAAAGGAAATGCAAAAGCACTGTTAACATCTTGTGCCAGAATAAAAGCAGACAGTTGCGTATTTAAAGGCACATTAAACAGAAGCAATAAGTAAGTTTGTACTGATTCTTTCAAAACTTTTTTTTTTCATTAATTGCACTGTAGTAGGCTGATTATTAGATGAGACACTGACAAAGTTTCATTCATGAATTTCATGCTCAAACTCCAGGGTTGGCACATCAGGGTGACGTCACTAATTTCTAAGTGCAATTTTTGTTTTGTATTTGGTTCACAATGGTCGTGGCTTGGTAAAAGTTCTTAAAACTTACTAAATTCGGTGTTTGGCTTAATACAGTACGGTTCATTCTCAACGATAAAAAAAACACCAGAGCAGGCACCCTCAAAATCCATGATATCACGGCAAGCTGGTGTGGAAACTTTAGGACAGTGTCGCCACCCACCTTTCAATTTTGCAACCATCCAGGCTTGCCAAGCTTTTTTCTCTCATGGTAAAAGTTGCTTCTCTTGTTATTATAGAAGGGTCACATAATCGAGAGAGATTGCTGAATGCTTTTGCATTGGGTTTGATTGAGTCTTTATTGTCAGCACAAGGTAGTTTTATCTGCAGCAGTTGAAATGGTTGAAACAGGGGAATAAGTTTTATGTGGCACGAGAGAAAGGTCCTTTCACTTGGGGCAGTGTGTGATGAATAGCTGGCCACCTGCTTTATTACCGTTACAGTACTCGCAGGCATTACCCAGCATGCTGAGAGCAGTGGTGCTAAAAGTCCATTGATGTTTTACTTGTTTTTTTTTTTTTTGCTTTGGCTACCTGTTCGGATCTCATTTACTTTACTAGCACCAGTGAGGAGGCACTGCTTTTCTGTGCCTGCTGAAAGGCAGCTCTGTGTGTCTCCATCATAGACATGAGGTAATTGCAGCTGTTAGATGCACCTTTTTCTACTTTGTTTAAAATTTCACTCCACTGTTTTGAAGTATTCAGTAAGTTTTGTATTGCTGAAGTGCAGCCATGCATAGTGTTACAGAATGGCAGGTCTATATATAAAGCTAAGGCCAGACTACGGTTTAGCTTCTTGTACATTGATTTTTAGTCTCAACTTTTTTAAAGTCGGCTAGTTCTTTATCAAGTGTCTGGAGGGATAAAATATTACTGTGTGAACAGTAGTTTTGTGAAGGTCATTCAGGTAAAATGGACAAGTTAAGGTGCCAGTAATAATAAGCTCAGCAAGACTACATCCATGCTTGTTTGCTCTGCCCCATTTTTTTTATGTAATCTTGTTTTTACCTGCTAACAGCAAAGTTGTGGCCTATTTCCAGCTAGGATATGTTGCTACATCTACTATGCATGTCTGTCTTTTTTTTTTTTCGCTGTTGCTGTTCATGAAATTTCATGCTTGTTCATCCTTTTGGCATCACACCCAAAATATCTCAGGCAAGCCCCTATGGCACTGCCATGTCGCTCTTGAGGTGTTTCATTTCTCATTCTGCGCCCACTCCTTGCCACTCGCCAAGCGTTATCTGCATTCGTGGCACAGAACACACCGATTGCACCATCCTTTTTTCTTTTTTTTGTTGAATTCGAGGTGGGCTGCCGTAAGGCACGGAAATAAAAAAAGAACATAAAGGGATGCAACTCCACATTATGCAGGAAGTTCAATAATGCTGTGTCATGAGAGTCATCTTGAATCCACATGTGGAAGTTGACACTTGAGAGGCCAGAGCGTCTGAGCAGGTGTTCCTGGATATGTTGTGTCCCATCTACACGGTAGTTTTTGGAGTTTTTGTGACTCTGTTGGTAGTGCAGAAGTTTCGGAATGGAAGTAGGAACTTCTGTGATTCCAATATTTCCGTCCTTTGCTACCTTTTTTTTTTAGCTGTTGGAGAAAGGGAATAGAAAGTGGGAGAGATACGTTCACAACTGCATGGCAGCCAGCAGTTGGAATGAGAGAAAATGGATAAGAAAGGGCAGGGTAAAGGAAGGCACTTACAAGAAAAGGTAGAAAGGTGAAATATTTATATACTTAAACATTTAAATATATAGAAAACACATGAAGCACACAGTGACCAGCTTAGTGCCACCCTCTTGGGCCACTCCCTTATTTTATTACTTGCATATCTGCATGCTGGCTGATGCATTGAACCAGTGCTGGCACTGCAGAGTGCTGGAACATCACTAAAGTTCAGCAGTGTTTTTTTGCCAGTTCTGGTTCAGACGAGAGCAGAAATGATGTAGATGCGGGTTTCACTCTTTGTCATTGATGAGAGCAGCAATGAGCATCTCCTGCACAAATAACCTGTTTTGAAGAGGCAGGTTGGAAGCAGAGTTGTAAACTGGGGCACTCCATTCCATTCCCATTCCATTCTGGAGATTTGAGGTTCTCATAATTCCACTCCTTTTAACTTCTCGGAATGCTGACACTTGGACCATTTCCACTTCTGGAGTGGCTGAGCAAATTCATTCCATTCCCTTAATATTACTAAATGAAATGCCTTTTTCTATGATTGTTTAGTGCTACTTGAACGGCTATGAGTAAGGCTCGATGTGACAGACCCTTGGATGTTTTTGGCACTCACACTGGTGGCACGATTTGCCCACGACGAAAGGCCACTCTTCTGCATGATAAGCGGTACCGCACTATAATTAAAGCAACATATTTCTAAGGCAGTACAAGTGCAAAACATGTAGACCAAGTAGCCACATGTATCCAGGAATCGAAGCATACAACCAGGATGTATCCTCACTTTCATTCTCGAAGTAGTTCCTCCGCTTTCCAAGTGCCATACTGTTGCAATGCATTTGTTGAGTACACTAAACAGCAACTTTGACTGCCAGCTCCCAATAAAATTGCACTGGTTAGGCCTAGCCAGCGAGGTTGTCGGGCTGCATGCTGTTTTGGGAAGCTCGCCCTTGATGTATGTTCCTGCCCATAGACGAAGGCACAGATCTGGCATGAGATCACGCGCACAGTCTGCACTGACGGCAGCATGCATGAAGCGGGCTTCGCAGCCGACAAGTACCACAAGCGTGTATAGTTAAAGTTTTTATGTGTGCATTCTAGTAGAAATGGCAAAACCTCATGTGTGGACAACGTTCCTAACTGATGAAATTGAGGAACACTGTTTAAACTGACAGTGGCGCAGAGTCTTGGTTGAACGTGTGATATCTGCATTTTACAATGGCATTGATTGTGATAAGGGAATGCGAAATGCTCTTGCAGCCTCAACCAATTTTTTTTTGTTAGGTGCTTAAGTTGTAAAAGAAACAACAAATTTATTTTGCCATTGAAATTCGTTTTTCTGGCCTGCCCAATAATTTAGGCGTTTTTGAGGCCCTGTCTGCATCTGAAAATATCAGTTAGTGACTATTTATTTCTTCGCACAAACTGAAAAGCCAAAAAGCAATGGTGCGCATGCGTTCGATGCAGACCGTTGCCAGCACCCGTGCGCCAGCTGAGCTAGCGTGCTGTCGGTGCATTGCTTTTTTTTTTTTTTCGTTTCTTGTTTATTTGCTTGCTGCTCATCTCCTCCTCCACATTGCCCTCGTTGCTGTCGTCTCAGCTGGCACACCTCATTGAAAAGCATGCTGTCCCCCTCGCCTTGTCTGTAGGATTTCCCGGAAGCCGCATTATAACTGGTATTTCGTCTCTCACGGCTTCACTTTGAGAGATATGCATATACATCGAGTCCTATGGGAAGATAAACAGAAGTCAGAAAAGACCACATTATAACCAGTCCTGCACTATTAGTGGGTATGTTATGTCTGATGCGAGCTTTATCTAGGCTTGCTTTAAGAAGTGCTGCATATTCAACGCACT
Source organism: Dermacentor variabilis (assembly GCF_050947875.1). NCBI lineage: Eukaryota > Metazoa > Arthropoda > Arachnida > Ixodida > Ixodidae > Dermacentor > Dermacentor variabilis. The sequence goes on along the minus strand of NC_134573.1, from coordinate 46,090,940 downwards.
GACCGGCACCGAGGACGACATTATTTGGGGTGCCAAGGATGCCTATGAAGCATCCGACAGGATGCCTTCTCAGCAGTTCTGACGAGGATGCACCTTATGTCATTGACTAGTAAGGTCTAATAGCTGAGTTTACAATAAAAAAATGTGTGTCATGTTGAAAGTGATTTCTTTTTCGTTCTAGAAGGACGGGTTGGACATAAATTCGAATTATAATATTTTTTTTCAAATTTCTTGGCAGGGTCAATATATAGGAGCTGACCTACATTCACGTTCAATCTGTCTTCAAGTGTATACGATAATTAAAAATGTGGAATGATTCTGGATTCAGTCCAATTCTGGAGTTGCCACTCTGCAACTCGGTTGGGAGCACTCAAGTTGACACATTTCTTTGGAGTTAGCAAGCTTCCCTAGATGAAGTGGCAATCCACATAAAGCCTTGTGTTGTGTGCCTGCTGTGTGTTGTGTGTTGTGTGCCTGTTATGTGCACATGTTGACTGACTCACTAAATTCAGTCTCTGGTACTTTTAAAATAAAATGTAGTCCACCTTTACTGATGATAAAGTTAACCAAGCCTGTGCGTGCTTTAAAATCTATGACATCACAGTTTCCTAGTGTGGGGAATGTAAAGAAGAGGTGACCACCCTCTTTATTTTTGCACCATTTCTGGCCTACAAAACTTCTCCTGGTATGAGTGGCTTTCTTTGGTATTTAAAACTAATTTACTGATCCAGATAAACTTGTTCTTCTGTTTAGTGTCCCCGCAAAACATTTCTCTCTGTGTGCCTTGCCTGGCATCTTTTCCTTTGCTCAAACAAGGGCTGCTGCCACGGCCAAGGTACTGTTCATGCGTCCAATGGAGAGTGAGATAGTTACAGTACTCGTTGCCCACCACCACCACTTATTTTCCCTTAAGGACCTCTGTCGAGGTATTACATAAGGGGGGGGGGGGGGGAGGGGGGCTTGCAGAAGATAAGATCAGCAGAAGAGTTACAATGTGAAATGGCCATCGCAAAATAACGAAAACACAGTAAAGTCATTATAAGGTTAGGGTTTGAGCTGATCAATAAGCAGCTGTTTGAAGATATTGGGGTTACATTCATTGACAACTCTATCTGGTGAATTGTTCCACTCTACAATGGCACTAGGCAAAACTTATTTAATAAAAGAAGATGTTGAACCATGCAAGCACTGGATGCTGCAAGAGTTAAAAAGATGACGAGATGTACGGGTTGGTGGGATTAGAAGCTTTTCATGAAGTTGAGGGAAGTTATAATATAGTCTGTGGAAAAGGCACAGCTTTGCAATTTTCTGATGGAACACCAATAGTTCGAGTCCTTGGGATGATTTAATTGCACTGACACTTCCTTCGCTGGTGTACCTGGAAGTGATGAATCTAGCAGCACGATTTTGTATTGATTCTAATATGTTAATTACGTAAGCTTGGTGCGCCAAATCGCTGCGGCGTAATCAAGTTTATTTCGAATGAAAGTTTCATAAGCTAGTTTTTTTGTGGATGAGGGGCGCAGCACAAGGGTACGTCTGACGTAACCAAGTGATTTAGTGGTCTGTTATGTTGCTGTAGAATGTCGTAGTAGCCATCCAACGATAAATGTTTAAATAATTAGTCTGCCAAAGCCTTGGATTTTAAGAACAATGGTTAAAACATTATTGAATCTTCATCCACCTAGATTATTAAACCCTTATCCACCTACATGTTAAACCCATATGACACATATCCATCACCACAGCTACTTCTTTAACAAAAATTGGTGAAAATTATTTGCCTCTAAGGAGCTAGCCTCCTTTTTCTGTATATTATGCATGCATACAAAAGATAAAAAGGTGACAGCGAAGAATTACGACACTGTCCCATAATATTGGCTACAGTATTTATTAGTTTCATGTTAAGTACCCTTCTCATGTTGCCTAAGCTGTAATATTCCACTGTATTTCCTTTAATAACTCTGTAGTGTCTTCCTTGAGATCTTCATCTGCGTGCATGCCCCACAGATTCTCCATGTTTAGACAGTCCTACATGTGGTTCATATCCAGAAAGGCGACATGCAAGGGCAAATCAGTCTTTTCCCCTATTCTTTATTAGCCAAAATAAGGCACATACAGGTGGTGGTGGGGGTGGTGGTGGTGGTGTTGAAGCAGGCGGGGTTAGCCTGGCATACATAGCCGACAATTGTTCCGCCTGATCCTCCTTAGAGTTGAGATCAGGGGTGTGTCACCAGGTGTCGATGAGCCCCGTGTCTCGCAGGAAGGCTATCAGCAGTCGTTGCGCTCTCTTCCTGAATGCCGCAGGTCCTCCGGGGAAAACAACGTCTTCAAAGGTCCTGTGCATGAGACCGCTTTTTTGTAGGTTGCCGGCCATCGCTTTTCTTTCTATGTCAAACTGCGGGCATAGACAAATGAAATGTTCGATGTCGCCAATGTCACCACAGAAAACACAGAGTGGGGAAGTGCGAAGCCCAGTCTTGAATAACCAAGCTGGGGTGTACGCGGAGTCGGTCCTGATGCGGTATAAAAGCGTCGTTTGTTCATGTGTACATCCATGAGTCACACAGGATTTGTGTGGATTCTTGTGCATCTCTCTAAAGTGAAGGCGGATTGCACCCTTAGGGTTTTGAAAAGCTTTTGGAGCTTTCCCTTTTGGGACACATGTCAGCGCTAGGCGTGCAAGGGCGTCAGCTTCCTCGTTTCCATCGCTTCCTACGTGTGATGGAATCCACTGAAACCTTATGTTAAATCCTTTGCTCGTTAGGTCGTCAATCAGTGCCAGAGACTGCCTTGTAAATTTCTCTAGAGGTAGGCCCCCATGTAATCTCTGTAATGCTGACTTGGAATCCGTCAGCACCACGACATGTCGTGCAGAAAAGGCCCGTAGTTTCTGCAAAGCCACGGTGATTGCGGCGCTTTCTACTGTTGTAGAGGAAACTACGTGATCCAGTCGGCCAGTCAAACTACGTGATCCAGTCAAGGGATGGTATGCAGAATGCCGCTGCACAGCTATCTGTTTGTGCGCACACCAAACCGTCTGTGTACACTTGTAGATGGCTTTTAAACACAATGCTCAAGTGGTCCAGCACAATAAACTTGGCTTCGGCAATTGAAATGGTGTGTTTCTTCGGTAGGTGGGGTACATTGAGGCTGCAGGTAACGTCCGGGAAAGACCGTGGCGGGTCAAGGCAACTTTTTTTAGGCCATTCCAATCCTAAAAATCGGATGGTGTTCAGCGCCGCATGGAAATGTGAGCAAGTTCTTGCTATTAGCCGCCGGAGAAGCGCTGTGCCTGAGCGTGACTCGCCCAGCCTTAATAGCTGCGTCAGCAAGGCCCGAGATGCCAAGAGGCGGAGTGGAAGAGACTCTGCCTTATTAGTGACTTTCTTGTTTGAAGCCGCCGTTGGAACTCCCATCACCAAGCGAAGTCCCTTTCTGTGCACTGCCTCCAAGCGCTCGAATTGACTCGATGACGGTGATATCAGAGGGGGCTGATAGAGAATGCGGCTTGTTATCAGTGCAGCGTTCAGTTTAAGCATGGATATAGGATTGTTCCCCAACGTACACCTGCCAATCAACGAAGTGCATTGATTCTTTGCACTGATCTGGAGATCTGGACCGCACCACGCCATAGTAGCTTGTTGTCGATGGTGACGCCCAGGAATCGAACATGAGTTACACGAAGAATTGAATGCCCTCTGATATTCAGCGTCAGACGTGTTGACTTGCGTCTCGCTTCCGGGAAAAGCATAAAGGCAGATTTTTCTGCTGATAGGCCAAGCGTCGATAAGTGGCGATCGATAGTGGAGATTGCGGCCTGGGCTATCTGGGCCAAACATTTGTGTTGGTACCTCAAGATCCAAATGCAGATGCCATCTGCGCAGATGGACACTTTAACTGCCGTTCGACCTACTTTCAGGGCATCTGGAAGGCTGGCCATGGCAACGTTAAAAAGCAAGGGAGATAGGACACTTCCTTGTGGGACGCCGAGGGAAATTCGTCGCTTGTCACCCGTTATACTTCCGAGCTTAACTTGGACACATCGATCACTGAGAAATTCATGGAAGAATCGAAGAGCATTTCCCGAGACACCCATGGCTCGGAGTTCGTTGATGATGCCTGTATGAAGCACACAGTCGTATGCCTTGGCAACGTCCATAAAGATGGCGAGTATGGAGAGGCCGTCTACGCGATGGTGCTCTATATGGCTTAGTAGATCCAAGACACTGTCCTGGGCACTCAACCGTGGACGAAATCCGGTCATACATGATGGCAGTCTATTTCCTTGCTCAAGATACCATGTTAACCTCATATATATTAGTCTCTCCATCAACTTTGATACACATGATGTTAGCGATACTGGCCGATATGAGGTGAGGTTTGCAGGATCCTTTCCGGACTTGAGCACTGGCACCACCATGCTGTCTTCCACGCTTCTGGCATCTCTCCTGTGCTCCAGACGTGATTAAATATGTCCAGAAGGGCTCGTTTTCATACACATACAGGTAATTAGAAGTATACATAGTGTTCTATGTACTTTACATTATTTTTCCACATAGTCCCCACACCGGTTCATACATTTGTCGCATCGCAACACTAAATGTGTCATCAGTCATCGTCAGTCAGCGATGCATGCGGCCTCCCCAAACCCTTATTGTCATGCAAGTCTTCACGGCCTTTCGTGAATTCACAACACCACCACCTTGCACTTCTCAAAGCAAGACATCTTTCCCCATACGTAGGCTGCATTTCCCTGTGAATTTCGATGGGCGTTTGTTCCTTGCTTCATAGAAAGCGAATCACACTTTGTTGCCCATACGCCATAGGCCTGTGAAGCACAACCACCATTTTCAACAACTGACAGCAGCGCCGTGCCGCGGAGCTACCTGTAGATAAGGCCAGGTCGGCCCAAGAAAGGTCCATTTCTGGGAATGGATATGTTGACTTGGCATTTACAGCCGTAATTTGGTTTAAAAAGAAAGGTGCAAAGACTTTCTGATTTGCCCTTGTATAATGACCTGTTCTATTAATGCAATTAATGTTCTTGGGGAACTTCACCCATTTTGCAGTTTGTCTGCATCTAAGATTTTTCACATACCTGTGACCAAAGTTGTCTACTAGCTTGGGCCACTAGGTATGCACCCCACTGACGGGAGAGTACATACCTTCCTGAACATGCATAGGTCATTGGGTACCTGCCCGAAACAGACTTCAGCACTGTGCATGTCATAGACATTTGTGTCTGTTGTTGGCCAATCCTCCAAAGTTGCTGTGCCAAGGTGACACAAGGATTATGTAGCCTTAAATGTATTAAAGTAATGGCATCCCTTTTGCAAGAGAAACCTTCACGTCAAGCCCAGCCACATGATGGAGACCCATTGCAACAAAGTTACAGCCAGGATAAAAGGGATACTACAGAGTTTCAAATGGAGTGCAGCGATTACAAGACATACTGTGTCGGGTTATCATTTGGCATTGCAGTTCGCAGTGAGATTGCCACTTTGCATACGGTATTCTTCTGCATTGCCCTAATGCTAATTGCATTAACATCAACTTTCATCGTGAGATGGGTTCTGCCAGAATGTTTATCATTTACTTCCATTTCCTTCTATCTTGTTGATTCTACATTTAAATTAAGGCCACATTTAACTTCCCCTTTGTTTTCATTGGCTGCTTGGTCTATTGGCTTTATGTGGTTCTGCAAGAAATTATCGAGCCCTTCGGTTCCTCTTGTTCTTTTTCGCAGCTGGTCTTGTATGTCTGTCTTTGCAGTTGAGCGGCCCCCACTGTAACAATGAGGACTTTCTCTTCCTCTCGGCTGTGTTCTAATATTAAATTTGGATACTGGTCCTTGTGGATTTTCCTCTTAAAGTAATGTTTAGAATCTCCTTTTCTTGGTGAAAAGCAAATTCACAATAAGCGTTATTTGTGCTTCCGAGGCTTCGAGCATGATGTTACTAGTTGTGATGTTATAAAGAACCGTGATGTTCCGGGAGGGACATCCGATGTCTAGCTCATAACTTCTTCTTAGTCCAGTAATAAACCCTATCAATCAGTCTTTCTAGTGGTCATTGTTACCCTTTTACCACCAAGTGGTCATCTTCTCTTGCTCTCATGTGTAGTATTTGTGCAAAAGGAAGAGTGAGCAGGAATGAAGAGCTGTCTTTGTCCTCTGCCAATGTTCTGACCTACGGAGGCACTGCTTTTTGCAGGGTGGAGGAGGCACCCTGCCGATGGGGCCATTGTTGGAGGAGCCACACTGAGGGCCGCCCCCGCCGGTGGTCCCCCACCACCGCCCCAAGCTGGAGCCGGCGGACACGCTGCCGTCGTGCGCCGGCGGCAGCACCCGAAACGCGCACACCCTTACAGGTGGGTGGCAGAGGGAAGGTGGTGACTTTGTGTGATGTGGGGGGATAAGCACCGTTGATTCTGATGGCACTGTCCCATGGGGCCTTGATGACAATGCAAAAACTTGATGAAACCTTAAAAACCATCCTATGTGCGGTGGCAGGGAAAACGACATTCGTAACATTGAGGAACAAGAGGACAACTGGAGAGCAGTCATGGGTAGCTGATATTGTGGTTGAGTTCAGGAGAAAAAGGCTCAGTCAAGCAGGTCATTTATTGCATGGAGCAGATAACCAGTGGTTTATTAGAGCGACAGAATGGGCGTGGGAAGTGCAATTGGGGCAGCAGAGGTTTTGGTGGTGTGATGAGATTCTTCTGGCATAATATAGGTGTCAAGTGCCATGCAACAGTGCTAGTTCTAGATTACTGGGAGAGGCCTACGTCATGTAGACTTGAAGGTGGGCTGGTCATGGTGATGATGACGCTAAGGGCCTGATGACGTGAGTGTATGCACAACCTGTCAGCGGTTCACCATTGGCAGGGCTGTGTAAGCCTCTGGTGAGAGTTATACGCCAGTCACGTGCACAAATTTGGCATGACTGAGCGAGTGCACAGCATTTGAGTGTACTGCACTAGAAGCCTGGTCGCTTGAGCACCGACAGCACCTTGTGACCCTGATGGTACAAAGTAGGCACTGTGTGGCTGGTTCTCTCTATAAATGCGCGCAATACTGTGCACCCCTTTAGTTAAAGAATTTGCTGCATAATTTCCAACATTTGTACACATAGGCAGGATGGCTGCTCATCATATGTTACATGTCTGTGTGTAGCATAAATTTTTCCTTTGAATTTTAACACTGCACAGCAATGCTACACAGGTAAAGGAATTTGTGAAGCAACTTGCTTTATCAAAGTAGTGCCATAAGGCCAATGAGACTTGCTAGCAAAAGTTCTTTTTTTTTTTTTTTGCAGCGACACTGTAAATGCAGTTACAAACACTCAAAAATTTTATACACTAGCTTTCATAATTTCTTGAAAAACAAGAGCACACACATTTTGAAGAAGTATGGGGAATGTTAGGAGCAATGTGCATTCAAATATTTTAGTGTGCATGTTGTAGCGTTCCTAACTAGAACAGCTGTAGAAAAAGACATAATCTCAGGGAGACTAGTGTCATACACCATTTAATCGAACTTCTTCATCCTCATTTCTTCCCCTAGTCGAGTTCAGCTTCTTTAATGCATCCAGCACCAGACCGCTTCACTCTTCCAGACTACTTTTGATTACACCTCCTGTTGCAAGTACAGTGACATCATTTAACATCAACATCATTCCGGCATGGCGCCGGAATGATGTTGGTGTGGCTTCACACACAAACGCACTGGGTACATAGAGAACAGGGCACTTGGAGGCCATTCTGATCTCTGAGGCTTGTTCTGTAGGGCCGCACCCGATGGGGACGGCGCATAGTCAGTATAGTAGCTCTATGGGACGACACACCGCCGTGATTGCGCGACGAAAAGTGGAAACACTACGTGTTAACTGATATGTACGCAATAAGCTGGTATGGTTTATGCTGATACAAAACGCATTATGTTCACTGGCTGCCAAGTAGGGGATTTGACTTTACTACTTTTAAAACAAAACTACTGTTTAAGTGGGTACGGTTTTATTATACTAGAATATGTTGCCAATAGAATCGCACTCTGTTTGACCTGAGGCTCTGGTGTACCAGATGTTCTTCAATATTCCATGCTGGGATGCAGTTTTAGCCAATTGAAATGGTCCATAAAATTTAGAACTTGAAGGTAAAGCTTCTTTCCTTAGTAGGACATAGTCTCCAGGTAGTATGTCCGGTATCCCGGTGTTGTGTCTTTTATCTGTTTATTGTCATGCGTCACTTGTAGATCTCCTGATCTTTGACAGTTTTCTTGACTTAGGTGAGTTCGAGGTATCCTGGGAAGCCTAGCTCACGATCTGCAAGAAGTGTGGGCACTGTGCCCGAAATGGCAAAAATAAGGACTTCAGCCCAAAAAAGTCCCGTCAGCTGCACCAAAATGTAGTGTTTCTAAATAGAATGGCTGTAGAAAAAGACATAATCTCAGGGAAATGGGTTACATCTGCCATTTAATCTAACTTCTTCGCCCTTACTTTTTCCCCTGGCCCACTTCATCTTCTTTCATGCATCCAGCATAGACCTCTTCATGTGTTAGTGAGTGATTAAATGAAAATTTCTAAACCCTCTTTTTTGGCCCGTTTAGAGGCACTATATGAAATGCTTAAAAGGTTTGCCCGCTTTCCTGAGACAACCACAAATGGCAGAGATTTAATATTTAAAGAAAATGGGGGCTATCCTTTGGGTGACGTGCACAACATAAAGACAATGTTAGCCAATCTATCATTTAAGCGTACCACATCCAGAAGACAAAAGGGGCATGCATCAGGCAACCATCTTTCGTGTTCAAGGAAAACAAAATTGTGTGTCTCGACAACTGCAGGGGTGGAACAGCTGCACCAATTACACATTGCACCAAGAGCGGTGCTTTGCGTCGTCTTGCTCCTAAAGGGCACTTTAGCAGAAGATTGCGCCAGGCCTGCGCCAGGTTAAGCATAAGAATGAAAGCTCTCTTCTGCTGATGCTGCCTATGCTACCTTGGTAATAAAACTGAAACCAAAACCTAAAGCATGCTGCTGTCGTCGTCACATTTCTAGAAGTCAGTGGAGCAGAGACAGCCATGGATATAGCTGATGCCATCGGTTCTTTATTTGCTGTTTTCGCGCTTTTGTTGTAATTCTCTCCCGTGGTTGTTCCACTGTACTGATGCTGCTCTCTTTTTTCATTTGTGTGGTTTGTGCTGCAGTTTATTCTCGTACCAGTGTGGCACAGAACTTACTCTAGGTGGCTGTCAGATCAAAAAGAAAGCCTCAAATAATGTCCTGTTGCACATTGTTCAGTGTAGTTGTTGGCAGTGTGACTTGTAGTACTTCTACTAAACTGCCGACAAGTAATTTGCTTAGATCTAGGAACCTTCTTTGCAACCTTGCACGATTGGAAAAGCAGATTCTGTGGTTGTAATTTAATTAAGGTTCACATGTTCCATATGAACGAGAAATTGTGTATCTTAGAAGAATGTATTCCCTGTAGCTTCAGTTGCATGTGTTCTAGGGCTTGGTCTTGTGCTCTAGTTCCGCAATCATTTTTGTTTCTGCTGCCTGGTATGTAAACATGCGAAAAGCCATTGGTGATGTCTGGGACATCATGTGTGGATACTACCCATTGTCTTAGTGAAGGTAATGGTGGCTCCATCTGCCATTGTTGTGCAAAACATGGCATTGCATTTGCTTCGCCTGAACAGCAGCAGGTGGAACCATCATTCAATTGGCAAGAAAACCCGTGCTTTTTATTTTTTTGGGGGGTGGGGCGGGCATGTTGCTGTAGACGATGCATACTTTGAATAAATTCTGGAAGAAATAGGCAAGTACCTACCACCAAATCATATTTACAAACAAAATTCACCAGAAATTGCTACCTTTAAGGAAAATTTGAGTGTCAACAAACCAGCAGTTTAGCCAGAAGAGCAGTTTATTCCTGTCTACCTGCTTGATGGTGGTACCTTAAAATTACTTGACACCTTGAAATTACTGGTAACAGATCCCCATGGTGTCAGATTGTGGCAGCTTATGAGAGAGGCTGGTTAGGTATCAATAAGAATCAATAAAAGATTTCAGTGAGTGCAAACTCAAGCTTGGCAACTCTTGTTGACTTTTTCTGCATGAAAAACTCTCGTTTTCTCATAAAATACCAGTAAGAAATCATGGATCTGGACATGAGGTCTAAAGAATCGCAGTTGGCTTAGACAATCTCCATCAATAGGCCGTCCTTTTCTGCCCCCCCAAAAATTCATACGGAGCTTCAAAACAGTAATTTGTCTATCATTCTCTTGTGCAGTTTAGTATTTTCTTGCCCCTGTGAGGCAGTAGTGGCAAGTTAACACTTTCATTCTTGTTTTAGCTCCACTCAGAGAATAGTTGTAACTCTGCAACTGAGATTATCTTCACTGAGTTCTGTATGTATTAGTACCATTTTCAGTCCATCTAGCTTGTGCTCAATTCTTCTTTTTAGATGCATGCAACGTCATGCCACCAATGTGAGTACCCTCCTGATGCCTGAGCTGCCAGCATTTTATCTTTGCGATGGCCTTGCAGATGTTGGTTTGCATGCCATAGTAGAGTGCAGGGCAGACACCCTTTTGTTCGAGCCATTATTATTAGATGTTATATATTTTTTTTTTGCATCCACTTGTGATCTGACATGGCTTCAGCATAGGAAAAGGCTTGTTGCACGGTGAATGCATGCATAGAATGTGCCACTTGTATGCATCACTTCCTTATTTAAGATGTCAGTGGCTTTGATATTTTGAGCCAAGAGAGCCCTCTTTGAGATAATGATATGAACGAATGTCTTGTTTTCAGTACTCATTATTCTTTTGTTACAGCTCATTTACCAAAAGCGATTTCTTTCTGCGCTTGTTTTTTGCATCCTTATTAGAAAGTATGAACACCTCAGCCCCATAACTTGCAAACTGTCTGTATTCGTCATATCAGTTTGTACTGACATACTGCCAAAGACAAATCATGCGCCTTCAGTCGGCAGTGTTGTTGTTCATGGCAGCTCACTTTTGGGTTGTCTGAATCATTCACCTCTGGTGGAAAACATATTGGGTCATTATATGTTAAATTGTAATGGCAGTTCACTATTTCAGAATGGTGGTATTTTTTCTGACAAGAGCTGTCAGTATATCGTGATTGTAAATCATCACTCAAAACTCAGTATTGTAAATGATAATTTGCTTGAAAAAATGCACATGGTCATTGGGACAGTCTCAGTGCATATTTTCATATTTTGCAATAGTACATGTTCCTATCACCCAGAAGGAAATTTGTGCAAGGAACAGAACGCACTGGTGTGGGGGCTGCCAAGTAATGCTTTGCTTCTGAGTCGAAGGCACGGAAACCAGCTATTCGCTTGACTTTGGCACGCAAGCATGCAAGGCAATGGACACCTGAGCACCTGTAACTTTATTTCGAAGTTTGACTGAGCGTGATGTGTTCAGCGGATTAAGTCATAATAAAAAAAAGTTGAAATGTTTAAAATGGATATTCAGTTGTCATCTTCAGAAATGACTCTTTCTTAAAATTTGTGTGTAAACACACATATAAAGTCATATACATATATACATATGCACATATGCCTAGGTCAATTAATCACGGGGAACCCTGATCATGAGAAAGAAATTCATAGAAAAATAAAAATGGGTTGGATCACATACGGCAGGCATTGTTAGCTCCTGACTGGAAGCTTACCATTATCATTGAAAAGGAAGGTGTATAATCAGTGCATTTTACCTGTGCTGACATATGGGGCAGAGACTTGGAGACTGACAAAGAAGCTTTAGAGCAAGTTGAGGACCGCACAAAGAGTGATGGAATGAAGAATGCTAGGCATAACCATAAGAAACAGAAAGAGGGGTTTGGATCAGAGAGCAGACGGTTATAGCCGATATCCTAATTGACATCAAGAGAAAAAAAAATGCCGCTGCGTACGTCATGTAATGCGCAGGTTAGATAACCGTTAGACCTTCAGGGCTACAGAATGGGCACCAAGAGAAGGGAAGCACAGTAGAGGAAGGTAGAACAATAGGCGGTACGACGAAATTAAGAAATTTGCGGGTGCTAGTTGGAATCGGTTGGCGCAGAATAGGGGTAATTGGAGATCGCAGGGGGAGGCCTTCATCCTGCAGTGGACGTAAAATAGGCTGATGACGATGATGATGACCAGTCGACTCTTTTATTCAACTTTTCACATACTTCGAATGCACTAGGAAGTCCAGGTGGGAAACTGTACATTGCTATAGAATGAAAGGTCGTTTAATTTGAACACAAAAGCATGTTGTTTCGGCTAATTTGACCCCCGCCAACCCCCACTGGTGCTGCCAATCGCATGCAGTAGTTACTAAAAGCTTGAAAACACAAGAAATTTGGCATACAGCTCCATTGCTCCTCTAGGCGTGAAGCTGTTTTATGCTACTTTTACTTTAGTTTTCTTGTAACTCTGATAACTTTTCCAATGCCGAGGTAGCTTTTAAACATGTTGGCTCACTTCTCCACATGCTGATAGGGGTTGCGCATTGAGAGCAAGAAGCAAAAAAAAACATGAAAGACAGCTTTAAGCAATAAAGATTTGAATTTGTTAATTTGGTGCTGTTTGTCAATTCAACATTTTGGATAAGTCAACCAAATCTTGTGGTCCCGCCAGGGTTGTCTGTAACAGCACAACAAGTTTTCTTTCTTTTTTTTTTGAGCCTTGTAAAGATTTGGAGGAATGAGAAATGTGGGAGTGTTTGTATGTTTTCTCTGAGGAAATCTTGGAAGACAATGCATTCCGGCCATATGTTGCAGAAGTCAATTTCATCTTGAGGTGAACCGGTCAGCATGGCCTATATGCATAAAGCATCTGAGTTACTCGCTTCAATGTGTCCATAAATAATTTTCTGCTGAACTGCTCTTTTTGGAAGAACAGTAACAGTGCTTTGAACATTCACCCTTCATTATGTGTATATGCTTCCTGTATTGTTGTTGCTACGTTATCTGTTCCATTTCTTCCATAAATTTTATTTACCCTAAAGGCCGATCGGGCATTACTAAGGAAAGGGGGGAGATATTTTTAGTACAATGAGCACTAAGAGTTACATGCACACAGCAAAGAATATAGTGGTGCTAGTAACACTTGCATAAGCACTCTTCTGTAAAGAAGTATACCTACAATTCATCCACAAAGGTGGGAATACGAAAAAGAAAAAGACAGATTATTTACAGAAAACAATACAGCAATTTGGACATGCAGATATGGAAGCATAAGATAATTTGATACATCGTAAAAAGAGCTGAAGAACACCGTAATGAAAGTTAGAAGAAGACATGCCATTTGCAGGTGTCAAAACTACCGAACATTTTTGTGGTTATGTCAATGGCGTTTGGTAAGCAATAAGAATTGATTTAGTGCTTCTGAAAATTTATCATTATTTTCTTCTTAGCTACTGATCTCGGCAACTGGTTCCACACTAGATTGCCAAATGCAGAAATGAAAAATGAAGTAGGTCACTGCGGGCAAATGGTTGACAAACTTTAAAAGAGTGGTCGATGTGTGGAAGCGTTGCAGCTGGTGTCATTATTATTGAGGTACTGTAAAGTGTAGGGTTGTGATATACGTTGTGAAAGAATTAAACGACACGCCTTCCTTCTTTCTAGTGTTGCAAGGTCGAGGCTGTCTTTGATTTCAGATACAGTTGAATAGGGAGTGTAATCCGACACGATGAACCTATCAGCTTTGTTTTGTAGTGACTCAATCCTCTTCATGAGGTTTGCTTGATGAGAGTTCCAAATAATGGAACAGTATTCAAGTTTGGATTAAACTATTGCATTGTAGGCAAGAAGTTTTGTGTCATCAGCTTGGCAAAGTGTTCATCGGAGGAAGCCAAGGGTCCAGTTTGATTTTCCCAACAGCCAGTCAATATGTGTGTTCCAAGTCAGATTAGAAGTTAAATGAACACCTAAATATTTAAATGACTCAACTGGTTCAATTATCATAATTTATTGTATAAGTGTGCGACACAAAGTTGTTACAAGTAGTGAACTGCATTAATTTTGTTTTCTTAATGTGAATATTCGTCTACCAACCATGGCACCACTTATTTCCATAAGTTATTATCTAATGCTTTGCAATCGCTATGGTCAGTAGCAGCACGATAAATAATGCAATAGTCAGCAAATAGACCAATGTTTGAGTTTATACCAATGTGATTATTGTTAATAAATGCTAATAACAATGTTGGCTCCAATGCTGAGCCCTAGGGTACACCAGATGTGACTTGCTCGAAGCTGGACACAACGCTTTCAACCAGCACCGCTTGATGCCTATCACATAAATAATCTTGAACCCAATCAATGACTTTATTTTCTTCTTGAAAAAGACTGATTTTATATATCAAACGTTTATGGCCCACCCTGTCGAAGGTTTTTTCAAAGTCAAGGAAGTCTGCATAAGTTTGTGTTAGTTCATGCAGGTTTGTGTGAATTCAGTAGTTAGCTCGAGAGGCTGCCTCACAAGAGCGTCCCCGTTGAAAGCCATGTTGGTTTGAAAACAGAATTTTGCTGCCGACCAAATATTCCATAATTTCAGATGACAAAATGTGTTTTAACAGCTTGCAAGTGATATACGTGAAGGATTTTGGACGATAATTTGTCATTTCTTTATTATCACCAGTTTTAAATATTGGCACCACATGAGCAAGTTTCCATTCATCAGGGATTTGAGTTGTATCTAACAATTGTTGGAAAATAAGTGCAAGTGTAAGTGCCAAGTAATGCTTAGTAAGTTTCAGTAATTTTATGCTTATACCCTCGGGACCAGGACTTGAGTAGAATGGCAGACGTTCGATAGATTTTTCAACTTCATTGGAGGTTATAATTATACGAAGCATTTGAGAGGCATCACAATTGGGTGCATTATTATTGCTCATCCCGTCAATATCTCATCCGTAATAATCATATGGGGCACTATTGTGTTTATTGGTTAATCTTTCCTTGTAAGCTATGTATAATGCACAGATTTGTAAAAATGTTCATGTACTGAAAAGTACCAGGCTGCCCAGAAAGGGACAGTGTTGCGTGTGTATGGTGGCTGTGATCCAATTGTTTGCCAATGTTGCCACCAAACACTTGGCCAGTGTATTTTATGCTCTGCAATTTAAATAAATATTTTAAAAATAAATCGGCTTAAATTCATACTTACAGTGTGGCCGCTCTATACACAGTGAACTCTGTTGCACGGAAGTGTTTGTACGAGGCCATGTATTAACGTGCTGGCATTGATTATGAAGGGCATGGGCAGTGTGACCGTGGGGACACTGCGGCTGCGTGTGTGTGCCTGCTTTCTTTTGCACTATTGCTTTGCATTTGTTTGAAGTCCAGCAAATTGAACCAGAGGCTGCATGTATTTGCCACAAACAAACTAGAGGCAGAAGGCCTCTTCTAAAACCTATGTAGAATGCACTGACGTGGTCCTAACTTCTGCCTCAGAGGATGTGAGGTGACGTGTCTTCACAGTCGTCGTGAGCGTGCTCTTAATGGTTTCACCATTGCCATGCAGATCTGAGTTGCAGTAATGGTGCCGAGGTGGAGCTGGTGAGCCTCATCGAAGAACAGCTGCCTCGGTACCGCCTGCGAGCAGACACCCTCACAGAGTTTGGAGGCAAGTGCTGTTCTCCTCAACTTATAGAATATAGAGCGTGTCGAGCATGTTTTGCTCTCTGCATTTTTGTTTTGAACAATAAATTAGCTAAATGTTCCTGCTTTGTCATCTGTATAGTTTTATAAAACTGGTTGAAAAGTACTGCTTTACCGTGAAAATAGGGGGCTACTGGTAGTTGTTGCACGGACGTATATATTGTGCTGTACATTGAAGCTAGGCAGTACCTGGCCCCACCCATAGATGTGTGCAGGGTGATCATTATGCTAATTGTTGTTCTAAAGCAATACTGCTGGCTTATGTTTGGTCTGCTTTCTTTCATGGCACACACATTGGCATGTGTGGTTTATAACCACACATGCCAGTTTCTCTAGAGAAAATTGTCATCATCATCATCATCATCATCATCATCATCATCATCATCATCATCATTATTATTATTATTATTATTATTATTATTATTATTATTATTATTATTATTATAAGCTTTTGCACATGCTTGCATGTGGGATACACAGGAACAAAAAGGCAAAGATGAGAGAGGGGAAAGTACCTGCAGGTGTCTGGAAGTCTAAAATATGTTTGCTCTATTGGAAGCTGAATGCACTATATTTGTGCTGCCTTTTTTTGTGTTGATGTGAATGGCAAAGGCAGGACAGAGATAGGCAAGTCGGAGATACCGACTGCAGGAGTTTTATTGGCTCACATCGTCAATGTTTCACTGAGCACAACTACAGGGAATTTGAAGGCTACTGTTTTTGCTGTTTCATGGAACAGGTTACGACAAGGAAGATTGGTCCATTATTCCATCACCGTGCCTTCCGAGCCCGGAGAATCTGGACTTGCCACCTGAACTTATCCAAGAGACGCTGAACTACTTTGGTAAGTGCAGGCAATGACAACAGCTGCTCAAAATGGGATAAAATTCCAAGTGACTGGCAGGCTAGTTTTGCAGACTCCAGATTGTGAATCATGGTGTGAGTGACAGTGTGAGCCGGAGCGAGCCGCAGTGTGAATTACAGTGTCAGCAGCAATGGGAACAGTAGTGCAAGTCTTAATGTGGGGGGGGGGGGGAGGGAAGCATGGTCAGCTGTTGTCTCTGATGCAACGAACATGTCAGACCTGTCCCATTAGGCAAGTACACATGTTGGCAAAAGCAAAATTGATGTTGTAATGTGTTCAATGCAAATTTCAATTTCACTTTTACTTCATTTGCTTATATACTGTGTTTACTCGCATAATGATCGCACTCGCGTAATGATCGCACCTCTTAGTTTTGTCGTCAAAATTCGATTTTTTAAATTTCCCGTGTAATGGTCGCACCCCGAACTTGCCGCAGCGATATGTCATGTGCCAAGTCTAGCGAATAATGATTGCGCTTAGCATCTGTGGAATGCTACGCGAACTACTCTTCAAGACAAACTAAGCGGGCTGCACGCACCACATTCTTAAGTAGATGCCTCATTCAATTACTTTCATCACTTTCCGCACTTCCATGACCAAAAAAAAAAGCTGCAACCAAACTTTCCTTTATTATGTGTAGGCTTTATAATGGTTGTGGTCAACAACAAAAAAAGGTGCCTTTCGTTTCTTCTCATCTGCACTCGTGGGCACGCAACAAATCGCGAGCGGCAACGATAGTAGCCACGTTTACAGATATGTTAAAAGTGTACCCTATTCATACGCCGATGCTTGTAACACAGCTAAGATATTCACCCACCCTTAGCGGAAACGTGCCATATTAGGATAGTAGTGAAGACAGATGCCGCAGTTTCTGCAGCATGCCAGCCATGTGTTTCTATGTCATTGGCAGCTTAAGCGCGCCCCTCTGTTTCTGTCCCCTCAAAGTGGACATGGCTACATTATTGCCACAAACTTGCCGATATTAATGATATTATTCATTACTGATACGGAAGTAACTGTTTCAATGCACGTAATGTGCTTGCGAGAAAAAAAAAAAAAATAGCGTTCCGCGCATTCGGCTTGCTCCGCCGGCCGCCATTTTTGTTTTGGTGTCCCGCAGCAAATACGGGACGAAAAAAAAATTTTTTTTTTCGCGGGAAATTTAACTCGCGTAATGATCGCACCCCTGATTTTGCGTCAATTTTTCTGAAAAAAAAAATTACATCATTATGCGAGTAAATACGGTAAACCCATTGCAGGGGGTATTACGTAAGTGGTGGATAATAAAACGAATATTAGAAACAGGTGTTCATTTTAAAATATGGGTGACAATAGCTTCAGCAAAGGTAGATAGGCTTGTGATGGCTGTGGTGGTGTGTGGAAGGCGGTTCGTCTCTTTAAAAAAAAATGAGGCTTGACAAGTGGTGGTCTGGGCACATGCACAGGCAACTTGAAGCGGCTGACTAGTGTGATGAGATTTGTGTGAAGGGGGCATTATGTACAGGAGATGATTAAGGGAGCTGTAGAAAAATGAACTCAAGAAAGAGAGGGTGGCAACTTTCGATGGAAAGCAATCGTTGACAAACCAGATTCCGCTTTCAATGATGAAATGCTGATATTGTATGAATACGAAAAAGGGATAAACCTAGTAGCACCATTTTGTACTTACATGAGTGCAATTATGATATAAGTTGGATACAGGCTCGAGAAGGGAGTTGCATACTCAAGTTTCGATCTTACAAATGATTTGTCGGCCAGAATAAACTTCAAACTTCAAAGCTTTTACATCTTGTGGAGTATGACATAGGCATAGCTTAAGAAATCCCAGTGATTTATTACCCACTGAAGTGGTGTTAGTAGTGGCAAGCACTAGGAAAGATAACAAGACTTAGTGACACTGAGGTATTTGAATGATTGGACTGATTGTATCGGAACATTAGTGATTGAATAGCTAAATCTGAGGGTGTTACAGCAGCTAGAGGAGACAAGTTTATAATTGTTGGGATTTAAGTTCATTAGCCAGCGGTTGCACCACCTTGTACTTTGTTAAAGTCATTCTAGATCGATGTGTGGGTCAAATGTGTTGGTAACCGTGTGGTAGATTACACAATCATATTCAAACATATGATTTCAAACCCAATACATGCGTTGGTAGATTGTTAATGTAAATTAAAGAAAGAAGCGGTCCTAGGACGACCATAGTAACCTGTTCCCATAGGTTAGTTCTCCTTGGTCGTTGTTTTCTTTGTCAGGCTCCCTATGGTCTGTTTTTAGCTTGAGCACAACTTAATGCAGTGGCACAGATGGCAGGACAGAATACGTGGGCCCAGCACCGCAGCCCTTTGTATCTCTTGTCCCATCATCTGCATTGTTCATCGTGTTGCATAGCTTGTTACAACTCTGTCAGGCCATGAAGCAAGCTGGGTAACATGTCCCCACGCACGCGTGCAGTGGTGTCTGGAGAGCGGGTGAGCCAAATGACGCGAACGTATAGCGATCCGGAGGCCCTGACGCGGCTGTTGGAGGAGAAGGAGCGTGACCTGGAGCTGGCGGCCCACATTGGGCAAGGCCTGCTGCGCGAGAAGCGGGAACTGGCTTGCCGCACGGACGCCCTTGAGGCGGAGCTGATGCAGGCCCAGGAGTCGCTTACGCAGCTGCGGCATGAGCTCGCCCTCAAGGCCTCCCTCCTGCAGGTGTACACGGCGCAGGAGGAGGCCGATGCTGCCCTGCCCTCTCCCACCGAGTGAGTAGTTCATCCTCTTCGTTCCCTGCCCTCCCATCTGAGTTGCTTTGCAGTGTCTGAAGACCAACATGAACTGGTTTGCTCGGATTTTTGAATTATGTTTAAGCTGAAATCCACTTGACTTCAGTAACCAAGTAACATGACTTCTAAGATGCACTGATATAGTAGAATGTAAGCTTGTGCGAATATTCAATTGAATAATGTGCTATTCGATGTTCGCTTCGGCTTGAATTTGAGTATTCAGAATTGTAGAAGTATTCAAAACGAATAAATATAGTGCACATTATTCTGCATATAAGCCACACCCCAATTACAACACCCCGAGAAAAAGAAAGATATTTCCGTCCATATAACATGTGGAAATAACTATACAATCCCCAAATGATTGTAAAAACAGTCTCAATTCGCCGATGCACGCATTGTCCACATTGTATCTTCGCCCAGCAGCAGTGTTTGTTTCACACCTATTCGGTGGCACTGATGGTGGGAAACTGTGCCCTAAGGGTGGTTTCACAGCAGCGCATGTCGTGACACCGTGAAACCGCACCTTGAGGTGAAAGTCACACTGGCGTGAAGCCACACCTAAAGTCCAAATTCATGTATAACCTGTCTGGCAATCTTAAGGTTAAATTTAATACATTTTGGTGAGACACTCAAAATATGATATTTAAAACATGTATGTATGTGTTGTGTGACGATCCGAATTATTTGCTGGTACCCGAAAAGGCAACTGAATGCAGCCTGGCATTTTCACGTGACATGGGCAGGTGAGTACTACAAGGAAGTAGCCGTGGCAGGCACTTACTGCCCTCAATTATGCAGGCCTCGCACCCTTTTGTTGTTCACATGGGATGGAGCAGCAGAAAAATGTAGCATCTCATCTACGGAATTTTGGTGCCCAAACATTGAGTTCTTCACTATTGTATTAATTGCTAAAAGAACCAATCGTAACTGTATTGGGCCATTTTTTGTTTTCTTGATCATGAACATTGGTGCTGGGAAACCATAAGGAACAGGCTCATATCAACAAGCTTCTACTGTACTTGATGAAATATACCTGACAAGGCGCTGATCTACCACTTGTTATTGTCAACCTTACCAATTCACCAAACAGCAAGTTTTTTTGTTACAAGTGCTCACCTACTCCACATCAAGCTTCTCATGCTCTATTAGACGATCTTGAGTTTTTTTTCCTAATTGCACTTGAATTATGGAGCTGCTTAAGTAGTGAATCACAAAGCCCTCCTATGTTCTAGTGCATTCAATGCTGCCTAAATAATCACTATGTATGATAAGTAAAGAATAAAGAATGCACACATTCTGAGAAGATATTGGTGAGCAAGTTGATTGTCCACTCTTGCCGTAAAAGCAGCATACTTTTAGGCACATCATCGTCATTAGCCTTTTTATGTCCACTGCAGCATGAATACGTTTCCTAGCGATCTCCAGTTACCTCTGTGTTGTGCTAGCCGATTATATCTTATGCCTGCGAATTACTTAATTTCATCATACGCCTAATTTTCTGCCATTCTTTGCTTCACTTCCCTCGCTTGGCACCCATTCTGTAACTTTAATGGTATACCGGTTACCTGCCTTACGCATTACACGGCCCACCCAACTTAATTTCTTTGTCAACTGGAATATCGGCTATGCCTATTTATTCTCTAACACACTCCGCTGTCTTCCTGTCTCTTTTTGTTACACCTATCAGAATCGGAAACAAATTTTGTTGCTACAGTAAACTTCTGTTAATTCGACTCTGGGTAATTCGATCCAGACTCAAGGTCCTGGCTGGTGCTTAAGGATTTATGTGGGCCTAAACTTTCGTTATTCTAGTATCCTGAAATTGATCTTTGCAAGGTAATTCGAACTTGACCAGTCAGCGTGCCCTTGCAGGACTCCTATGCTGACACTAATAGTGACCTCCTTAGTCGCAGTATGTCTCGGCAGAGCTTGGGGTATGGTGAATTCATGTACCGCACGTTGTCTACCATTGGAGGTGCCTGTTTTTAGCCTGCCCTAGGAAGTTTTTTAACTAATAACAGTAGCTCACAATGTCTGATTACTGTATTTATTTTATTAAATTGGCATGTTTTAACAATACCACATATAATTCATAAATTGTGTATAATAAACAATAGTATTTAACAATGACAATGGAAATGCATACAATATTGTAATGAGAGTCTGGCGCCTTGAACGAGTTCCAAGTGGGACACGACACACCCAAATCTCAGCCGCTCCAAAAACGAACTATTCCCCTGATCCACTGCTACTCTATCCTTCTTATTGCCCTTCTCTTCTTCTTTCACTTGCGGCATTCTTCGTTGCCGTTTGTGGGGTTCTCTCACCCATGCTCTTGGGACAAAGGAATGACAACACAGTAGTGCAAACAATCACAAGGGCATTTCACCATCCATATTCACCGCGACCGATGATGACGTCGATGTTAGTTAGGAAAGCACACTGCCTAGCCAAATGGATAACATATAATTCCACAGGCGGGCGTATTTCAGCAGCTATTGAATTTAGATGCAAAAAAAGCGTACGGACCAAATGACATACTGACCCAGTTTCTGCAAAGATATGCTGAATGGGCGTCGCGTTACTTGACGCTTATATTTAGAAAATCATTGCAAACTCATTCTGTACCCCAAGATTGGTGCAGTGCAATAGTTATTCCGGTGTTTAAAGGCGGCAATCAAACAATAGTGAATAATTCTCAGCCTATATCTCTTACATCCATTTCTTGTAAACTTTTGGAACACATAATAGCTAAGCATATCATTCGCCATTTAAAAAATAATTCTTTACTTATACCACCATGGATTCAGAACAGGCCTTTCCACTACCACATAACTCGTAGAGACAATTCATGATTTCACAATGGCGATTGATGCCAGGGAGCAGATTGACGTAATTGCCATAGATTTTGCCAAGGCTTTCGACAAGGTGCCACACAAAAAGCTGATTTACAAACTGGAAACAACCGGCCTTAATGCCACTATAATAAATTGGATTAAAGCATACTTAATGAATCGCAACCAAGTGGTCAGAATGGCTGCTCATGTCTCTGGTTCACTGTCAGTGCTCTCAGGTGTCCCGCAGGGATCTGTCCTAGGACTGCTTTTATTTCTGGTGTGTATTAATGACATTTCTGCTGCGATGGAACCCGATGTACATCTTAAACTGTTCGTGGATGACTGTTTATTTTATTCTACAGTATGAAACACAGCAGACCAACTTAAACTTAATAACTATCGAAAGGCGTTAAGCGGATGGTGCAACAAATGGAGTATGGCAATAAATTATTCTAAATCAACATATACACATATTACCACAAAAAAAAAAAGGGGGCCATCTTTTGTTTTCATATACATCGGTGACAAGGGTTTGATAAATACTAGTCAGTTTAAATAGCTGGTAATAACGATAGCAGAAAACTTATCATGGAGCATACGTATAATCTTTGTTCAAAGCCATACGGGAGGTTATTATTCCTGTAAAAAAATTGGAGGGTGCTACATGCGACGTAAGACTCACCGCTTACAAAACTTTTTTGTAAGGCCACTTCTTGAGTATGCGTCAGATGTATGGAGCCCTCACCAAAGTTATTTGAAGAAACAACTAGAGAAAATTCAGAGGCACACGGTGCGCTTTATATGCTCCCGATATCAAAGGGCTAATTCAATCACAGAAATGCTCCAGTTTCTCTAAACTGGACCTGCTAGAAACGCATAGACAAAAAAATCGATTGCAATTATTATTCCAAATACTCCAAGGCCAAATAAATATTAGGAAGGAAACATACATACTGGCAGCTGGCAAACAGAGCTCCAGAACTAACCATAATCGATCTATCCAAGCTTATACCGCTCACACTGATGCATTCAGGTACTCCTTCTTCCCAAACGTAATTGAAATGTGGAAGAAGTTACCTATGTATGTTGTGGAACATACTGATCTGTCTCAATTAAAAAAAACTCTGGATGACTATCTGTGTGAGTGTGCCGCTTGATTCCGATTTATTCTGTGTTTGTAATTATTCCACATGCTCCTTTCTTTTATATTTTTTCATAACCCTCCCTGTAAGGACCCTCGCAAGAGGGTTGACAGTATCATTAAATAAATAAATAAATAAATAAATAAATAAATAAATAAATTTATTGCACCTTTCATAGACTAATGCCTTCAAGCCGAGTTGCTATCCACAAAACATGCCGATGGTCGTGTGACATATCGCGGAAGTCCGACTCACCGTGACCGGATAATGAGCGAATATGTTTGCCCCATGCATAGGCGCCAACGCCTGGTCATTCGCGCGTATGATCACACGAACGGTGGCACGTTAGAACAATCATGTTCGTCCATTCCAGGGTAGGCTTCGCGAGACGGTCTCGCAGAAGCATAGATTGCCGTGCGCACAGAAGGTTCGCGCCGCTTGCCGACCCCGAGCAAAAGAGGAAGAGCCTTCTCCTTTTTGCACCCAAGTAACCCCGCCGTTAGGTGGCGTTAGCAGAGCAACACTCGCGCCATCTCTCATACTACCTGTAAGCATACTGACCGCCGCTGTAAAGCCACGCGGCGAAGCCGCATTACAGGAAACGGGAGCTATGCAGGAAAACAACATATCAGGGGACGCGTGAGAGTCGCGTTACACCCCACACGTTACAATATGTAGTACATTTACTAAAGCTATGTAGGACAAGATTGAATGAACTTTTTGAATTCTTTAATAAATGAATGTAGCATAATTAAGTTTTGATATTCATATTTTTTTCCTTCGCTTGTTGCATGGTTCTTAACTTCTGCAACCAATCAGTTCTATACAAATCTGCAAGGTGCAGTAGAAAGACAACAAGTGGAATAAAACAGAAAGAGGGCGACACAGGACGACACATGGTTCTCCTCTCCTTCTTATTCCTTGGTGAGATCAGGTCATGATGCAGTATCCCATTGCAGCAAGCAGGAATTGGCAAGGAGGTTAAGTGCCACGGAAATATCACGCAGGCTCACTCGACAAAGAAAGCACTTCGCTGTAAGAGCCCCACCAGCTCTTTAGGAACCCACAGAGCGCTTGCAGTGTCACTTGTCACCACAAAGAGCTTTTCTGTTTGTCTTGCAGCGATGACGATTTTCCTGTGAGCACATTGACTCGCAAGATTCACGAACTGGAGGAGGAGAATTGCAAGCTGAAGGCTGAGGTGAGACTGCATCACTTATCTTGTGCTTACACACTCGTGCCATCCTACTTTGCACTGCTGTTAAGTACCGTCCGTTTGGGAGTTTTTGATTTTGTGCACCCGAGTGGCTCTGGGTACCCAAAGGAACCTTTGCACACCCAAAGCACCATGCCCTGCTTGTGTTCTTTTGTGCCCTCTTTGCATTATTCTGGATACCTTTTTGCATTCGTTTGTAAGCATTGTAGTTTTCAACCCCGAACTTTTGGTGCACAAAATCTAAAATCCCTATTGTCTATTGTCTACATGTAAAAAAAAAAAAGTATAGTACTCTAGCTTGAATGTTTCCTTTCTTTCACAGCTGAATAAGAAGAAATATCAGTATTTCATCAGAAGGGTAACACAAATTAGGCAGAGGGACCTTGTTGACGAAGGGCATTTTCATACGGTATGCTTGTAACAGTTCTCTTATGTCCGTGTTTTCAAGTGCAGTGCTTGAAATGTGGACCTCTTGAGGCACCTTATTTACACACACAGAAGAACATTTGTATTTTGTGACCTGTTCAGGAACATCTGTTTTACATGCTTACATTAGAACTGGTGTCACTGTATCTTTATTATTAGTGTGCAAACATTAAAAAATACTGAATGTTATTGAATATTAAATTTATAATATTTGTATTTGATTCAAAAACTAGGTATGGGAAAGTTTTCAAATATTCGGTAGGGTGCGAATATTCGAAACGAATCGACTGTATTGCTTTCTTTTTGGAAGCGAACCCGGTCATTAGCATTTGTTTCTATCTTATCCAAGAATATGTGTCTCACTTTTTGCTGAATTTTGCGATATTTTCGTGCTGCTGGTGAAATTTTACCTATAAGAAACACTTATGCAGTGGCATCTAAGTTTTGCGGGAAAGCCAGCTTCTCACTCGCATGGGACATGGGTTTGGAGGCAGCAAGGGTGCACTCTTTTGCCGTGCCACCCCCCTCAATCCGAGCTTATTTCTTGACAGCGAATGTGATGAGTGACGGCTGGTACAGGGTCAGTGCCACTGAGTTTACGGGCATTTCATGTTGTATAATAAGGCACAGGTTGGCAAGAATCTGACAGCTAGTAAGAATGACTCATTTTTCCAAGTTAACATGAGCCAAATGCACAATATTTTTATATTACAGCTTACTAGCCTAATTTTTTTACCATTGACAATGTAATTGCAGTGCTGCAACACGTTAAAGTAACCAAACTTGCTAATAAATACATGTGCATATCATTATTTAATGTTAGATTCTATATTCAAAGCTAAGTATTCGTATTCAAAAATTTTGATATTTGTCCACCCCTAATTTTTATTGATAATTACTTCTATCATTTTTGTCATTTTGAGCGCAGTCATCATCTCAGGGTAGAGCAGCAGCCAGCACCACCTAGAGGCACCAAGATGTGAAGTACAGCCTATAGAGTGTGTGGCTGGTTAACATTTTTGTACAATTTTTTTTTATGGAGAATGTTTTATGTGCGTGTATAAGCTCACAAAAGAATGCGCATGCAAGTGCAGTTTGTACAAAAAGTTCTTTGCTGTTCTTGTGTGTTTTTCTTCGCAGTCCCAGAGCCAGCTGAGCCATCTTGAGGAAGAGGAGAAGAAGGAGATGCAGCTCATTCGAGACTGCGTGAGGCAGCTGTGTAAGTAGCCGCCCCCTCCCTGACGTAGTGGCAACTGAACGATCCAGACACGGCTCCCTCCTTTTTTTTTCTTTCTGGGTCTGATTGTTGGAAGGAGTTCGCAGGGTGTGCACTGCTTGACTTATGTCAAATTCAGAATTGGACGCTTTTGTCTGTGTACATCGTAATGTTTTCTGACAGACCTTGAAGTGCAAGAATACACTTACCTAGGCCGGGTAGTTACAGGGGACCTGGATGTCACCAACAAAAAATTTCTGAACAAATGAAAATCGGTTGGAGTGAACGTGGCAGGCACATTCAAGTCATGACTGGCAGCTTACTGCTATTCTGAAAATAAAAGTACAGTCGTTGCATTCTACCGGTGCTAACGTATGAGGCAGAAACTTGGAGGTTAACAAGGAAGCTTGAGAACAAGTCAAGCACGGTGCAAGGAGCAGTGGAACAAGAAATGTTTGGCTTAACGTTAAGAGAAAAGAGACAGAAAAAGGGCTGCGTGGATCATTAGAGCAAACGGGGATAGCCGATGTTCTATTTGGCATTAAGCGAAATAAATGGAAATAAATGGGGAAGTCATGTAATGAATGGGGGCAGTAGATCAGATGCATCGAGATTAGGAAATTTTTAGGCATGTGAAAGAGTTGTACAGTGCATCACAAAGATAACTGAAGATCCATTGAACAGGACTTTATTTTGCTACGGACACAAAATATAAGCACAGGATAATGGTGCTAATGCCAAACTAGTACCCAAACGGAGATCCTCATAGTACTCGTTAACTCTTTACATTCAGTGCATTAACCTTGAATGAAAGGCCCTGAAGCCTTTGTTCTGTTTTGGTGCTTTGCTTGGCTTGGGTGTTGTACAACAGGTGCGCTGTTCCTGATCAATGTTCTATCCTTCTTTTCATAGCGGACGTGACGAAAGAGTCGAGTCACCTCCAGGAGGAGCTGTGCCGGCGGACGGAGGTGAACCTGAGGCAGCAGCAGGAGATCCTGACACTCAATGCACAGCTCAACGACATGCAACGATATGCCCAGTCGGTGAGTGTGAACCAGTTGTGCTTGGGGCCACTTTTTCATGCTAGGTGAAAGGCCCTCAGGTGAAAAGCATTCGTGCTGCTAAGATTGCAGTCGTGGGAGGAAGAAATCTTGCTAGAGCAAAGATTCAGGCTAGTTCGTTATTCGTGATCATCGACTAACAGTGCCTAAACGAGGGGCAAACATAGGAGAGATATAGGCAGCACTGACTTCCAACTGTTCCTTTGTTTCTTTATTTGTTAGAGTGGACACAGCAAGAAAAATGAAGTTTGCAGCATGCATAGGGACACCTTTTCTTTGTCGACAAGATATCTGTTTGTTTTTTTGGTAGTGTGCACTTCATGTAACAAAACAGCTTCGTACACTTTATTTTTTTTGGCTTGCCACTGTGATATGAAATTTGAAAAAAAAGTCGTGCATCATCTCGCTTGTAAAGAAAATGGCTGCTTAATGAATCTGCAATAATTCCTGGTGTATTTCAACCACAGTAAGAAAAGGGTTACAGTCGCCGACAGATTTTTCGAACTCCGAAAATTTGGACTTGATGGATATTTCAGATGTAATCAATGCATCGTTGGGGTTCCCACAAAAGTAATGTATTTGCGCAACCAATTTTTTGGGTGAGTTTAGGACCCAAAGTACGATTTTCTGAGCTAAATCGCTCGTTATGAGCCACCGTGGAGAAAGGAAAAATATAGGAGGGAGCATTGCATCATGCAGCCAGCCTAAGCAAGCGAACGCTCTGTGAAGCCACAGTGGTGGCCCAACACATGACCTCTTGTGTCAAGATCACGGAGCAGGAATCGAGATTTGTTAAGATGTTTGGTTCTAAGTAGCTATCTCAGTGGTTTTTATTTGGTGCGCGATTATTGAGCTGCCCTGACGTGGCTCCGCCTGCAGAGCGGAAACAGTAAAACTAGCCGCGCACTTTGATCTGTGATCATGTGTTCGGCCACCAGGTTTGGATTCAATCGCGTTGTGGTATGCTCCCTTTTGCATCCTACATGCGAGCCATGCTACCCAATTTTGGAGGCCACCATATTGGATATTCTGTTGTCTTGGCCAGGCTTGGCTTCCAGTGGCCCGCTTTATAGTCTCCAAGATTGGGGGGGTGCACGTGCTCTCCTCCGGTCTCGGAGGACATGCCTGCTCTTCCTTGGCTGGCATTTGTGTGCTTGGCGCTGCCTCCTGTGCCTTCGTGAGAACCAAGTGGTGCGAAGAAACGTGGTCCATTTCTTCGATCTCCATGGCGATCTTCGTGACGCTGTTGGCGACTGTATTTGAAAGCCATGGAGATGTCACTGTTGCACAAATTTAAGCACATGTTATCATTATCACCTTGAAGCACAGTACAAGGCAGGGCATTATTAGAGATTTTTTTTTAAGCCACTCTAAGCCTAATGAATTAGATTTTTTTGCCTGAATGAATTTTTAAGAATGTTCGATTTTTCAGCCTATTTTTCTGTCCCCACGAGGTCCGGAAAACCGGTCAGTGACTGTATTTGTGGCTGTGACAAATGTGACTCAGGGCTGCCTTATGCTGACTGCTGATATTTCATATCTATACAGTCGAACCCAGATATATCGAATTCGACGGGGATCGGAAAATAGTTCGATATAGCGAAAATTCGATATACAAATATAGGCCAAAAAAGCACTCGCGATCATAAAAAATTGTGGCTTACCGATTGGAACAGCCGCGAATCACATAGCATGTGCACACAATATGAAAGCGCTTTATTTCACGAAAAAAATCACTAATTTTGGGCTGCTTTTTCCTCTAGAAAATGAAGTTAAAAACACTAGTCTCAATCTTCTTGAGACTGTCCAGGTGCGAGAGCCCAGTGCCTCCCATTTCGCCGCAACAGCGCGGAATGAGGCTGAATGCTGACGCCAGTTCAGTGGCTGTGCACGGACGCGTTTCTTTGATAACACAGTTGCCCTCGTCGTCGCTGGAATCGCCATTTTGAACGCCAGCTATTCCGGCCACAATGTCCTCATCAGCGAGGTTGGCTACCGCTTGAACTTCGCTGTCAGCGTTAATGAAGTCATCAACAGTAACTTCGGACGGGACGGCGCCAGGAAAATTGGACAAGTCGCGAAACGCGTCCTCAAAGCACTCATCGTCATCTAAAGCTTCCGGACATTCATCTCCGGCCACTTCAAGGCCTGACTTGCTGAAACAGTTGGCTACTGTGGCCGGCTTCACGTCGCCCCAAGCGCCGGTAATCATCTGGATCACGCCGAGCAGGTCAATCTTGAGATCGGTTCTCATGCGGAGGTTTACAAGGTGCCATTGAATAAGTCTCTTCCGATAGCCTACCTTGAATGCCTTTATGATACCCTGGTCGAGGGGCTGCAGTCTCGCTGTGGTGTTTGGTGGGAGAAACTTCAGTTCGATGTGCTGCAGCTTGCAAGTCGTTTGATGGGCCGAACAGTTGTCTACGAGAAGGCAAACTCGGCGGCCCGACTTGCCCAACTCAGCGTCCCAAGCCTGCAGCCATTCAACAAAAAGTTGACGTGTCATCCAGGCCTTCCTATTACAGCCGTAGCGGACGGGAAGCTGTTTACAGTTCTTGAAGCAGCGCGGTGACTTGCTCTTCCCGATCATGAATGGCCGTAGCTTGCACGAGCCGTCCATGTTGGCTGCAAGCAGTACCGACACACGCACTTTGCTCATTTTACCGCCGTGACATGAGGTTCCATGAAAAGCGAGTGTCTTATTCGGCAACATTTGCCAAAAGTATGGGAGAGGCCTTTGCCCTGCAGTGGGCGTAACCAGGCTGATGATGATGATGATGATGATGCCAAAAGCGACCAGTTTCGTCTGCATTGAAGATTTCTGCAGGCGAAAACTTCGCAGTGATCTTCGGCCACTCCTCAGAAAGCCACTGCTGTATCTCCTGGCTGCTGACAGCCCGACTTTCGTCTGAAATGGCCTTTCCTACAATGCCGTGGCGGTTTTTAAATCGTTGCAAACATCCGGTGCCACCACAAAAGTTCTCTTCGCCAAGAGCCGTAGCAAACCATTCAGCCTTTTCGATTAACATCGGGCCATCCACGGGAATATTTTTCGCTTGGATTTCAAGAAAACACGTATAGAGTGCCTTCTCCACTTTGTCAAAAGCAGCAGGGCGCACACGACACGCTCCCGAGCGACTTTGCTCACCTGCTTTAAGCTTGATGTCCTGCTCCTTTTTTAACAACGTACTTGCAGTACACTGCAGAATGCCGAATGCGTCTGCCACGGAGGGCTTTTCTCCGTTCTCGACACGCCGGATTACCTCAAACTTTCTTGCAAAGTCCAGATTCTTCCTCTTTTTTATGTCTGCGGATGCCATAGCTCACCAGATGACCGCACTCATACATGCTACACACGGCACGTTGAAACAGAGGTACACACAAGAAAACGCGCGACGCGCAGATGGAGCAGTCCAAGCGAAGCCTGTTCATAGAATAAAGAACCAACGTTCGAGCAGCAGTCAGCGCGGCTGCGAAGGAACGACAAAGGGAAAAGAAAGAAGAGAGCGGGGAAAAAGATCGGCGGAATATGCCGTCGAAGGCACTGTGGGTGCAATTGCTGCTTTGCTATGCTTCGTTTTTTGAGCCCTCTCTGGCATCGACCGTGCCAGCCCCTCACTCTCTCTTCTTTCCTCAGGAAGCGTGGCTTGGAAACGTCGCCGCGTCTTAATGCCGCACACTCGCTTCGTTGAGCTCCAATGGCCTTGCCCAGTGCACACACCGGCGGTACGAGAGGAGTGAGAGAGCTCGCGCCGGTGGGGCGCAAGAAAGGGGGAAAGGCTCTGCGTCTCCGTCGCTAGGTGACGGCCGCGCATGTGCAGAGGAGGAGCCTGCTGACTGACTGCAGAAATGTTTTCCCCTGAGGACCGGACACGAATGTCTTTGGGAAAAGCGCACCTTCCAGGGGCGCGATGCGGCGCGGCGTTCGATATATCGTATGTCCGACGAAAATAGAATTCGATATACCGCGCAATTGTCCTATGCTTTTACATAGTATTTTCAAGGGGGTAATCTGTGTGTTCGATATAGCAAATAATTCGAAATATGCGGGTTCGATATATCCGGGTTCAACTGTATCATGCAGTGGCAATTCGCTCCTGAAAATCACATGGTGCACTTATTCTTCCTGCGTGTGGGGCTGTTCAAGATTTTGAACAATGTAGCACTGTGTCCCTTAAGGTTATGTTTTTTTCTCACTGCTTCCGTCTCTCTCGCACTGTTCCTCTATTGGCTGCGATTGCACCTTGACTGACAGTTGAGCACCACTTTCATTTGAATGCTCAAATACCGCAGAAACATTTGTAAGGGCTTCACCCATGTAAGGGCCACACTCTCGACTTGGCAGTCCAAGATTTGAGTAAAATATGTTCAAACTGAGAAGCATTAGCGTTTGGTATGCTGACGCCGCATACATGCACCAAGAAATAGTTGCATGCAGCATACTTTCGTGCACCGCAACTAAATGACGTTAGCTGTGCTTGGACCTCTGATGTCCGGGGCATGGCGTGGCATGCCCACGACCGGCTCCTCCATGTCCCTTTGTCGCAGCGCACAAGTCACTGGCGCCATTTTGTTTGTTTGTGCAGCTTTTTTTGTTTGTGTGTTTGTTTTTTGTAGCCAGCTCCTTTGACTCATTTGACATCAGCTCAAGGAGTATTATGGCAAATTATGGTGGATTTCACCCTGGAAAAATAAGACCAAATGGCCCCAGGCCTTTGTAAAGGCCGCACCTCATCAAAATAAAAAAAAGGTGCGGCCCTTGTATGAGTTTAGTGGGAACTATTTGCAACATTTTACTCGCATGACTAAATTATTGGTGCAATCCAGATAAAGCAGTATCTTAACATCTGTAAGAGCAAAAAAGATTAATGTATGGAAAGCTATCATCATCATGAAGAGCGCTGGCAGTGGGGAGCGAATGCTTCATGTGCCTCTCGCTCCAATGAGTGACCGAAAGTCGAGATTACACAACCTCCAATACTAAACACGCGGTAAGACAGCTAACATGATACCACCCCCTCTTGGCACGCCTACTCTTTGCACATGCGGCAAATTACCTTGCAAGCAGGGTGCGCCGTTCAGCTGCGCTTGTGCTTACAGCCATGTGCAGCCACTGCTGAGACGCGCGCCAGAAATCGCAAAGCGCCAACTAACCCCCCAACCCACACGCGCGCACTTGATTGCATTATTGTGAACGAGCTCCCCTCCCCCTCTCTTCCTTTGCTAGCACCGGGAGGCGGCACTCCAGAAAAACAGGCTATTTCAGAAATACATTGTTGCAAGAAGTACTTCAATGAGCTCAGCAGAAGGGGAGTTATTGGCACTGAAAAATTGCCAGGGATCCCCTTGACGGTGTTCCCGATCCTTCAATGATTTGCACTGCAAAGGCTACGGCGGAGCAAGGCGGTGCCCGCAAAGCTATTCCTTAAGTTACAGTTTAGTTCATGGTGTCTCATCCCGTTGCTGTGCTACAGTGTACTACATAGCTAAGTGCAGCTGTTCTCGCACCAAGCAACATGAGCAGCACATTCCCTTTCGCGCTTCTCTGCGACAATTGTGCAATTTCTGAGGGTTGAACAGACTTCACCTTCATAATTGCCTGTGCGAGTACATCAGCTGCGTGCACATCGGCTAAGCACTGGATGATGCACTCCGGACTCGCGTTGAAAGGATTCCTAACCCAGCGACCTTTGACCATGATGGTGACACATTTCGAGGGTGTGCAACTTGGGAAGCAGATGACCTGTTCGTTGAATGTTGGCACTCGGGCCTTGAGTGCTTGAGTCATGTCGCCCAGAGATACCATTCAGAGCACGCTGTTGTCCTCAGCGAGCTGCAGGAGCTCAGCGAGGACTCGCTGAGTTTCCA
Organism: Dermacentor variabilis; assembly: GCF_050947875.1. Classification (NCBI taxonomy): domain Eukaryota; kingdom Metazoa; phylum Arthropoda; class Arachnida; order Ixodida; family Ixodidae; genus Dermacentor; species Dermacentor variabilis. The sequence goes on along the minus strand of NC_134573.1, from coordinate 46,057,847 downwards.
TAGAGTTTTCTATGAAACTCTGTGGCTGCAGACCCAGCTACATGCAACTGTAGTGGCTAACTATATGCACGACAAGGCTTGAGTGTGCGCTCGTGCTCGTGTGCTCCAGTCTGGCCATGTTATGTGGTGCAGACCAGTTTTGTCAGCACCAGCTTGACCATTGGATAGTAACCACATCCAAATTGTGCATTTTGCACAATAGTTCAATACTGTAAAGTCTGCAAAGGCTTGAGGAGCTAGGAGTGGCCAGGAGCGACTGCGTGCTGGCAAGTCTCTGGTCTGACCATAAGTTTTGTGTGGTTTGATACTAGTTCGAGGCTTCTGCCTGTTTATTAAACTGTGTCAATAAATATACACAGTTACAGTAGGAAAAAGCGCACTGATCCAAAAACCCTTCCTGATTGATGTCAGCTGTGTATGGTAGTCTGCTATATGACGAAATATATCAGACTGAAGAGTGAGGAGGGGATTTCTATTGAAAATAAAGTGTTGAGAAAAAGATGAGTTCACCCTCCGCTTGTGAGCTCTGTGTGCCACGCACGACTGCAAAATTTCGCTGCAATGTTCACAGCAGTGTATGCCGCAGGATGTTTTTTCACCAAGTCCGAGGGTTGGTTCAGGACCTCCTTCATGTTTGCTGCCATGCTTGTTAATTATGAAGTTTCATTATTTGTCTAATGCTTTGCTATCTTTGCTACTCGTAGAACCCATACTAGAATGTGTAACTGGCTACGGAAATATCAGATGCCATACTGAATCTTGCTTGATTTCTCGAACATGACATGCATGCGCGAGGTCGATCTACAACCAACAACAAACGTAGTGGCAGAGAACAACACGCCACTCGTTGCCTCAATAATGTGCATCTTAAAGTGAAACTTTGTTTGAAGTGTCCAATGGGCTTTGATGCTGCATAAGTTGGACTGTATATAGATTGTTCCTCTGATAGTGCTGTCCCACTGCGAGCAGTACTATCAGCTGTGGATGCGAAAGCTTCGCAGGCTTTGCTACGTATGGCTAATGTGAAGATATTGTCGGCATGGCACAAAACCACATTTTTGGTCGCCAACTCTCAAATTCAGCAAAATGACTATTTCTTTTGTCATTGAAGTTTGTTTTTTCCGATTGCTCGATAACCTGAAAATATTATGTCCCCTTCCTAGTATGAAAAATCGTTTGTCGACTGTACACACTTGAATAAAAGGTTGAATTTCAATATAACAAAATTTTTATATAACGAAGTAAAGGACCAGTTCTGCCAACTATGTTATATAAAAGTGTAGACGTACATCTTAAATTTATAACACATCCACAAGCGGACGTCGGGAAGCGATGCTTGCTGGATAGTTTCCCGAAGTCCATTTTTGATAGTTGAAATAACTTGATAAAGAATTTCAGTAGATTCAAAAATAATAATTTTAGCATTTGATGGTTCAAGTAATTCAAGGTTTAAATTCTGGGTATTCAAGAGTCAAATTGAATTGCAGTAGACGTCTGCTAATTCAGCTCCCATAAACTCAAAAATTTTTCTCTTGATTCGATCCTGACTGAAGGTACATGCTTGCGCCCAGACATTTTCTTCGGGCAATCGAGAATAGAGAGTTTAGTATAGTGTGTTCAGCTCGCTAAACTGTTGCGAGATGCTATTCGATAAAGTTTTGGTATAGTGTAAAACAATGAAGTGCCGCAAAGCGTGAAACTTCACCACGCCATCTAGGTGTGAGTAGTTAAAGCTATTGAGCGTATTGGCTCGCCATCTAGTTAAGAGTAGTCAAAGCAGCATTTTTGTATAGTAGACTATTCTAGAATAGTGTTTGTAGTGTTACGTGCATTAAACGCAAGCACTTTTGTGGGACGTTATGTTAAAATACAGGGCACCATCTGGTGCCTCGTGGGAAACGTATTCAAGCCAAGACAATCCATTAGCAACCATTCTGTTTTTGCTATGTGGACACGTCTCGTCCGGCCTATTGTTGCCAGAATCACTGAATGATCTCAGAAATCGGATGCGCTATGTGTTTATAATTAGCATTTCAGGTAAATTTAGAGAAAGTGAAAGCTCATTTCAATAGTTACTGGCAATAAACGATGTGTGTATCCTCCATCCCTGCAGCTGCGTGCAGAGGCAGAGGAGCTCCGGGCGCAGCTGGCCCTAAGCCGCGGCCTGCAGGAACAGCAGTCGGAAGAGCTCCTGGAGGCCCGCGCCCGGTACCTGGACCTCAAGGAGGCCTTCCTCGAGCTGCAGGCGCAGCTGCGGCACCGTTCCCAGGAGGAGGAGCCCCGGCAAAGCGGTGCTGCCATCTGGGGCAGGTGCAGCGGCAGCAGTGGCGGCAGCGCCAGCGGCCCACCGTCGTTGGCCTGCGAGCTGCAAGCCTGCCTGGGGGACCAAGGAGACCAGACACCCATCGGTAGCGGCACCGGAGGACCCGATGCATTTTCGTGAGTTCTCTCTCTCTCTCTCTGCTCTTTCTGTATGGTGCTTTTCTGGCAGGAATTTCTAGCACGAAGGTTTTTAGAGCCAACGCTCGTTACAGTGAACCGTGATAATCCAGCGAAAAACTTCCGTTATATCCAAAGTCTGTTCTGCCCAAAATAGGATCGCAGTATGTTGTAATACCCTGAAACCTCACATAGACTGCAGTATAACCCGTAAGCAAACGAAAATTGATAAAAACATGGAAATTGAAATAAATAACTACAGTCAAACCTCGATATGTTAAGCGTCCATTTAATGAAATTCGTGGTGTAACAAACTATTTTACAGTGGAGCTGTTAGAACCTCGCTGGGTTTCTCTTGACGTCTGCAGCTTGGCAAGCTTGGGGAGAGAGAGAGCTGAGAGACTGAAAGCAAAGTATAAAAATAGCATCACGCAGCATAGCAACACTGCGAGGGTGGGTGGAGCCTAGAAAGGGAGAAGGAGTGGCGCAGCGGGGACGCAAATAGTGTGGCGTCATTGCTCTCCAATAAAAACCCGTGTGGTCACTTCGGCGGTCCTCTTTCTCGCAGTGGGAAAAAAAAAATTATGCGTGGCTCTGCTATCGCTAACACCAGAGACCAGTGGAGCTGGGGGAAGCCCAGCAAAAGTGTGTGATTTGGCACTGCTTTACTGGCCTTCCCCCAGCTCCGCTGGTCTGTGGTGTTTGCGATAGCAGAGCCACGCATAATTTTTTGTTTCCTGATCTTAGTTCCATTGAAAACCATTTAATTTTTTGCTGTTTATCGAAGTAATTTTGTGACACAATGTCTTTGGCCATTTCAAGCATGTACTTGGAGCCTGTATGGCTGCTAAACCTAGCTGAAGAGTATAAAATATTTGCCAAGGACAAAGTTATTTGCGAAAGTCCCTAGGCATAAAAGATGAAGTGGTAAAAACGCCATTGGGATGCACTATGGGCACAAACCGGGACGCACCATACAGAAAATAGCGCTGTGCCATTTGTCATGTAATAACTTGTGGAGGCCACAAGGCAGGTGGCAGCTCGGAGCATTCAGAGAAACACGAGAGATGACGATTTCTTCAGTACAAGTGGGGGTGGGTGGAAAAGGTGAGTGCGCAGTAACGTGTTCAAGCACACACTAGAAAGGGTAGCGCATGCATCTCCTCTCCTGTACCTTTGAAGCAGGTGTGCGTGGCTGTCCATATATGGGCCATGTGCTGTATCTTGGAGGTAATCTTCAGCAAGTGCAAAGCCTGAGCCAAGATGGTTGGTGCCTTCATGTGAATTTTGTTAGTGCACAAGCCTCACGCGAGCGCAAGCCTCAATCCTGCGTCGAATCCAAACGAAGTCGTTCCCCAGCCCACATTGGCTGGCCATAATTACCAACAGGCAATGGAAGCCAATATGTCAAAATTGCACAAATCAAACAATTGCTACCCAAAATCACATTCTTTGGGGGTGCGAGGGTTTACCCCCTCCCAGGTCGCTCCTGCCAGCTCCCTCACGACAGACGTGGGAGGAGCTGCTCAGAACGCCGGATGAAAAACGACAAAAAGCCCTCGTTGCCTGGGCCGAAAAGGTCGCTCCTCGTGAGGGGCCATCCTAGGACTCGGGCCTGCCAGATAACTGAGCAGAATGTCAATAAAGTTGTTACCACCACCACCTAGTGCACAATTTTGAGGCACCATCTGAAGTGCACTGGCATATGTGATCTAATCATCAGCGGATAGTTGACAGCATGAGTGAATAATTGAATGTAACAGCTTCATGGAATCTGTATGTCGCCTTGTGCATAGAAGAGATAAATTGAAGGAATTAATTGCAGATGAGGGCGAAAAATTACGATCGTAGCGATAAGAAATAAAGCGAACAGCCTTCCTTTGTGCTGATTCGACTTTGTTGATGTCGCACACTTTATACGGGTTCCAGATGCTTACAGGACGAATGAGCGTTTTATACATTAGTAATTTGGTGTGTTTTCGTGATTTAAATAATGTTTGTCTCAAGTAACCTAATTTTCTTAGTGCTATAGATGTGATGTGATCAATATGCTGGGACCACTGCATGTTGTGCGTGAAGATAACTCCAAGGTATTTATACACCTGTGCCCGGGGAACTATTATGTTATTGAAAGTGTACACATGCTTTTGCTGTTTGCTGTTGGCATCAATGCTACGCCTTTCTGGGAAAACTGCAACCTCCTTTATTTTAACCAGGTATGCATGCACATTTATTTTTATGCATCCACTTTCATTCGTGTTACTATACATTCGTTATATATATTAGTGTTTTCAATTTGCGATATATTCACGTAAATAACTTGAGACCGAAAGCACCGCACCGACTGGCAGTGGGCCAATGCCATCAGCGCCTTCGCAGAGGGAGGAGCAGTATGGGAATGCTTGCATGATGAGTGGCGTCAGAGCCAGCTGTGGAACAAGACGAATGCGCGAGCAATGGCAGAAGCCATTGTTGACGACGATAGCTTTTGCTCACACATGTTTGTTGAAGGACACGAAAAATGCACGGAACCCCAGCCATACACAGCTTCACCGTAAAGCAGCGAAATCCACAGAAAATGAGCCCTTCAAGCTTATTTTGGCTTCACTGATGTAAAGACACTCGTAGCATCTGAAATCATGAAAAAGTGGTCTTAGAATTAGTGAGACTCTATTGTGAGCATTTATTTATATATTCTCGAAGCACTGCTATTGAGGCTACACACTTAAGCACAGCCAAGCAAGTTCATCAAACACACTCGCTTGCGAGTGGACTCCCCAGCAGCTGTCACTAGATCTTTCCGTCTGACAGCCTTGACACTAAAGGCGAACTGCACTCGCTCAAAGTGTCACCAAGTTCGGCCGTTTGACTGGAGTGCAACTCTGTCGGTAGCACCGTTCGTACTCCCCAAATTCCCACCCACTCACCCTCGCAGAGCAGGGCCTATTTAAGCCCCGCAAAGTACGACTGCTGTTGCCAAAATGTTGGCACGAGACTGAGGTGTGTGCCTGTGCCTGTGCTTTTTTTATATCTCCTACGGAACCAGGATTTTAGACTGGGCTAACCCAGTTAGTATTTTTGAACCCTGACGCTTCTCTGTGGGACCCGGAAGTTTAGTGTTTTATTCTTTTTTAATGCGGTGTTGGCAGGCTGGTGTGATAGAGGAATGAACAGGAGCTCACACATCTTCGCTGGCTCCGTGCCCTCTTTGTGTGGAGGGAACAGCTGTGGACGTGCTGCCGCGCTATTTGAAGTGCCCACACTTGAAAAATTGCCATCATCTTCATGGGACAGGTTGCATTAGTTGCTCAGCAGCTCTGTTATGTTCTTTTATTGTATTGCCTTTTTTGTGGAAATGATAGCCATACATCTGAGCGCCAAAGTCCGTGTGTATGGTAAAAAGTTAGTCACGGGTTTAAGTCCACAAAATGAATTATGAAAAGATGTTTTCACACAACCCAAAAAGAATGTTGAGAGAAAAATTTAGTTGCAAATGTGCATTTAGCATCCTGTGTGAGTGGGGACAGGAAATGCTTTTCTTATTTCTCCGTTTAAAAAGAATAATGAAATAAATGCCCTAACCCAGGGCTTTAGCATGAATGATGTCATGATGACGAGGCTGGCTTAGTGTTGCAAATACAGGAAGTGCTGCCATTGCATTTATTTATGTACATACCTATTTATTTATTTATTTATTTAGTTATTTGCCTTCATGGCATTAGGGTGAACGAACACAACCACAAAGATTGAGAAACAACATATTCCTTGAGCACATTTTTTAAAGGCATTCAAATATCTGTAGTACTAGATAGGTGTCTGTGAATATTCTGAACTTGCAATTAAGAATTGAACATTGTCCTATTTTATTTGTTCTTTGAACCATATAGTGGCTATTCATAAATACGAATATCATTTTTTAAATAGTTTTACAAATATTTCAAAACAGCAGCCATACGTAATATAGCATAAAAGTGGAGCAAAAGTAAAATAAATTATAAATGCTTTTGAATGAATTAGTGATGAGGTTTGGGTGTTCTTGCTGCATCTTGCTTAATTTGACCCTCCAAATCTTTGGTCCCATCAGGGTTGAATTAATGGAATTCGACTGTGTAGGCATAAAACATGGGACTTGCGGAGTGGACTAGGCTACGTCGTTCGTAATGCCACACTTTACCGGCTATACAGTGATTATTTGCACTTTTTGAAGAGTTCTGTCTAAGCGAGCAAACTGCTTATTTGTTCCCGATGCTCCTTATGTGCTTTTAATGAACAGTGCATTATAACATGCTGTGTAACTACAGAAACTTGCAAATGTTACGAATACTAGGATGTTAACATCGTTTGATAGTAATTGTAAAAATGGCTGTTCATTATTTAAAAAGTATTCAATTCAATTTAATTTGCTTCTGGCACTATTTCATTTGTGTTTTATTCGGCCTCCACAATTGCTATTTGCCTACTGCTAATTCTAAATGATAGAGGAGGTAGGCAAGTGGTTCCAGTCATTACATGTATTAGAAGTGAAGCTGTAAAAGAGAGTCCAAGGCACACATTAGAATGTGGCTGCAGTGGCCACGAATCAACAGGGTGATTAGCCTGGCTTACTACGCCAACTTCTATTACATGCTCCACAGCATCGGCACTAGATCTAATTGTGACAAATATTGACATCGTAATCTATAGCGCAGGTACTATCATATCTAATATTAGTGACCACTGTCCTGACTCTCTAAGTTATCATAACCAACCGCTGAATAGAAATTCACAACAGGAGCCACTCATCATTCAACTAATTACAACTGAGAGTATTTAATCATTCAAAATTGACATAATGAATCAAAGCTGGCTGTCTGTAAACAAGAAGAAATATACAAGTGGCACTTATGATCACTTCATGAAAATTTTTATGCGTATTTATGGAAAGCATTTTCCTTTCAGGACGCTTACACCAGCAACAAATTCTAAAAAAACCTTGGGTTACCTGTGAGCATCTCGAAATGATAAAAAGTAAAAATATATGTTATAATTCATTCTTGTGCACACACCCTTCGAAATCAAATAAATGCTGAAATTAGATGTTCTAAAAAAAGCCTGTTATCGTTGTCTTTTTCAAAATGCTTCTCGACAGCGATCTAACTACATGCAAGCTCGTAGTAATATACTCGGGCATGAAAATAAACATGCCCTGCCTGAATCCTTAACACCCGTTGCAATTTAAGCGGCACATCACTCCCAAATCACTTGAACAACCACTTTATAAACACGGTTACTCCATCTATTGAACATGTAGGTTTTGTTGCCAGATGCGGTAATGTGAAGCAGAGCACCTTTCTTGATACAACTGATAAAAACGAAGTACATCACACTTTTATGTGCTTAAACAATGCTAACTCACTTGATGCCGATATTTTGCAAATTTCTTCCATAAAGCATGTTTTATGCTTGATCACAGAAGCTCTTGCATGTATCTTTAATAGGAAGCTTTAGCTCGGGCCCAACTCCAACGAGGCCTATTCAAATACATGTTAAAAGCAAAAATGTTTTTTTGAGATAACCCCTTAAGCAATTTTAATGAACTTTCTTGCATTTGAGAGAGAAAGTTAAATTCTAGTTAATTTGAATTTAGGGCCTGAATTTTGTTACCAGAATTTTCAAAAATTTGAATGCTTGAAAAAAAATTGAAGCACGAAGTTTACAAATTAATAGCGCTGCATCAAGAACAGATATCGTGATTCTGTAAACGGCATCCATTAAATACTTCGTTCAGCGCAAAACAACGGACACAAGAAAAGGCGACAGGACAAGGCGCTACTCCTGTCCTGTCGCCTTTTCTTGTGTCCGTTGTTTTTTGCTAAACGAAGTATTTATGGATCCGCACCAACTAGCCCGCCAACACATGGGGCATCCATTAGTTCATTGAAAGCGGACAAATTCAATATGTCATTTCATATCTTACGTGAATTTGTAACGTTGTTTATAAGGGTTCTGCAAAAGCTGTATTTCCGTATTACTAAATTTGAGATTTATGTTAACATATCAATTTTGTCCGCTTTAGATCTGCTATTCAATGCAATTCGCAGAATTGTGGTATCATTTTTCATTGCTGAGTTACAGAGTTGTAAACTTGACAGTTTCGTTTCTTGAAAATTTTCCATTTATGCCATTTTTTAATTAAAAATTTTACGACATAAATAAAAAATTTGAAGCCAACAGTCACTAGACTTTCAGTTTTTCTCTTAAATGCAACAAACCTCATCAATTTGGTGCAGTGGTTGCAGAGAAAAATGAATTCTCCTTTTACATGAATTTAGATGGGAGCACCCGAGCTAAAGCTTCTTCTTAATTCTCAAACCTGGAGTTCTTACAGAAGCTATGAAAAGAGCTAAAGTTTGTCGTTTTTAATGGAGGAGATTTTAATATAGAAAGTTAATTACAGACCTATTTCTGTTCTTCCTGCCTTCTCTAACAGATCAGAAAAAAGTTATCTTTGTTCAAATAATGCAGTTTTTTGGTAAATTTAATGTTCTAACAGATGCACAATTCAGCTTTAGAAGTGACAGGTCTACAGGAAATACATTGCTGGCATTGAAAGAAGCTGTAGTTCATCACATTAAAAAGGAATGAAAAAAACAAATGCACACTTAGTATTTTTTAGATTCAGCAAAGTCTTTTGTTCCCTTGATCATAGTATTCTTTTGTATAAACTAGAATCATGTGGCATTCGTGGTATTTGCGTACCTCTGCTTCAACCTTACCTTCAAAATAGGTGCCAGAGCATATGCATCAACTAATGTAGCTCATCGTTCTTGCCTCTCAGCTGCGGTGTACCACAAGGGAGTGCCATCCTGGGGCCCCTCATGTTCAATGTTTATATCAATGATATTGCAAACAGAGGCACAACAGTTAAATACGTAATATATGCAGATGATTCCACAATACTTATCTCTAATATTAACTTGTATCATTTAATATTCAAAGCTAACAGCATGCTTTTGGAGATTTTCTCCTGGTCAAAAATAAATGGATTCAAGATCAATCGAAATAAAACGAAAGCTGTTATATTTCGGGCTAAAAATAACACAGTCACCACTCACCAGTCTTTAATTCCTGAACCGCAGCGAATAGATATTGTTGATATGCATAAAATGCCTGGGGTTTAGTTTTCATCGAAGTTAAGTTGTGATGCCTACGCTAATTACCCCTGTAAGAAAATCTCGTTTGTAACATAAGCCGTCTCTCGATGCAGTAACCTGCTGTCACTCAGGGACGTATTTGCAGTACAATGTGATTATGTTTAAGTTTTACGGAACTTTTAAAAATTGCCTGTTGCAGATGACATACCGGATTTATTTGAATTTAGGCCGGCCATGATTCTAAGCCAGCTCCTGGAAGTCCGGAGCCAGAAAACGAAAAAAAAAAAAAAACCTACCTTGAATGTAGGCCGAATAAAAAAGTGAGGAGAGTGCTCACAAAATGAAAACAAAATTTATTGAATGATGACTATGCCAAGCTCATTCTACATTATCATTGCTGCTAGCCTCGTTGCTGTCATTCTTATTACCGTCATCTTCAAACACTGCACTATATTAAAGCAGTAAATGCCATCCTCGTTACAGCGCAGGCAAAGAAACATCTCCCTTTGCCCCCTCCAACAACGGACGTTTTTCTTATCGATGCTGAAGTCCCGCCCAGCTTAAACATTTGACGGTGCCTCTGCGGCTAGCACAACTTTTCATTTGAAAGCAGCACTATAGTAGCATCGCCTTTTTAGTGCCATCACGATAATGCCATGCTGCATGCCGATACCATAGAATAAAGAACCAGGTCCACAACACCGGTCAAAATGTCGATGTCGCTTGTAGAGTTCAGCTCGCTACTGGCATGGCCAGTAGTGGCTGCAGTACTGACTTTTCTAGATGGCACTAGCTGTGCACCATTTTATGTATTTCAATTGAAAACCGGCACATTTTTTAAAAACCTAAAATCTAAGCTGACCCTAGAGTTGGTGCTTGTCCTGTGTCGTTCTCCCCCACTTGTGATCGTCTTAGTTGGCGCTGTTCCTTCCTAATTCCTGGAGTTTGGTATATGATTATTTGAAAAGACCTATCGGCCTAGATTCGAATAAATATGGTAATTCTTGTCCTTGAGCTGGAGTATTCAAAAAGGTGGACATTACTTGCATGAGCAATCGAAACATATATTCAGGCAGTTAACACAAACTCACTAATTAACTTAATTACTTTACGGCACCTACTGCAATTTATGAATTGTAGTCGGTGAGCTTGTAAGACAATGTATCCACTTGAAATCTGCAAACTAGCATCATTCTAGAAATTAATTCTAAGCAGGTAGGCCTTGCAAACTTAACAGCTACAATTGGTATGTTGAAATATGTGCCGTGAAGTAATTAATTCAGAAGATAATTATTGAATTTTCATTAATTAGTTGATTCCATGTTTCGATTTCTTGTTCAAGTAATGTCCGCCTCTTTGAATAGTCCAGCTCAAGGGCTAAAATTATTTTATCTGCAACAGGCAATTTTTTAAAATTCTGTAAAATTTATAATTGATGACCCTGTTTATCACGCATTGTTTAACTCACATTTAATAATTGTATGTTGATATGGGGCATAAAAACCAACATAAATATAATTCTTGTTCTAAAAAAGAAAGGTAATCGACTACTTTGGAAATATTCAGCATTGGGAATCACCTGCAAAGCGTTTGAAGGGTTCAATATAATAGGCTTGGCAACAGTCGACCATATCGTTTGTTGAGCACACTCTACTTTTCCAACAGAACTCTTGAACTTCACTACAGCCTTGTCATGTCTACAGTGTCATGCTATTACAGTACCTACAAGAAATGCCCATATATGGTCTGTGCCTTGGTTTTGTACAACTCATAAGTACCAAACTTTAGCATATAACATCCCAACAATGTTAAACACATATAAAAGTACAATCTGTTAAAGTAAAAGACAGCTATATTCATACTTTTGTTCCATTGTGTGCTAGAAAAGGGTTAACTATCCATAAATGATATTGACTACACTTGCAAATTATTCATGAAGTTTTTGTTACATCTATTGTGCAACTGATAAATATGTTGTACTATGTATGGTAATTTGCATATGCATTTACTTATGTATTGTAATCTGCTTGTTTTCATTTTACCTTTGTCATGGCGCATCTATAATGTCAACCTGTGCACCTTGTACAGTTGCTGCCATGCAGCGGTCACCTGGGCCTTGTCAAGCCGTTTTCAAAGCTTTTTAGCCCAGTGGACCTTCCAGCCTTATTGTCTGGTAAATAAATTTGAATTGAAGTAAATTCTTGGTATGAGGACTTACTATTGCATAGATTGTGAGAATGGGACTAAGAATAAACTAAACTAACTACCGCGGTTGCTTAGTGGCTCTGTTGTTGGGCTGCTAAGCACGAGATTGCGGGATTGAATCCCGGCCATGGTGGCCCCATTTTGATGGGGGTGAAATGTGAAAATACCTCTGTACTTCAATTTAGGTGCACTTTAAAAAACCCCAGGTGGTCCAAATTTCTGGAGTCCCCCACTATGGTATGCCTCATAATCAGATCATGGTTTTAGCATGTAGAACACCATAATTTTAAAATAGTTTGTAAAAAAGATTAATCTAAATTAAATTCTCGCGTTTTACATACCGAATCCACGATATGATTATGAGGCACACTATAGTGGGGGACTTCGGATTAAATTTGACCACGGAGGAGGGAGGGGGGAGAGTCCTTAACGGCACCCAGTGCAGGGTACATGGGCGTTTGTGCATTTCGCGCCCCATCGAAATGCGGCTTTCGCAGCCGGGATTGGATCCTGTGCCCTCAGTCTTAGCAGTGCCATGCTAAAGCCAACTATGGCAAGTGGGACTAAGATTAATGGACCACACGGCACGGGTGCCTGCATCGTGTGTTTCTTTAATCTGAGTCCCGTTCTCACACTGTTGTTTGCAGCAATGGCAGGAGTCAAACCTGTGACCTCTTGCGAAGCATCAGAACACCCAAGTCACCGAGCTATCGAGGTGGTTTGACGGAGCCTGTGGACTGTGCTGTTGCCTGTCATTTATCTGTAGATACGTCCATACACTTATGGTGCAAGCAGGACAAAACACTGCCATTGACTGTCCCCATGTGCTCTCCGATGCACCGCACACTCGTTGGGGTAGCCCAGTGTCTATGGCGTCGACCTGCTGAACTCGAGGTCGCGGGCTCGATCCGTTAATTTTCCTGGACTTGCGCCTGTTCAGTGCCAAATAGTGTATGGCGTGCAGAATTCTGTAAGCAAGCTTTCCCATGCATCTGACATGCCCTAGCCAACTGGGCTGAGCTTCCCTTCCTAGCACCGTTGAGGCCGAGGGACTCGGTCTTGAAAGCCTGGATGATATGGTGAGCTGAGGTCAAGAGGGATGATGGGGGAACCAGTCGTACCACCCTGCCACATGCCTCAAGATTTTATCTTTAGTTTCATTCCACTTGGACTCGTCATCATATCTGTCCCTACTTGGAAGAACTTCTCCTTGCACCAGTCATTGTCGTGCATTTTTTACCCTCTAACATGCGAATTGTTGCGCACAAGTATAATTGTTCCTTGAATGCACTATTGCAAAATGGAATAGCTTGGGTTTGGAACTTTCCACTCATGCTGGCAGCCTGACATCTTTTTAACACAGTTTAGAGTTTTATTTCTTGCCAGCTTTTTTGTCTGCTGTGTTCTTGTGGTTGTATCTGTATGTTGATTGACTGTATTTTGTTGTATCTGTGTGGCTCCACCCTGTAACAACCCGTAGGGCCCTACAGTATTACAAATAAATAAATAAATTTTACTTGGGTCAGGTGAGATCGGTGGAGAAGTGCACCTGCAAATTTTGCATATATTGTCTGTTCTGTTGCAGTGGAAACCTCTATCTTGCTCACTGTATTCCTTCTTTCTTTTTGTCGTTCCGTCTTTGCAGTTTCAAGCCTGCCTGCAGCCCCTGGTCTCAATCTGAGGAGTCTGAAGAGTCAGACTGCAACGACAGTCAGTACTCGTGAGTACGGCCAGAGTGTTTGCCCCTTTCAAACAGTTTGCAAGCATAGGGATGCCTACTTCTCTTTCCTTCTTTTCCTGGTCTTTCAACAGCAGGTTGGTTTGCTGGATCTTTGCTCACCCATGCTAGGTAACCATCTGTGACATTATCGCTGCTTTTTTCTCCTGAGAAATATAAAGCTCTGGGCTAAGTTGGTTGTACGGTTTGTGTGAAGAGTTTGCAAGGTAGGGTGTTTCCACTAGGAAGTTTAATTTTGTACAATTTGTGGACTGTAGCCACCACTAAATCTGTACAGCACTATGTTGTTCGCATATACTAGTCAGGCTGGAAATCCAATTGCCAGGCTGTAGAAATGCTTAAGTTTTTTTCAGACCCTGCTGCTTGTGAACTTTTGACGCGGACAGTACAGTGTAGTCCACTTATAACGATATTGAGAAGAACGAAAAATACATACCTTTGTAGCTCCAAAACCTGCAATAAAGAAATTGATGTTGTAGAAAGAAGCCTGTGAAAAATTATACATTTATTTATATCTCTAAACAGCGTGTCAAGCATTAAGCACACTGAAATAGTCAGAAATCTGCACTTACCGTATAGTGCGGAATATAGGTCGAGGTTTTTTCCAAAACATATTACTAAAAGGTCACCCCTCGACTTATATACCGGCCCTTGGCGCAACATGAATAGTCGTCTGGCAACACGTAGGAGCACAAACTTTTCGGCATCCACATCGTTATCGCCTCCTTAGTGACCGATGCGGCCCAACGTTAATGCGGCCTACGCAGTTGGACCTACGCCATCTTCCTTTTTTGTGCTGCTATCGTTCCTGGCGTTACTAATTTCCCGACAACACGCAAAATGAGTACGAGTACTCGACGTCGGTTCACTGCGGCGTTTAAAAAGAAAGTCATCGAATATGCTGAAATGCATGGGAACATGTCTGCCCAGCGGCAATTTGGCATCTCTAAAGAAAGCGTCCGGTACTGGCGAATGCAGAAAGTCAAGCTGCCTGCCTGCAACGCGCGGAAGACGTCCTTTCGCGGGCGCTGCGCTGTGCACCCGGAGCTCAAAGACAAGGTGGCGGATTTCGTCCGCGAGCATAGTGCCAGATCTTTGCCAGTGACAGCGGAACTAATCCGCATTAAAGCTATTGAGATCGCCCGAGAATCCGGACTGCCCAAGGAACAATTCAAGGACTCCATTTATTGGGTTCGTCGCTTCATGCGACGCAAGGGCTTCGCACTTCGACGGCACACATCAATCTGCCAGAAGCTGCCAGAGGCATCCGAGGTCAAGCTGGTCGAATTCCAGCGCTATGTTATCCGTCTCCGGCAGCAGCATGGCTACATGTTAGGACAGATCGGCAATGCTGATGATACGCCGGTGTGGTTCGACATGACGTCGCCCACCACAGTGTGCGAACGCGGCGCAAAAGAAGTCAAGCTTTTTTCCACGGGGAACGAGCATTCGCGCTTCACGGTGATGCTCGCGTGTACTGCAGACGGCAGAAAGCTGCCCCCATGTGTAATCTTCAAGAGGTAGACGCTGCCGATAGAGGCTTTCCCGCGGGATGTTGTCGTTCGCGTGAATGAAAAGGGCTATATGGACGAGGCCCTCATGCTCAATTGGATTAAGACCGTCTGGAAACGGCGACCCGGCGCACTCCTGCGGTGTCCGAGCATGCTTGTCTTGGATGCCTTTCGCGGGCGCTTGACCGCAGGTGTGCAGCGGGCACTTGACGAGAGGACGGAACTCGCCGTCATTCCGGGAGGCATGACGTCAACACTGCAGCCACTGGACGTCGTGCTCAACAAGCCCTTTAAAGACTGTGTCCGTGAACAATATAATCAGTGGATGGCCGGCGACAACCCGACGACCCCAACTGGCTCGCTGCGCAGGCCGCCTCTCGCCACTGTGGCCACATGAGTGTCGCAGGCTTGGCACTCGCTGCCTGACGATATGGTGATGCGGGCATTCAAGAAGTGTTGCATTAGCAACTCCTTGGACGGCACCGAGGATATTTGTGGGACGCAGCCAGTGAAAAGCAGTCGTCTTCGGACGACAGTTCAGACAGCCCAAACGAATGAGCAGGTGACGAGGCTGGTGGCACCACTAAATAAAACAAAGTTTTGTGCCTTATAATTTTTATGTTGACTTCTTTGCTTCAGTGTAAGGGGGTCGACCTATATTGCGCCTCAACCTATATTCCGCATTATACGGTAGTTTTGCAGAAGCTTCAGGTTCACAAATGCGGTGTGCATCGCGTTCAGCAGCTGCGCAAACACTGGCAACTATGATTTAGTGTACATGAAATCAATGAGTGATTCTATCGAAAAAAGTAAACTTCGTGTGAACATTGAGGTCTGTGTCAGGCGGGCTACTGTGAATCTCGTCGCCTCCGTCACACAACGCCGCTGTCTGTCATGACGATGATTGCCCCGTTGGAGATACTTCGCAGAACGAGGCAGCGCTGCTCTGCATTCATAAACTCCTCCATCAAAGCACCACCTATTTAATTGCCAGTAGCAATGTGCTCCCAGAATTTAGAAATGTCAGTGGCTGCCACTGTGTTGTGTTGGTTTCACATATGGGGCTTTCGGCCAGGCGCACAAATTCCGCTGTTCCTGTTCATCGGCATGGTCACTGCTTCTCGCCTTCATAATCAGGACGCTCACAATTTTCAAAATCGTCAATATTACTGGCTGCGCAAACTGGTACTTTGAGTCTTGCAAAATTTGCAGCTTTGTTTCAAGTGACACAGCTTTGCGATTTGTCAGGGCACCTACTGTTGCTTTCGCGGTGCATTTCCGTGCTCACTGAGAATGGAGATTGTAGAAAGGAAGTGCAAGAGCAGTTCGCTCATCACTTTTTTTTTTACGCTCGCCAGCAACGCAGTAACGAAGCTGCTGGTGCCATCTTGTGGCACGCTGCGCCAACTTGTGATGCTCTCCGTGGCTTTTGCAATCGGTGTGCTGGTGGGATGCGCTGCGCGGTAATGGCAGCAGATACGAACACGCATAGGCAAACTTTTTGCGCCGTCTCGGTTAAGGGGAACTTAGGAAAGCGAATTTCTCAATAATTCTGCATGGAAAATGCTGCCCAAAGGACAGAATTTCAATCGTTATATCCGATATGCGGTGCATAGCATTTCGTTATGTATGTCTTTTTTTTCCCATAGCCCTAATGCATAAGTTGTTTCTCCGAAGTCAACTCATTGTTATAACCCATAAATATTTATTGGGTATCATTATAAGTGGACTACACTGTACACTTCTAACTGGAGCATAGAAGAAACGGGACAGTGGGAAGCAATAGATGGCACGCTGTGCTATCAGTTCACCGTTGTTTTTTTTTTGCATCCTGTTTCACTGCCACTCTAGTCGAAGACCCTTTCTTTCAGCATGTCAAGGGCAATAATCTGTTTTTCATGGGTGAGGAAGAAAAAAGACGCTGTCTTATCTGGCAATGTGAACTGGCTCCAATGGCTGTTGCTGCTGCAGCACTTACTTTTGTGATAACTGTCACTTGACAGTGATCTTGTTGCTACAAAAACAAGCCATTGTTTAAAATTTTTCTTTCTGACACCTCGGTAGCAAAGGTGATAGCTCTGATTGGTTGCCAAAGTGCATGTTTTCTTGCCACGCTTGTCGGGCAACTTTTGCTCGACCTTTAGGTGGAGGGTGAGTGTTTACGACCATTCAGACCGAATGCACCACAGCTCCTGCAGCTCTGATGTTTTTGAGATGACTGTGTTGCTTTTTGCCGCAAAGATGCGATTTTCAAAGCTGTGAACTGTGTTTGAACGACCAGATAATATCCGTCATCATCAATGTTGACTAGGGATTCTAGCACCTCGCAACATCATAATGCACTGGTAGGTTTATCGAACATTTTGTGCAGTAGTTGCGAGAAACTGCTGACAGTGTTTATCTTGTGGTAGGAAAAGTGCCTAATTCATGCATGCATATAGGAGAGAGATGAATTTGGCTAGTTAGTATTGATTCATAATTATGCAGTGCATAATTCATGCGAGCATGTTTTCTTGAAAGGCAAGGTTGAGCACTTGCACGGTTGCTGTGAGGCATTTCGCTTGGTGTACAGTTGAACCCACTTATAACAATATTCAAGTGCCACGAACCATTGTTATAACCGATAATTGTTATAACCGGGTTGCATGAAAAAAGTGCAAGTGGGGGATGGCAGAACTGTTGTGCAAAAACTAGAATGGCGGGGAGGCCACTGCCCCTCCCCTTGTTCCTTCCTCCATCCAACTGCTGATCGTGTTGACTCGTTTAACTGTTTAACTGTGCTTTCTGCGCACTCCAATCGTGTGCAACAAGCCGTGGCTGTCGGCATTCAAGAATGCACTGCTATAACTGCAAAGCGGGCTCACGGGCGGCAAGTGACATGCAAACTCCGCCGAGGCATCGCTTTGGTGGCCTCAAAAAAGGACTTTTAAAAAATGCGAGAAGAATGCCGTGGCAGCCCCTCAGCTTCAGGAATGGCAATGGCAAGATTATCACAATTATCTTGCCACGTACTTCTCACTGGCTTGCATGAGGAAAACCCCATGTCCGTCAGCTTTTCTTGTGTTATGCAAAGCTTGCTGACATCCTTCTACAAGGCATCCAGGTGCTCCATGTAGTGTAGCAGAAGGTCCCTCGTGAAAACCAAGCTGTTGAGGTAGCCTACCTTAGTGCCTCATCGCTGCCGTTGTCACTGTCACTATCTTATTTAAGAATGTTCGCGATGATTGCCTCATTGGTTAGAAGTACTTTGTTTCCAAATCTATAGCAGTGCACGTTTTTTTCATCAGCAACGTGGTGCATTGCTGATGGTCAGCGGGTGGATTGGCCATCTTCTGTTTTGGCGGTGAGTCAAACGAGGCGGAAAAAACCGCATGGCCAGGAACAACTTTGGTGCAACCAACAAAGACGAGCACGAGCGGCTTAATGCGTTGGCAGAACTGCGCAACATGAAGGGCCAGCAAGCAATTTGGGAGCAGTGCAAAGCTCTGTCAGCAAAGTTGGCGCTATCCATTCGTGTTTCGGAGGGTCGGGTGGCATAGAGCTATAGGCGCAGCCGATTCGTGTTCGCAGAGGTGGAAGGATGATGGGAGAGAGCCACGCTAGGCTGGCGGTGAGAAGAAGGCAGGAAAACAGTGCGTGTGGCATGCAGTGGGTCGAATTTCCTTTCGACACAGAGACCCAGTAGCCAGACTTCATCGTTATAACCGATAATGTGGTATCAGGACATTGTAGTAAGCAGGTTATTTCCCCATAGAAAACATGCAGAAGTTGATGGTGCAGGAGCTTCTCATTCTTATAACCGATGTATTGTTAAAACCAGTATTGTTATAAGTTGGTTCGGCTGTAGTTAAAATGTGGTTACATGGGCATGCTAACTGTTGTTGGAACTACTGTTTTGCTGCAGTGTTGCATTGTTAAATGTAAAGAAACATTGATCACAGTTATGTTGTATTACATATATTACAAATGGTAATTGCATACATAAATGTGATTAGCCTTTACTTTAGTGGATTAAAGTGGATTTAAAGTGGATGGGGAAACAGCACCGCGGTAGCTCAATTGGTAGAGCATCGCACGCGAAATGCGAAGGTTGTGGGTTCGGTTCCCACCTGCGGCAAGTTGTTTTTTCATCCACTTTAATTTCCATTACTTTATTGTTTCTTTATTTCATTCATTAAGCACAAATAATTTCCCCTATGTTGTCCTTGGTGTCAGTGTTTGTTGGCTTTTATGATATGACTAATAAAAATCGGGGCCCCTGGGTTAACCCCCTTTCTTCTCGTTTATCCTTTACTTTGTTAGCTAGACATAACTATGATATATTCTAATCGAGGTTCAATTAGGCCATGGTTTATGTGTACCTTGGTAACTAGACCTTGCTTTCTGTTTGTGTGAGCAGGAGCATAGAGTATTCCCAACAGATTAGCAGTGTCACTATGATTGTGCCATTAACCCCTTAAGTGTTTTATTTTTTTTGTTTGAAAATTTCCAAACCAAAAGTGCCTATTTTTTTATTGCTGATTTTGAATCATATTGCACTAGAAAGTAACTACTCAATGTTGAAAAAATATTTGCACCACATACTAAGTCAAGTCAACATAATACAGTTTATTTCTGAACGTTACATAGGAAACCAGCTGCCTGCTGCTAATGAAAGTACAAACCACATAAAGAAAACAGTTGAGAAACTGCTGTATGTACTCTAGATGGTCATCTGGTGATATCAAATTGAAAGTCTTGCCTGGAATGGCCAAAGATGGATACCAAGGAGGCGCCACACGTGTACTGTTGACATCAAGCTGCATCCACTAACGAGCACTCGCAATGTTTGCTTCAGAGATGTTCTCATCATCACCAGAAGAACTGATCAATTCAGCGTCATCGCTGTCTCCTTCACTTCCGGACACAATATAAGCTTCGGTATCCGAATCATCTTCATTGAAAGAAGATGACGAAGATGAAAAGCTTCTTTTTTGCATTGACGGGCCAGCTATGCATGTGTCGCTGCCACTGGTCGCTATGTTTTCACAAAAAACTGTGCTCCTGCTGCGGAAGAAACCAAAATCGTCAACTAAGTGCTTCCATCTGGCAGGTGACACGCCATCTAAGCCGTAGACAAGCGCTTCTCGTTTTAAACACTTGAGAGGAGAAGCTGTTCTGGTTGGACATTTTGGGGATGCTTTGGCTAGGACAAGTTCTGCATGTTATAAACACTTAAAGGGTTAACAGTGCTCTCATTGATATGCTTGTCTGCTAGTGGTTGTATTGACTCAGACAAAGGGCAAACTTTCAGTGTTGTTCATAAGCACTTCATCTTCCATGCATCTGTAGTATTAGTTGCATGTGTTTAAGAATGAAAAATCAGTTGGAAGTCTTAATTTGCTTGTGACCAGCCCATGCAACTTGAAGGGGTACTCTATTTACTCAAATCTAATGCACAATTTTCCTGATAAAACGGGTCCAAAAATTGCGTGCATGTTAGAATTGAGTACGTATGACCCTAAATCTGTGTTGCCATATCGCCATTGGCATTTCAAAAGGGCCTCCTCATATACGCTTTGGGCCTAGCTGCCATAGCTTCTTCCATGTGCTGTATAGTATGTGTGCTTAGATTAGTCCATAGAGTTTCCTACAATATACTACAGGGAACTCTGGTGCTGCAGTCATTCACCCTCCATGGGAATGATAAGTACATGGATTCGTCTGATCTTCACGCTTGTGGATGCAGACGTTCTGGTGATTTCATATATTAGGCTTTGTATGCCTCCATTGTAGTAAATTTCAGAGCAATCTATACTCTTTGAAGTGCAGAAGACGTTGCGAACACGCATAATCGCTACTAATTGCAACGATTGAGCTTGTCGAGGTGGCCAAATCGAAACACTCCAAGCGTCTCGAGGCACTGGCGTGCTCACGATAAATTCATAGGGGCATTTCACATTGCCTATCGATGCGTGCGTCCATGGCTTAATGGTTTCAATATCAGGCTTCTGTTCTAGAGGTACTGTTCAAATCCTGCTGTTGGACAATTTTAATAATGTTTGTGTAATTATTTTTACGCAGTACATTGTTGAAAATGACGAGTTTACAAAGTCACAAAACCGTTTGAAGCCAGAATGATGAAGCTTAGGCAAATCCATGCACTTCCCATAATTCCCATGCTAGTAGAACCGCTCCCATTGCAGCTCCCGTAGACACTAGCACCAGAGTTTTCTCTAGTAATTGTGTTAAGAAAAGCTACGGGTTAGTCCATGTTCCTGTTTTCTGCGTTTGCTCTATCAGCATGGAAGTGCCATCTGCAAAGACGTGCCGAGTGTTTATCACGATGCCACAATTAAAAGGAAAGTGATCACGTGTGGAGACAGGTAGCAATCAGGCCGCATCACGGGCGTTCGAAGTTCCCAAAACTTGCGTGCGGGACTGGCGCAAGCAGGAGAAGCATTCTACTCTGGCGGTTGCTGCATAGGCACGGCTGCACGGCTGCTATATTGAAAGCGATCTATGATGGAGACAGTCTATGCATCTAGGCGCACATCGCTGTGTTCTCATCGCTGAGTTCACGTTGAAGCGAGAGGCCACACAAAAGTCAATTTGCTCGCTCCTGCTACCACACTTTCTCATCCAGCGTTCTGATAAAAGGTTTCCGGGGTCATTGAGTGAGACGTGTTCATGTTTGCTTGTGCGCTTGTGACACAATGCTTGTTAATTTAGTTGGTAAGCGAATGTTTAAAAGCCTAAACAGCCGATAAAACCACTATATTTAATTTTTGCATCATCATCATCATCAGCAGCAGCAGCAGCAGCCTATTTTATGTCCACTGCAGGACGAAGGCCTCTCCCTGCGATCTCCAATTACCCTGTCCTTCACCAGCCGAGTCCAACTAGCACCCGCGAATTTCCTAATTTCATTGGACCACCTAGTCTTCTGCCGTTTTCTACTGCGCTTCCATTCTCTTGGTACCAGTTCTGCCACCCTAATGGTCCAACGGTTATCTAATCTGCGCATTACATGACCTGCCCAGTGCCATTTTTTTTTCTCTTAATGCCAATTAGAATATTGTCCTTACCCGTTTGCTCTCTGATCCAAATCGCTCTCTTTCTGTCCCTTAACGTTATGCCTAGCAATCTTTATTCCATCGGTCTTTGCGGGGCCCTTGACTTGTTCTCAAGCTTCTTCGTCAGTCTCCAAGTCTCTGCCCCATATGTCAGCACAGGTAAAATGCACTGATTGTATACCTTCCTTTTCAATGATAACGGTAAGCTTTCAGTCAGAAGCTCACGATGTCTGCCGTATGCAATCCAACCCATTTTTATCCTCCTGTGAATTTCCTTCTCATGGTCAGGGTTCCCTGTGGTTAGTTGACCTAGGTGAACGTACTCCTTCACAGACTATAGAGGCTGATTTGCGATCCTGAACTCTTGTTCCCTTGCCCGATTGTTCGTCATTATCTTTGTCTTTTGCATATTAATCTTTAACCCCACTCTTACACTCCCTGTTAAGGTCCTCAATCATTTGTTGTAACTCGTCTGCAGTGTTGCTGAATAGAACAATGTCATCGGCAAACCGAAGGTTGCTGAGATATTCGCTGTTGATCCTTACTCTTAAACCTTCCCAGTTTAATAGCTTGAATACTTCCAAGCATGCCGTGAATAGCATTGGGGAGATTGTGTCTCTTTTTGTATAGCTGTCTACTAATTTGCTATTGCAATTGACGCTTCACCTTTCGGTCGAAACTGCGGCTTTTTTTTTTATTTATCACAACTTTAGTGCATTAGGAGTAAATCTTTGTTTTCCCAAATCAGAGAAAGTTGTATTTCTGTATGAAATGAGGCGCACCATATCTTCCTACTCTTCCGAATTTTCCGTAAAGTGTAAAAATTTTGAGCAGTCTTATGATTTTACAAATCTTACTTGAAATTTTACGGAAAACATTTCATTTGCGAAAAAAAAAAAACTTGAAAATGTAGTAACACTACACCCTGGTACCTTGCGCTGCCACGAGAGGGCAATATGTGTGTGTGGTATCATCATCAGCAGCTGCAAGGTTGTGGTGATTTCTGTCTTTTGGGGGGTCACGAATCCATATCCAAAGCTCGATAGCACCTTTAGTGCCTCTGCAAACTGTTGCCATGTTGCTGCCTTTGTTCGCGCGGGCGCGCAGGTTTGGACTTCAGTCAGCTTCAGTCACTGCAGTGTTGGCCTCGCCTTTTGTTTGATTAGCTGCCGCGTCGGACGCAGTTGCGACTCTGGCCTTTAGCGGCTTCGCAGCACTGTGGCAGGCTCGAAGCACCGATAGTACTTCCAAGTGTTTTTGAAATTGTACACGGTAGAATTTCTATGCTTCGTGCCTTCGAAGAAAGGGGAGAAGTTCGGATTCTGCACCACGTGTGCCTGTGATGTGAGCATCTCGCATGGCAGCAAGTCGGACATCAAGGTTCACATTGCTTTGAAAAAACATCGGGGATACGTGCGAGCCGCGGATAGCCAGCCAAGCCTAGCAAGTTTTGTGCGCAGCGACAACGACCTCGGTGTAATTCGTGCAGAATGCTTCTTCGCAGCATTTTTAGTTGAACACGACATGCTGCTGAGTATCAGTAATCATGCCGGACCGCTTTTCCGAAGGATGTTCCACAAATGCGAAGAAGCGAAACGCTATGCCTGTGGAGGAACAAAGATGACGTCAATTGTTCGGGAAATGGCCACCAGCGTGGAGACTCCTTCGCTGGATGCCCTAAAACAGCAAGTATTTTTGATCGCTGTGGATGGCAGTAACAATAGGGATACGCAGCTTTGCCCTATTATTGCGAGTAGAGTTGAAAGCCGCCTAATTTGCCTCAGGACAATGTCACAAGATTGCAAATCTGGTTCTGGGCGAGATGACTTGTCGGAATTTGCTTGATGGAAACCTGTTGGCTGTGTTCGGACAATTCCAATGTCATGATTGGCAAGAAAAACAGTGTTTCTACTCTATTGAGAGAGGCTCAACCAGGTTTGATAGCGGTCGGTTGCTCATGCCATCTCATCAACTTGGCCGCCTAAAAAGGAGCTTCATGTCTTCCTGTAAAGGTTGATGAGGCTTTGGTTGACATTTTTTTTACCTAGAGAAAAGCTTGAAACGGAAAGATCGACTTAGAGTTCCGAAAAATGCACGACGCCGAGGCCAAGAAGATGTTGAAGCATTCACCGACACTTTGGCTGTCATTGAAAAAGTGCTTGAAGAGGCTGCTGAACCAGTGGAAACCACTACTCAGCTTTTTTTTATCTTAAACAAAGCAGTGCAACAAGCTGAGCTTGTTTTTGGGTTCATACCAAATTCCGAAGACTTCCTCACAAACCCCCAAGAACCCTGCACTGACCCCAAAGTCTGCTACACATCTTGACAAGACTGCTGCAGGCCTTGGGAAAAAAAAGCACTGACGGTGATGAATAAGAGGAAAGGAGCTCACTCTGGACCTCAAGCAAAAAAACTGAAACTTCATACCAAGGATTCTGGGGAAGCCAGCCACGTGATCTGTGAGGAGCGCCTGTTTAATTTTTTGTCATTGGAGCTAAACAGGGCATGCTGTCTTTTTCTCCAAAATGTTATACTGCTTTTTGAGAAGGCAAACTGCCTTCTTCAGGCTCCTCAGATTCATGTACTGAGGGGCCTCTTGAACCACCTTTTCGAGGATCTCTTGACTAGATTTGTGCGCCCAGATGCGCCATTCGGCTTCTTGTTGTATTAGAACGAGAGGCGTTACGTTTATGTCTTGGCCTTCCTAATTTTGTCACTTTTGTACAGCAGCTGAAGTTGCTCAAGTACAAGCTCTGGAAACTGCTTCATTCAACAGCATATGTCATTTTATTATGGCGTTCCCTGCTACTCTACCCCAGCAGAGTGGCGAATCAAAGGAAGAAACAATCGACGCACTTGTAGTTGAGTTTGCTAACTTGCAAGCATATGAGGTTCCAGACGACATATTGAATGAACCAAGGTGCGATGTGCAGTGGTCGCAATTAGGAAGCATATGAAGTGTCGACGGATCACTCAGGTTCCACAGAATTTCAATGGTTATGCTGGGTATTCTCTCCATTCCCCACAGCAATGCTGAATATGAAAGAATATCCAGCGCTGTGGACAAAACTCGGAACGAAGTTTCGCTCACCTGTGTGTGAGAAAACATTCGAAAGTCTGCTGATGCTCAAGGGGCACCAGAGTGGTACTTGATTTGAGCAAACCTACACGGAGAAGTTTCTGAGCAGGCAATTTCAGCAACAGCAAAATCATTGCAAAATTGTGCCCCAGTGGAGATTTCGCTCTTAACTCTCCGAGACATGGATTTCACTTGCAGTTGTAAAAACATGAGCAAGTTTGTCACAAAAGGTAAATCCTTTAAAAATAAAAGTGCTGCTGAGCAACCTCCCTTGCCGCGATAGTTTTACAAATTTCCAGATATTCAGGTTGGCAAGTAAGGGTGTATGGTACTGTAAAGGGCTTTTCTCTTTTTTAGGTCACTGCAAATGGGTGCAGGTTACAATTGAGGGCATTCTTTTGCCCTTTTTTTGATCACAGAAGACGGGTGCATGCAACAATCGAGGGCGTGTTAGAATCAAGTAAATACGGTAGTTCTTGAAGAGATAATTCTGGTTACTGACCGGCAGCACATGTCAAGATCCAGGATTGTCACGATTACACTCATCATGACAATGTGTCCCCTTGGGTGCCGATGACAAGTTGACCTGTCATGAAGTTTCTGCAAATTTTTACAACTGTTCAGTACCATAAGCGCTTTGCTACTACAAAAGTAAGATCAATAAGCGCTTTCTAAAAGCATTTAGGTCGTATTTTTCATAGTTTCCTACAGCATACTAGAGGGAACTCTGGCGTTGCAGTCATTGACCCACCATGGGAATGAGGGGAAGTACATGGATTTGTCTGATCTTTGTGCTTATGGAGTCAGACGTTCTTGTGGCTTTGTTTATTACGCTTTTTATGCCGTCATTGTTGTAAATTTTAGAGAAATCTGTACCCTTCGAAGTGCAGAAGACGTTGCGAACACACACAATTGCTACTAATTGCAACGATTGAGCTTGTCGAGGTGGCCAAATTGAAACATGCGAAGTGTCTCAAGGCACTGGTATGCCCACAATAAATTTACATCGCCTATCGATGCATGCATCCGTGGCTTAATGGTTTCAATATCGGGCTTCTGTTCTAGAGGTGCTGTGTTCGAATCCTGCTGTTGGACAATATTATTTATGTCTATGTAATTATTTATTATGCAGTAAATTGTTGGAAATGGCGAGTTTACGAAGTCACTTCAAGCCAGAATGACGAAGCTTAGGCAAATCCATGTACTTCCCATAATTCTCGTGCTTGTGCAACCGCTCCCATTGCAGCTCCCGTAGACACTAGTGCCAGAGTTCCCTCTAGTAATTGTGGTAAGAAACCCTATGGTATTTTTTGCCTACGTGGCCAAAAGCAGCCTATCTAAAGTTGTGTACGCAAACACCGAGTTTTAAAAATGGCACTGATGCGAGTGGCATGCATGGCCACAAAGCATGGTGCTGACTTTTTGTCGATGACGATGGTTCCAGTGATCGTGATTGGTTGCTGGCCGATCTAAGCACTGGAGATTTCGACCTTCACAAATCATCAAGCAGTAGTAGCACAGATGACGAGTCGGATCATGTGGCCTGTATCCGAAACTGGATTCACCTTGACCAAAACAGTCTGCATCCTGCATCTCCCAGGTTGACATTCATTGGATCGCCTGTATGCTGCGCAGCCAACGTGCCTTTCTGCAACTCCTGTTTTCTTTTTCTGTTGCATACGTGCTGATAGAGGTTGCACCATCTTGTACTTTTGAAAGCTGAATAACACACAATGTCATTTGCTATTTTTTAACAAAAACAGTAAAAGTGCCATAGGTATTCCTGGTAATACACTTTTAAAAAATGCAAGAAAAATGCAGGTATAAAAAAAAACCTGCAGTTAAATTTTCGAAATTGCTTATGGCAGTTAAGGGGTAAGCTTGGCAATTTGATATTTCTGCAGATTTGTGTAGGTGACTGTTCATATCCTCGTGGATTTCAGATTGCTGTCAATGGCAATGTAGGGAATTGAAGGGTCATTGGAGTATTTTCTTTCCTTATTTTTATCAGCCCGTGCACAACTAACAAAAGTGTATTTATTTAGATTTTTTTTAGGTATGGTCGACTTTCGCCTATCATGTTACAGCTTCAGTCTGCTTGGGAACATAAAGGAAATCTCTGGCACTTCTGTTCCTTGCTTTACTGTGGCATTAGCATGTGCTCGTCTTTGTGAAGTTGTGACCTCTCATTTGAACTTCAAGTTGGTCTTGCTTCCTGCTTTTTTACAATTGGGAACTTCTGTGACTGGGCAGTATTTTGGGGTGTCCACCATCCATCAAAGATCCTCTCTCACCTTCCCATCCCTCCCCACAGCTCGCTAAGCAGCCTAGGCCTGAGCCCTCGCAAAGGACGGCGGGGTTCCAGTCGTCGGCTTCCACAGAGTTCCTGGGGTCCTGTGGCTCGACCATTCCGCCTCTCTGACAAGCTCCTCATGGTCAAGCCTCTGGAGGGTGGGTACCTTGCACTGGGCCACATTTTCGTGGACAGCGTTGCCAGACCATCTGTCTTGCCAGGGAAACCCTGAATTGGTGTCCAATGCTGCAGAACGCCGAGAAACTTGGCAGGATGCTAAGGGCCGGCACAGCAAATGATGGAGCAAGAAGTGATAGCCGTAACAGTAGAAAACGTAAAGGTGGTAGCATTAACTAAAGTGTGGATGGGTCATTTCCTAGTCTATATTCTGGTTGAGCATAGAGCAGATAACTGGTTGTCTATTATAGTGACAGAATAGATGTCAAGGAAAGTGAAACACTTAAATTTAAGGGTTACAATGAGATTAAATAAAGTAATGCAATTGGGAAATTTGCAGCCATGGCATAGAGTTGGCCAATGCAGGAGAAAGGTATGATTAGAGATCACTGGAAGAGACTTTTGTCTTGCAGTAAACTTGGAACAGGCTGATGATATTTAGAGGAGTGCTCAATTTTTAAGTTACTTTTGGAGTCACAGTGGCTGCATTCAGTCTCGTTACCACTGTATCCCACAGGCCAAGGCAGCACAGGTACCTTGAGAAAGCCACTGATGCCATTTTTTCTATGACCTTGCATGATGCTGCAGCCAGGCAACCAAACTGAGCTTATTGATGCAGGTTCGGAGTTGCTCAAGCAATGGCAGCGTCTGGCAACACCTGGGCTCAGCGACTTCTTTGAAGACCAAGGGTCGGGGGTCAGGCTAAAAGGCGGTCTCCCAGTACAGCCACCTCTGGAGGCTGCGCAGGAATCCCCAGGTAGTTGTATATAAAACTTGGGTCATTTATAAATATAAATATATCACATTGGGTCATTTTTTTTTTGATCTCGATAGTGAACATTGGCGCTGGGAAATCATGTGCAACGACATCGTATCAACAAGGTTCTACTGTGATTCAACCGTTTGACCATCTGTGTTCACAGAAGTTTGCATTTATTGTCTCTGTATTCCTTCACCGTGGCAGTGGATTTTTATTATACTGAAATTGTGCATGAACACATTCCATTACACTGAGGTTCAGAATAGATGTGTTCTAGGGACAAGAACTTATAAAAATGTTGATAATTCGTTATATAGAGAATTTGGTTATATTAAGGTTGTTTATATTGAGCTTTAACTGTATTTTCATTTTCCACAAACCGAATTAGTCTCTGGCAGGAACTCTGAAAGTACAACACAGAGAGACATAGACAGGTTCTATGAGATGGCCCAAATGAGATGTCTAAACAAGCATAGTTTTACCTCAAACTTATTTGCCTTCGTTCTTCACTCTTTTCCAATGTTCTTATTTCTCTCTTATTTATTTTCTAAATGTCAGTTTATTGTGGTATTAGGCCATATTGTCATGCCTGTGTAAGCCAAGGTTCCTTAAAGCTTTTTTGGAGGGAAGAGGCCTTGTGCATTGTTAAACTGCATTGTCATGTCGGTGTCTCTTTCTCTGTGCGACATTTATTTATGCAGTGGTTCTGTTTATTGAAGGAGCAGCAATTAGTATAGCATAAGTCTGCTTGAGACCATCACTTTTATTGCTGGCTGCCCTCCAAAGCTTTGTGACAAGTATGAACTGCTTTCCCGTCAAGGCTTGCGTTCTCTCTTTCATTGCTTCTCTTTCGATTTTTCCTCACGATGCAGATGGTGACGAGTGCGACCTGAAGGACTTGGCGGGAAATGCCACCGCTGGGATTCCAGATGGTGTGGCACTTAGGTGAGTACAGATGTAGTACCATTATATAAATAGTTGCAGTGTGGAAAGTAGGCATAGACAGAGATAAGAACACAAGACAAGTTTTAGTTGCATTATTGACCAAGTAATATCATTATCCCTGTAAAGCCCAAACACGCCTCCACAAATTTGTTCACCTTTATTTCTTTCCATGGAAACTAAATTTGCACAAAAAACAATAGAATGGCATTTGAGTTAGACCTTAATTAGTAAATCAATTAGTAATTGGTTTGAATGACTATCGATGTCCGAAAACATGCTCCAGCATCTCAAAAATATTTTTATAGGCTTTGAGAAAATCACTCATAAATCAGAAACTTGAGGTAGTCTTAGGTAAAATGGACACTGACCACAAACATAAATTATAACAGGCCATTTCATCATCTGTGTGGGAACTGAACAAGGCTCTAATTATTATTTGTTTGTGGTCGGCATACATTTTACCTTTGACTAAGATTAATATGAACCAGACGAGTTTTCATCAAGCATTCAAAAATTTGAGGGGTCAAATTCGGCATAGCATATAGTGTGATGTGTTGTGCATTACAGGGTTTTCTTTACATGTGTTCTTGCCTCACGTGATGCAGCAGGACATTGTTCATACACTTTGGAAAAAAAAAAATGCAAGGCGAAATGTACTTACTGAGAAAACAAAAGTTCCGAAGTCACTAAAAAAGTTGGGCAGAGTCCACTACTAGCCCCGAGAACTAACTACAGGGGCGCTGTGAGCGCCACTTGCGTGACGTCAGGGCAAGGACTCGCGCCTGTCGTCTGCTACAGTTCGGGCATTGTCTGGGCGCTTTCTGCAGTGTTTTCGTTTGTTCGCCCTCGTTCTCTCTGCTTGTATACTTATGGTGGTCGTCTCAAATATATTTTTACGGCGTCTTCCTTTGCGAACATTTATTCAAAGAGCTAATTTCTTAGACAACAATGCAGCTCTCAAAGGCAATGCTACAGTGCCAGCCGAAGGAGTGCAGACCAGCCCATTGCGGGTTTTTCATGTGCGGATGGACAGTCGCAAAAACATAGCACATAGGAATCCAATTATGATACCATACCTGCCGCGGTGCAACAAGTATGTCAAACGCTGGCTATATATGACTTCTACAACAGTTACGTTGATTTTAATCCACTAAAACAGGTTTGCTCACGACGAGTAATTCATAGTATAATATCAAATTTTGCATTTCTTCACAGAAACGCTTGGCAGTAACATGGGGACTTAACTAATACTGGAGTTTAGATTTTACAAGCACCACTTGCTTCATTAACTGCTTGTCAACATTAGGCGGTTCTTCACGTGTTTATTTTAAGCGGCGGAAATTTAAAGTAAAGTTAATGAAGGCTTACACCTATTTACAGACTGCAAATAGGAATGTACCAATATATATTTCCTTTTCCGTGCTACACGTTCAACTCACCTGAGAAATTTACTGGTACTTGCTGCTTGAGGAATATACATAAGGAATCTGTTTGGCAAACTGACACAGGCTGCTCGACCCAATTTTTTTAGTGAAGTATGCCTGTTCGACCACATGGCTGCAGCCAGAAAGAAGTCGAAGCGTCAATCACTAGTAGTATGGGACATATTGAAGATATTGAAATTCCCCGATGGAGGGTCAGAAATCAAGTGAAAGTATATGCAAGGCTTGTGGTGCTTTCTTTATGAATGTTTGCGATTGGATTGAAGCAAACTTTATTTAGCCTGCAGTTGGGCAAGGTTCTCTTTTATGTACCGACGAGGTGAATAGTTATCCGTTTGTATAATTGAAGAACGCTGGATCGAGACATGGTGAGACAGAAGGTGCTTGAATTTTCCTTTTCTAGGCAATCTAAGCTGCGCTGTAGTAGCTCGAGAATACTTTAGCCATTCCAGTTGGCACTGTAAAAAGATGCTTTATGGTTTCAATTCGAAGTTGTAATGAACTGATGGGTTTCGCGAACATAGCGTGCCTCACCATACGAACAATCGGTTGCTACTGTTACGTGATCAGGGGTGTGCCATATTGTCGATAAAGGCTACTGAGGGCCACTATGAAACATTTCACCACTTTCAATTGATTGGCTCTCGATCTTCAAAACGAAACTTTTCTCTCAGGTGATTTCTACGATGGTGTTTGTGAATTAACTATGTAAATACTCTACATGACGCACTGTCGTGTTAGCAGCCATGAGCAGTTCGTTTTTTGGAGGCCTGTTTCAGAGCGGGATGAAAGTAGCAGCAAACTTTTTCATAAGCAATGCGTGCCTAACTATTTTTTTACGCATTAATGAATGGCCATATTTGAATAGAACAACACACCAGAGTAATAAGAATCATGATGAAAGCTTCGCTGGGCAGTGTCTTTCTAACATCGGATAACATGTTGACGCCAATTACCAAGAATTTTCTTCCATGTAAAATGCAATGTCTCTCATAGCTAAATACTAAGGGAATGTTGAATGTTTAGCGAGGCATCATACACAACTTCGCGTGTTGAATTTGCAGACATTCTATTTACGCAAAATTCACCGATAGACACGGCGCATAGACCCCTTTAACGCTACATAGCTTGCGATATCCAAACCACAAAGTTTCTCGACTCACGCATTCTTGAAGAAGAAACTGTAGTTAAGGCATGGCAGCTGAAAGAAGCCGACGTATCCTTCAATACGTACGGCTCGAGCCACCCATACCCCAAGCATACATGAAGGGAACGAGCGCGCGTGGCAGCCGAGCGAGCCGGATCGAGCTGTGTCCTGGCCGTTACGTCACTCGCGAGAGGGCGCCACTCCTAATTCTCGTCACTAATAGTTGACACCTACATAATGCGAAGCATTGCATGAATAATTGCAGCACGAGACGTCGACGTGCGCTGATGATCTTGTGGGGCCAGAGCAACCTGAGATGCACATTGGCGTTTTTGCAGCTTTGTTAAGCTTACATTCATGCTCCTTGAATTCGGCGTGAGTCGGCAGTTCTTTGTGCAGAGAATTTTGGCGGGAAGTTTGGACGTGCCCACTTGATGAGAATCGTTGCGGCACAAGACACTGATGTGCGTCGAGCTCAGGCTGTCCAAGTGACCACAGATGCCGTTGTCATTGTAAGACGGCAATGGGAAAATAAATTGAGTTGGTAGAGGGTTTTAGTAAGGTTGCTGGTGGGTGACGCCGGCAAGCGATGTTGCCAGAGCAAAACATGACGCTCACTTCACGCAGCCTGCAGCAGGGAATGGCGTGGCGTGCTTGGGTTATTGCCCATTAAAAGCATGCAGTGGGCTTCCAGCAGCACCACGCTACATGCGCTGTGAACAGATAGGTAAAGATGCTTATCGCAATGGGTTGGCGGTGATAGCTGTGGATGGCGGCGTGCAATGACCCGCAAGGAGATTTGGTGGCACTAAAAGAGAAAACCGAGTGCGTGGCGTCATTTTCGTCTGCAGCTGGCTAGTACTGCGGAGAAGCTGCCGTTGCGGGCACTTTCTTTTTGTTGATAGCATCTGACTTGCTACATTTCATGTTTACACGGGATCTAGCAGCTGGAAAACATATCATACGATTGCAGTATGGTGACATATGGAACATTGTTGCTGAAAGATAGTGTTTTCCGGGAATGTATTAATAGCCGGTACAAAAGAAGCGTAACTGTATTGGTTCATTTCTTGCATTCTCGATCTCTAATATTGGTGCCGAGAAAACGTATGAAATGGGATCGTATCAGTGAGATTCTACTACATTAATGTTTCTTTCATTTGTTCTTTCACATTGGGATCAGGGATCATGGATTCCTTTTTATTTTTTGTGCTGTTATTGTTCGCTGGAAAATTGGACCTCGATATAACGAAGTAGGTAAAATCGGCAATTTGCTTCGTTATATAGAAATTTCGTTGTGTTGAAATTCGAACTTTTATGCAAACAAGAACAGTCACTGATCAATTTTTCTTACACAGAAAGGGGCCGAAGAGTTTTCTAAATTATCGGGCAGTTGAAGAAAGCAAATTTGAATGAGAAAACAATTAATTTTGATAAATTTGGTAGTTGGCGACGAATGATATGGTTTCATGCCACATCGACAATATCTTCGCATCGATGGTACAAATCAAGGTAAGTTAGCCACGCTTTCGCGTGCACTTCGTCCCTGCAGCTGATAGCGTTGCCCGCACTGAGGTGACACTAGCATAAAAAGTGCCAGCAGTGTGAAGCAAATGCTTCGTCTGCCTCTTGCTCCAACGAGTCACCGAAACTCGAGATTACGCAAGGTCCAATACTAAATGCGCGGTAAGACAGCTTACATGGTTCCACGCCGACTCGACACGCCTGCTCTTTGCACACGAGGCAGATTATCTCTAAAGCAGGATGCGCAGATGGGTATGCGTTCGGCCGTGCCTACAGCCATGCGCAGGCACGGCCGAGACGCATGCCAGAAATCGCAACACATGCCAGCTTACCTCCCCCCCCCCCCGCCCCTCGCATACGCTTAATCGTGTTACCGTGAGCTCGCTCCCCTCTCACTCTTTGCTCGCACGGAAAGGCGGCACTCGAGAAGCCATCATCTTTCTTGTCTCACGCTCACATACTTTCACTCACACCGAAAGCATAAAGTGCGCGGGGCACATTAGGATCTATCGCACTTGGACTTTATGCAGAACATGATGCGGCTCAACTTCGGTGGTTGCTCTTGTCGCGACACAGGCGATTTGAGAGATGTGTTAGCAAGCAGCCACTTGTAATTAAACAATTTGACCATCTGCATCCATGGAAGTTTCCATTTATTGTCTTCGCATTCCTTCGCAGTGGAAGCGAAATTTAATTATATTGAAATCGCATACAAACACACTTCATTAAATTGAGGTTCTAAATACATGGTGTGCTATGGACAAGATAATATGAAATGTTAGATACTTCGTTATATCGAGAATTTTGTTATATTGAAGTTCGTTATATCGAGGTTTAACTGTACATCTCTCTTCATTTAGAATAAATAGCTCAGTTAAGAGGCAGCATTCATCTTGTGTTCCTGTCTCTGCATATGTCTACTTTTCATGTGCTGCAACTAATTATGATACCTTGCCAACTTTCCCAGCTTATCCATCCTGCTGCAGACACAGTGCTATCTGTAAACTATCGCTGTGTGGATGGAATTGCTGAGTAGAGTAGTGCATGCTTTCATAGAATGCTGGGAGTTTTCATGTTTTTCTTTCTGTATCCCCACAGCCGTTGTATGCTATCGTGGCTTATTCGCAGAATGCAATAAAAGAGGTCGGCATGAACTTGCAGTCATTGCATTTCTAGACTGGCTCGAGCATCCTGCTAGTGATCCATGTTCATCAAGCCCCAAAACCCACAGCACAATCCCCGAAAAGCTTGGTGCAGTGTCAGCAGGCGCCTTCCAATCTTGTCGTGTCTTCTAGCGCTGCTTTTTTTTGGGATAGGCAACTAATTAGCTCACCAGTCAGTTTCACTGCACAGCTTGTGGACGTGCCGGCCTTTTCAAAAGAAAGAGCAGGCTTTCTTGTAGCAGATGGCTTGCCTTCGTAACAGAAAGGTGGCGCTCATCCTAAGCTTTTTTCTTGAATTTGTGCACATGCTCCCTGGCAAGCACACTCCTATCATTTTCTTTTTCTTTTTTGCATGTGTCTCCTTGTAGCAGACGATGCCACTTGAAACAAATAGTTTCAACGTGGCTCTCATTGTTTTCGCATATAGCACGAAGGTATCTGCGACCTCGTAATGCCCAGTAAATTGGGCAGACTGCTGTGTGGCGTTTTGCAGCAGTAGCTGTTGCACGAACCTCCCACCAGCTGCATTTGTAGCATGGAGTGTTGTTCCTCAGCCCTGTGACATCATTTTCTGTGCACGTTGTTGTGCACACTTATTGTGATTGCATTTTCACCTGTAATTGGATAATACGACTGCCAAACTAGGTTTTTACTGGTATTTCTAAAGCTCACAGCTTCATATTCCAGTGTACTAGCGTTAATAACATTTCCCAATGATCCATGAACAAGACAAACTATATGTTAAGCACTCAGCACACTGGAGGAAAAACGCATGCAGCATGCCACTGGTGGTACTCCAGATTAATTTGCATACTCCTTATTAAGTACTCCAGATTATGAGACTACAGATTAATTTTGACCACCTGATGTTCTTTAATGTGCACCCAGTGCACGGCACACAGGCGTTTTTGCATTTCGCCCCCATCAAAATGTGGTCACCACCACCGAGATGCAATCCTGTGACCTCATGCTCGGCAGCGCAAGGCCATAGCCACTGGGATGCTGCAGCGAGTGTCAAATGATGGGTAGTAGTGTACATTAATTTGCCTAATTTTCCTCCTCCTTGTTGCAGATGACATTGTAAACTAGCAAATTGATCATTTGCAACTGAATATAGTGTTATAAAAGCAAATATTCTCAATTAATCCACATGTGCCCAGAGTCTTAGTTCCTTCATGCATTAATTCATGCTTAGTTCCTTCATGCAAATAATTGCTTGAAAATTTTGTAAGATAGAAGCGTAATAAGTGTTGTTGCAAGACTAGAGAGAAGAGAGAGAAAGCCCTTTTTTGAAAAGCAGTGTAGTTAGCTAGCGTATTGTTACCTACATGCTTCTCTGTAGCAAATGGGACAGATGAGAAGAAAGGCACTAAACAGTTCTGGCCATAAAGGCAAAGCAGTCTGCCCTACGCATCAATAATGTGGACTTCCAGCCAAGTGGGGGCGGGGTACAGCGCTTCAAAGAGAGGCACGGCACTGTTTACAAAGCCATCATCAGCGAGGGAGTTTTGCTTGATGTGGAGGCAAAGAAGTAGTGGGTGGAGGAAGTGCTGCACCACATCCTCAACAACTATGTTGATGGCGACGTATATAATGGTGACGAAACAGGACTGTCCTTTCAGACATTGCCATCTAAGATGCATGCATTCAAAGGAGGTGCGTGTAAGGGTGGCAAAAACAGCAAGCTGTGCCTTACTGTGTTTTTGTGCGCTTACATGGACAGGAGTGACAAGTGCCCCACATTTGTCAGTGCGAAATAAAAAAATCCCCCACTGCTTCCACAGTGCTGCCAGGATACTGGCACGCTACTGTCACAACCGCAAGGCATGGATGACGCGATAACTTTTTTGTGAGTGGCTCTTGGAGTGCGATCAACATATCGAACAACCACAGCCGCTATCGACGCGATCATGGACGGAGGAAGACCTTGTGGTTCTGAAGGCCTGTGGCCAACACACCCACCAAGTGTGTGTGGTAGACAAACCCACCATCACCTGCGTCGCGATTGACGCAATCATGGATGGTGACTATGCAGTTCTGAAGGCACGTGGTTGATGCATGCACTAAATCAAAACGAAGCTACTATTTGCTGCAACGGCTGTAAACGAAACCGTGGTGGTTGTGGATGCGATCATGGATGGCAACTACGCAATTATAAAGGCACGCATGGTATGCATGACTGTAATGCCAAGAATAAAGGCTTTAAAGGCACAAATAGGCACGGAGCCTTCTGGCATTGCTGTCATTCAAGTGAAATTTCCTCTGATGATTAAGGTGATGCAGACTGCACCACTTCATTTCGGTTGCACGCTAGCTCCGTTTTGCTCCTTTGCATTGCTCGCCGAGCTCCGAGAGTTCTCTGAATTAATCGATCTGCAGCCAAATACTTCCAAATTAATGAGGGTTTGATTGCATTGTTTGATGCATATGCCTGCTGGGACCAGAGGACGAGCGAACTACCCGATTCCCGAATTAACCAGGGTGAAATTAACGACATTTTACTGCATATATTACTTTCAACAAAAAAGGGTGCTGAAAGAGTATGGGCACTGAGACTGAAAAATTCATCTCTGTTTCGGCAAGCAGAATGTACATATAGTTGGACCTTCCATAATCCCCAGAAAGTGACCCATGACCCATTTGTGGAGTCATGGCCCGCAATTTTAGAAATGCTGCCTTAGAAGAAGGTGAGCAGAAGAAGAGAGGGAAAGAAAGAAATGTCCAACGGTTACGATACTTCCCAACGCAAAATTTGTACGTCGCTCGGTACATGCATTCATTACGCGATATATTGAGGCAAAGAATTTGAGACCGAAATCGTGACACCAATTGGCGGTGGGCCAGTGCCATCAGTGCCTTCGCAGAGGGAAGGGCAGTATGGTATCCCTGGCATGACGAATGGCATCGGAGCCAGAAGTGGAAGAAGACAATGAAAGCGTGAGCAGCGACACGAATACGTTTGCGCGATTACTCCGATGGATGCTGATGAGCCAGCTGGGGTAGAAGACGACGAACGTGCGAGCAGTGGCTCGAGCGAGTTCCCAGAATTACGGCGGGAGACGCCGATGCTCAACTCAGGAATGGCCGCCTAAGAGCTGCATTCTAAATAAAGATACAATGAAATAAGAAAAAGGGCATTGCAGTGTGACAGGTAATGAGGCAGCCTGCAAGGGCTGTAGTCACATAAGACTCATAAAAGTGTTTTAACTGTTATGCAGTTAAACCTCGATATAATGAAGTCGGTAAAATCAGCAATTTGCTTCATTATATTTGAATTCCCTTTCATTGAAATTTGACCTGTCATGGAAATAAGTACAGTCGCTGATGAAGATTTCTTACACGAAAGGGGACGCAGAATTTTTCGAGTTATTGGGGAATCGGGAAAAAGCAAACTTGAATGAGAAAAAAATTCATTTTGTTGAATTCAAGAGTCGGTGACGACAGATACAGTTTCATGCCATGTCGATAATATCTTCACATCGGCAGTATGAAGCGAAGCCAGCCACACGTGCACGTCCACTCTCGTTCCTGTCGTTGATCGCGTCGCCCGCAGTGGGATGCTGCTATCACGAAAGGTGCTGGCAGCGGGGAGGGAATGCTTCGTCTGCCTCTTGCTTCAAACCATCTCCAAAAATCATGATTACGCAACCTGCAGTAGTTAACATGCTGAAAGAGCACATTGATGCGGCATCATCCCGGCACGCCCACTCTTTGCGCGCACGGCAGGTTATCTTTAAAATGGTTAACGAGCTGTGCATCAGCGTTGACAGCCATGCGCAGCTACGGCCACGCTAGAAAAGCAGGCGCAGGTGCCAACCTGCCCCCTTCTTCCTCCCTGCACCCTCCCCTCATGTACGCTTGATTGCTTTACTGTGAGCTCGCTTCCCCCCCTCCCCTTTTAAATGCGAAGCACTTCTTGACAAACATTTGCTGCTTAGACATTATCTGTCTGTCTAGCTGGCTAAGTCTTGGTGCTCTCACGGTCGTTTCGTTAACTTGGTAGGTACCAAAATTGGCATAGTATGACAAGAGTGTGTGAATAGCACAAATGATTGACGATGACATGAATATCATGACACGTGTGTCATGTTGGTCATGAAACAGCTGCCTTCGTCTTGGTGCTGTCATGGTCATTTCATTAACTTAGTAGGTACGAAAATTAGCATAGTATGAGTGTATGACGAACATAAATGATAGGTCTTGACAGGAATATCATTACGTGTGTCATGTCGGTCATCAATCAGCTGCCTACGTCTTGGTGCTCTGATGGTCGTTTCGTTAAATTGGAATGTACAAGTAACATAGTATGACAAGAGTGTATGACAAACAGAAATGATAGGTCATGACATGAATTTCATGACGTGTGTTATGTAGGTCGTGAAACAGCCGCCTGCGTCTTAGTATGTACCAATATTGGCATAGTATGACAAGAGTGTATGATGGACATAAATGATTGGTCATGACATAAATATCATTACATGCCTGTCATGTAGGTCATGAAACAGCCACCTACGCCTTGGTGTTCTCGTGGTCGTTTCCTTAACTTGGTATGTACCAAAATTGGCATAGTATGACAAGAATGTATGATGAACATAAGTGATAGGTCATGTGTAGCTTAGAAGAACTTGTTGGGCGAGTTGGTGCATATTAGCAAACGCTTTTATAACTGCAGCCAATGCTCAAAGAATCAAAGATATTGTGCCGGTGCAGAGATAGCCGAGCGGGAGAGTTACCCAAGGTGCATCATATGAGAAAGAAGGGAGATGATTGTGTCTGTGACACCTCAGTTTATCTGTACAACAATAAGATGAGGTTTATTGATGAACGTAGTTAGGTTGCGTGTTGCTTGAACAGAAAGTTCTTGGGTGATTATGCTTTCTTTGCTCACGCGTAGTGGTGCCTTTCTGGGATGTACTTAAACGTGGTCTTTGCGGAATAAAGATTAGTTGCAAATCTGCGCCTGTCCTTCTGTACTCTCTCTGTGGTCGTTCGTTTGCGCAGTTATAAAACTGTTTGCTGATAGGTCATTACATGAATATCATGACATGCGTGTCATGTAGGTCATGAAACACTCTCATGGTCGTTTCGTTAACTTGGTATGTACCAAAATTTGCATTGTGTGACAAGAGTGTATTACAAACCGAAATTGTAGGTCATGACATGTGTGTCATGTAGGTCATGAAACAGCCGCCTACGTGTTGGTGCTCTCATTGTCATTTCGTTAACTTGGTAGGCTCTTTGCACACTGCTTCGCATAACATCAAATCCCACAGGGATGATGATCTGTGGGCTTTTTCCCCTTGCTTGCGTGGGAAGACGGCACGCATCAAGCCACCATCTTTCTCGGCTGACCTTTTCAAGCTTTCAGTCACACCTAAAGCATACATCGTGTGGGGCAATATCGGAACTTATTGCACTTGGAGTCAGAACATGACTGTGCTCCTCTTAGGCGCTCACTCTTGGTCGTGCAGCCTGCATTTGAGAGGTACGTTCGCAAGCAACTGCTTGTAATTCAATCATTTGACCATCTATGTCCGTAGATGTTTCCATTTATTGTCTCGGTATTCCTTTGTGCGATGGTAGTGAAATTTTGTTATATTGAAATTGTGCATAAACACACTTTTTTATATTTAGATTCTAAATACCTGGTGTTCTATGAACAAGAAGTTATAAAAAATTGTACTTCATTGTATCAAGAATTTCAAGTTCGTTATATCGAGGTTTAACTGTATTATTTAATAATCAATAAGTTTGCTCTCTAAGCTGGGATCCACCATTTCATCTCATCAGTTCTTTTTTTACATTAACTGTCAAATTTACAATGATAACCATCCTATACGAAGATAACTACCCTGAATTTCCCGGGACACTTACTCTGCTGCCAATAAGATCAAAAGGCCTGCTCAAGATTAGACAAAGTCGTGTACTCCCTATTATTCTCTTGGTAGGGGAACGCTCACACTGCAAGAGTCCCCCTCGTAATTTTTGTTGGACGCTCTGTGATTTCCGCATCACATGGCTGTGCCTCTATTGACTCCACCATACAAAGGGCTGAGGGCAGCCTGCAATGCAGCATTGTGTTTGTGGATGATATTTGTGTGGTAATGGCTCCCAGTTGTTATGCAGACTGCATCTGAAGGAGCCTGTTGAAGATAAGTTCCTTGATATTCATTTTCGTTGTTCTGCGTGCTTATGCTCTGAAGTGCTGGCCTCCTACCACAATATTAAGTGATTTATTGATTGGGGATGAAAACAAACATGCATGCATACATAGGC
This sequence comes from Dermacentor variabilis, assembly GCF_050947875.1. Taxonomy (NCBI): domain Eukaryota; kingdom Metazoa; phylum Arthropoda; class Arachnida; order Ixodida; family Ixodidae; genus Dermacentor; species Dermacentor variabilis. The sequence continues at coordinate 46,016,960 of NC_134573.1, read as the reverse complement.
ATTATATTTTGATAAAATAATACATAATTACAGCTTGGACCACTTATAACACAACCGTTTATAGTGCTGGTCCGTGCGGTATTTTCTGGCTCCCGTTTATCTTCCCGTAGAACTCAATATATGAGCGTACTGCTTATAGTGCAGCCACATGAGACAAAATACCGTTCATAATGCAGTTGCCAAGAAATCCTGCGGACGAGCACTGCAGTGAGCGCAGTTCTCAACTAGGTGCGCTGGTTAAGAGGATAGCAATGAGGGCGATGCAGAGGAAGAGGAGATGCATATGGAGCGAACATACAAGCAACAGAGGAGGAAAAAATGTGGCGGCAGCGTGCGTGGGCTCAGCGGGTGCACAAGGGTTGCTAGGCGATGAAAGCCCTTTGCTCTGGCTGCTTGTCTGCAGCGTGCCGTCTGTGCCGAATGCGTGCCCTTTGTCACACTTTCGCTCTGCGCATAAGTAAATCTGCTTGCCAACAAGATTTTTTCGGACATGGATGGGATCGCAAAGATTTCTGAATTATTGGACAAACAGGAAAGATGAATTTCTGCGGTAATATCAGAATGTTGTTCATTACAACTTGAGCATCGCAAAAAAATCTGCCCAGTCTACATGTGCGTTTTGCATTAGTGCATCGCCATGTGCATCGTCACAAAGTGCACATATCGCACATGGGACCTTCGCGATGCTGTCAGTTTAAACTTGGTTCCACAAGATCGTCAGTTTGGAACGTTGTCAACATGCATGCTTTCGCCGTTCCTACCAGTACATGCACTTACAGTTTTTTGCTATTACATGTTCACAGTACTTGCCGGCTGATCACTCGCAAATACTGCTTCACGTGCGTTGCGGTCATGCGCACACGGCAGCCTGTGCACTTAATTTTTGTGCCACATCAACGTTATTCGTCTATGGGTATGAACATAAAATTCAGTGCCCTTCCACTCTGTGAAGAAGGATGACCAGTGAAGCTGTGAATGACGGCCCCTTAATGGTGAACTTCACCTCCACCGCTGGTCGGCCCAAAATTGCGCTATTTTCAGGATTGGCCCACGTATGGGGAGTTCTAAATGCCTGCTTTACCTCTGCTGTGGGTCAGCCCGGCATTGCACTATCTTTGAGATCGGCCCACATATGAAAAATTGTTGATCTGTGCCCACAGAGACTAGATCCACCAGAACCCAGCCGTAGATAGCTTTGCTGTAATATCAAGGTCAAGCCACTTGCGACAGCCTGCCACCCAACACTCCCGCCAGCTAGGCCTAACCACATCGTCTCATTGGGAGTCGGTGGCTGAAGTTGTGGTTTGATGCAGAGTGAATGAAATGCTTTGCAGTGACCATATGGCACTTGGAAAACGGAGGAACCACGTCTCCTATCAAACTGAGGGCACATTCCAATCATGTGCTTCGATTCCCAGACACACGCGACTGCTTGGCCTACATGTTTGGCACGTGCATAGCCTTTGAAAAATGTTGTTTTCGTTATAATGTGATAACGCTTATGGTGCAGAAATTTGCAACTCTGGCAACTTATGTTATACAAGGTCTATGCTGTACTAATATATGGGCCTGGTGTGTGTATTCCTTATGTATACTATGCACATGTACTTCTCTGTACTTCAATAAAAATTATTATTATTATTATTATTATTATTATTATTATTATTATTATTATTATTATTATTATTATTATTAACATGTATATCGCTTTTGTGTTGGGGACAGCAGTCACTGAAGTGTCTGCCCGGCACGTGTAATGTTCAGATCCATCATCACCGCAGTGGGAAGGTCACATTGCCTCATGTGACCCTCCCACTATGGCGTCTTGTAGTTGTGTTGCTTTAGGATGCTAAACTGCATTAGTCAACAAGTGAAAGCGTAAGATGAAACATTTAATTTGGTGTAGACTTTGAAGGCAAGTTTTACTTTGACTATCAGAGCACTTGAATTTTGCATTGTTTCGTCAAATTGAATTAAAGGATATCAGTGCAACCAACCTGACCCTATTTAATTTAACTCTAACCTAACCCAAACCTAAAGTAGATCAGTATATTGAAGCAGATGTAATACCAGTATTTTTAATTGTATTTCGCCAAAAATTTGTCTCTCACTTAACACTGTACTATTAGTACTAGTAGACAGACACTTCTATGCATTTGAATGCATAGAAAATATTTCATATATGCAAACCACAGTTTCATGCTCTGCAGTAGACATCCTTCACAGAAACAGGCTCAGAGTCTTTTGGGGCTGTGAGGGAGGGATATGTATGGAAAAGGAGTGCATAGCACATTACTCTCGTCACTTGCAGATTGAAAAACCCTGCCACAGTGAAACTGATAGGGCTTATAAAAAATGTCGTAAAATTTCATAAATGTGAAATTTGCAAATAACTATGAAACATGACCTAGCAACACCAAAAAGAAATTTTAATTCCAAAAGTTTTTTTTTTTTCATGCTTGCTGGCAAGCAGAAAAAATATCTGGCTTTCGAATTCCGTCAGGTGAGCCACCATGATGCTAGCGAATGTTTCTCTGAAACACTGCATTGTATCAAAAGTGCCGTCACACAAGGCCCCATTGGAATGGGCACATACGCTGTGGCAACATTTTCACTATCCGACATAAGCAAAATCATAGTGAACACTCTTGGTGACTTCATCATTGCTCATTTCTTCGTAAATGAAGCGGTAGCCAGCCTCAATAATTGCAGGGGTTATGGTACGGCATTTTCATGTTGACAAAATCCGACTTTCTTAAGTGGAAATGCTTGTGGAATGCCAGAAACATGCGCTATGCTGTTGACATTAGCCTATCACGTAGAATAACGTAACTTACAAATGAAGTTACGTAATGAAAGCAGCGCATGGCTGCAAACCATGCATCCATGCATGTTGCCATCTTGCGATGACAGTGGTAATGACATGGTCAGCCGTTGCATGGTTGTTGCCACTGCTATTTTTGGGGCATCCAAAAATTTCCACTTGTACTTGAGGCCCCATTGCAGGTTCTTCTTATTGCTGCTGGCTTCAGGCACCACCTTGGCCTTCTTGAGACATTATGCTAGGCCTTGAGAAAAAGCACACACACAAATTTTTGATGAAGTCTATTTCGTAGGAAGACTCGTGCCCACGAGAAGGCGTGGGAGCGCAGGATTTCGAGGAAGCGAACCAAGCAATGTTCAGCTGTGGAACGAAGGCAAAATGGGGAAGTGGCTGGATTTAATGGAACGGAGTTGCAGATTTTGCTAAACCAAACCAAGGCTAAGTTGACGGCACATCTGTACATGCACTGCATGCTCATTGGAAAACGTATGCTTGCACACATGCACCGCAGTATCAGATGGATGCACAAAACACGCACGCACACAAGTGCACAACACTTTAGTTATAAGAATGGGATGTGTCTGGTGGATGTAACCCGATCCAAAATCCAATTCCACCACTCTAAAATGTCTTTTCAAAATGAGGCTGCAAAGCAGCTTGAGCTATTCAGATCACAACATTCACTGCAGTGGCTGTTTGGGGTCTCTTCCTTGGCTTAAAAGGAGGCACTGCATTATGATTGTAACCAATACCAGCAACAGGCCGACAAGAGAGTTGTCATGCCTCAGAATTTGATTGCAAAACAGTTGTAAGCCAGCCAAATATCCTGGCACAGAGCTGAGCCAGATGCTCGAAAGTGCCATGCAATACGGTGTAAAATTCAACATTTCCATTATCATATGCATTCCCTAGTATGCTGAATACAAAAAATGTAAAGTGAGATGACGTTGCTGCACTGGCTTTTTCTGTGACACACTGCTTGCACATATGCTGCCAATGTTTCTCCTGGATCATCTGCTTGTATCTGGTTCCTTCCAGATGGTCAAACTTTTTCTGTACGGAAGGCAAGTAACTGCTGTGAGGCCAAGGCCAGGTACCAAACATGTAGGCTCATTAAGGCTGAAACAACCACTGTGAACACACGCAGATTCACGCATCACTGGTTCACTCTTCTAAAGCCCCTCCACATGTTTTCTCTGACCAGCTTGAGTACTGCCAACCTACCCTCCTCCTCCGCACTCCTCCCTTGCTCACCCTCTCAGCTTCCGGTGTCATGCGGAGCTTGCATAGTCCTAGTGTCTGGTTTTAGGTGGAAGCGAAGTCACTGCTGCACATGGGTGCAAGCGTGCTACAAGCAAAAATTCAGGGAACCGGAAATCCCTGAAGCAGAGCAACCGGAAGCTGAAACCCTGGAAGCGGAAATTGTGGAAGCAGAACTGCTATGAGCGACAAATCGGGGAACAGCGGGGCATATCAAATGGTCGGCACTACTTAGCAAAAGGGGTGCTGGCACATGGATGGAGGGGGTTTAGAATCTTCTAAGATACAAGACACCAAATAAAGAAGAATGTATGGGGAGAGAATACTTGAGAGGGATACACAGCAACCTCAAACTGGTCCATGCTTGTGGAAGTCTGGTTTGTTGCACCAGGGCAGAGCCATCAGTGAATTTTAATGTTGCCACTATTGCGTAGGTGTAGAAGGCTGACTGGACATTGGTCCTAGGAGTGGACTAGCAGCCCTCAGCCATGGGATGCATGTCACTAGTGAACTTTTGGCAGATGGCCCATGCGTACAAACACCTGCAGTTGATGATATAGATTAGATTTGAATGAATTTGATACAAGTTTCGCCTGGGCCTCTTTGTGATGCATCTATAATCGGCAGCAGAATGAACACAGATGATTATGCAAGAAACAACTGCCGTACTGACTTCCAGCACATGTCCAACTACTCAACGGGACTGGAGATATGTACAGGGGAACAAAAACATAGAATGCAGCTGTTGGGAGCTGAAAAATTCAAACAAGGACCACAAGTGCAAGATAATAAATTGCTGAGGAGGGCCTTGGCACATGGAAAGAAAAACACAGTGCATTGGGCTTGCATTTCTATTGCTTATTCATCTATTAGGTTTCTGTACTTGTTTTTTGTTTTCCTTCATGTCCACTGATTCATATCTTTTAGAAGCTAGCGCAGCTTTTCTACTTTGTGTAATTGTTCTTGTTCCTTGTGGCACTGCAAGTCAAAGATCCAAATTGATTGATTTATTGATTAATTGCCCCCTCACAGCCATTGGCTGGCTCGTCATTGAGACTCTTTCTGGACATTGTCAATAGTGCTGCAGTTGAAGCCTCTCAACCACTGGTCTGTTCAGGTGCTGGGTCCAAGGTCCAGGCTGGGAGCCGGAAGCGCCCTGGCTGAGGCTGCAGGCTTGCCTTGCCAAGCTAAGCGGTGGCAGCGGTGAGAGTTGGACGCCCAGTGTGCTGCTTCGGACCCAGCAGCAGCAGGAGCAGCAGGTACGTGTTGAGGCAGCACTCTGTGTTGCTGTAGGGCCATCTGGTTGTCAGTATTGGTAACAGTTTTCAGGACGATGTTGCCAGCTTGTAGCCCAAAGCACTCCCCTTTTCATGAAAAGTTTTTAGGCACTGGTACGGGTGATTTGCCTGGAATTAGTCATTAATGTTTTCCCAGACATCTACAGTCGATCCTGAATATATAAAACTTGGATATATTGAATAATTGCCTATATCAGACAGATGTAAAATCCCCTTGAAAATTCCAAGCACATATAGCAATGTACTATTCGAACATCGAATTCCCGTTCACCGCCACATTCGACATATCGAATGCTGTGCCGCACCGTTCCCCTGCAAGTGCACTTCTGCTAACAGCGGCACAATCACTTTGGTCACATTGTCGAGGATATTAAGTGACAACAAATTTGAAATGGCATTGTTTTGGCAGGTCGGATCAAACTAGAGATTGAATTTGAATGGCAGTAAATGCTATGGAGGAAAAATGATCAGGGTCCTTTCAGCTTTTGCTCGCTGTGCATGCGGAACGCCCAGGCAAACTGCGGCCGTTCGTTATCGGCAAGAGCAGATCGCCACTGTGCTTCAAGAATCCAAAAGGCCTCCCGGTCCATTATGCATTCCACAAGTAAGCTTGTATGACACTCAATCTTTTCACTGAATGATGCTAAACTGGAGATCCCGACTGGAGATGCTGCACCGCCGAGTTGGTTTTCTTGTAGACAAGGGCCTTTCACAAACAGCATTTAAGGATTCAGCAAGTGGCGAAAGCGAGTCCAATCCCAACCTTCGCTTTAAGGGATCTTTGCATTAGAGTTTGAATTTAACAAAATCACTGCATGCCACATCCACACTTTGCGGAAAGATCCCGGTTGTAGCAGTGGTGTGCAAGACGTCGATGCACGATTCGAAGATCTGTGCCTAACGTGTTTCATTCGTGCTCTCACGGTTACATGTGAGCAGGAATGGACTCTCAATGTTCTGCAAGCTGAAGGCCACTTTTGAAACTAACAGTGCGTTTGTAGTGTGGGCAGTCACTGACACTGGAGCTGGAGGGGATGGACCAAGGACGAATGAACGCACTGGCCGCGAGGCATTGGAGCGCTGAGTGGCATGCAAGATGTATTGGCTTTTTGGGCCAGTCAAGAAGCGATGGCAACTGGTTCCAACGGGAAGTCAGTTCCGAAAGCCAACACAAAAGTCCAGCTGGCTCGTTGTGCACTTACCACGATTGGCCGTTTCATGTTTTCGGCAATCTGCAGGCACTCCGCTGGCCATGACCACGTGCGATTCGCAGTGCAAGTGCGCTGATCGCGGCACGGCTCATATCCAGACAGGCCAGTTTACTTCCACACTTTGTCTATTTCTACCTTAAGTAAAAACAGGCGATAGGTAGTGAGGCACTGGAAGTGGTGAGGGAATACATCTACTTAAGACAGGTAGTGACTGCGGATCCGGATCATGAGACTGAAATAATCAGAAGAATAAGAATGGGATGTGGTGCGTTTGGCAGGCATTCTCAGATCATGAACAGCAGGTTGCCATTATCCCTCAAGAGAAAAGTTTATAGCAGCTGTGTCTTACCAGTACTAACGTACAGGGCAGAAACCTGGAGGCTTACGCGAAGGGTTCTACAGTCGCCGACCATTTATTCGGACCTCACGAGGACTGCGGAAATGTCCGAATAAGCAGGTGTCCGAAAAAGCAGATTAAGAAAAAAAAAAATCAAATCCTTTATTTCCACGCACTTATTCGGGCTCGACAATAGGCTTGAAGAAATCGTGAATGCGTCGTTGCACGCTGTTCCGTTTGCGCGCAATCAGATAAGCCTGAATCTCGGAAAGGGTCGTACGGTCACTATAGGCGGCTGAAAGCACAGTCACTGCTTGTGCACGCTCCACGTGCCACGGCAGCGTAGCACATGGTGCGTCATCTTCCGACTCGGGAGTCATTGTCCGGCGGTGCAGCAGAAACCTGACGAATGGTCTTGCCGTCGTCAGGTACTGCGCATGTCAGTACAGCAGTGTCAGCACCTGTGAAACTGTCAAATTAGACAGTGTCCAGAATTGCAATGCAACCACTGCGCAGGTCTCGGCAGAACATTTTTTGCATCAGTAGGGAGCACATCGGAAGCCAACAAATCTTAGGCCTTCCGGCACCCGCTGGCCGGCATTCCCCAGCGCAGTCTGCACGGGCACTGTTGGCGCCATTAGACACTTGACGCGATGTTTCCGTTGCCGCGTTGGATCACCCGAACCTTGACATAGCACACAAAGCAAACACCACCATGCCGACACCAGTTGCACAAACGAAAAACGTGGCCTACTCGCAGCGTCGTGCGCGGAAAAAAAAAAAAGAAAAAAGCTGCTGGATTGTCTTGACATGGCTTACTAAGCTGAAATCGGAACTGCTGTAGAGCCACTCTATTGAACCAGGCAGAAAAGATGATGATAAGCGGGGATTTGCAGTAGCGCCACTTCGAGAGGCGGCAAGGAGGCTCCGTTCAAAACAAAAATGGCATTCAGCAAGTCGAACCATGCACCAGTCAGAGTCGGTGCATGGTGCTCTCGATCGAGTTGGCTCAAAGAGTGTCCGAAAAATCAGACGAGAGGTTGCAAGGTGTCCGAACTTTCGGCAGTTGTTATACATTATGGTCTATGGGGAGAATGGCGGTGCCGCGAAGCTGACCGAATAATCGAGCACGTCCGAATTTTCGGAGTCCGGAAACTCTGTCGGCGACTGTACTTAAATGGAGGACGACGCAACGAGCTATGGAAAGAAGAATGATAGGTGTAACATTAAGGGATATGAAAAGAGCAGATTGGGTGAGGGAACAAACGCGAGTTAATGATGTCGTAGTTGAAATCAAGAAAAAGAAATGGGCATGGGCAGGACACGTAATGAGGAGGGAAGATAACCAATCGTCATTAACAGTTACAGAATGGATTCCAAGGGAAGGGAAACGTAGCAAAGGGCGGCAGGAAGTTAGGTGGGCGGATGAGATTAAGAAATTTGCAGGGACAACATGGCCACAATTAGTACATGACCGGGGTAGTTGGAGAAGTATGGGAGAGGCCTTTGCCCTGCAGTGGGCGTAACCAGGCTGATGATGATGATGAAAAACAGGCAGCAAGCACATTGACGTGTGGAGGCGCACTGCGGTCTCATGTCTGGGCGACACGCACGGGCTTTTAGGGTTAGCATTGCGAGCAGTATATCAGACTATTCCACAGTGCAAGCAACTTGCAATGTTCATGTGCAAAAAATAAGTGGACCTTTGTGCTTTCGACACAGCCTTCGGTAAGTTCCTGCTTTTCACGACTTGGAAACCGTCTCATACACGCGGAGACCTTACATATGCTTCAGATAGGCACGTTATATTTCATATTCTCAATATATTGAACTATTTTGCGATACCCTTCGAATATCCGGTACCAACTGTCCATTATGCAACGGCTAGTCAATGGTCAGATTGTGAAAAAGGAAAACTACCCCCAATTTTCTAAAATGCTATCAGATTTTAAGATTGCGCTTTGTCATATGAAAGCAGCTTCAGTGCACCCAGCTAGCTCACTAATAAGCTATTTAGTATGTCTTTAGAAGTAGTCACAAATCGTGGCGCATATATATATATTTCCCTTGGGATCAAATGGTTTTCCAGGCATTGAACTTAGCTAAAGTTTCCTTGAGGAATTTTACCAGGGCAATCTACTGGCTATTTAAGTCACTGAAAAAAAAATCACAAAAAAAAGTTCCTTAACTCTAAAAAGGCAGAATTGTCGTTAAGGTGACTAAAAACCCATTAAATTCAGCTGCTTTCTGGTTAAGTTATCAACACTGCTAGTTAGGCCGTGAAGTAACAAGACAGGGGTGGTAGGCTAGGTTACACATTTGTGTCACAGTGGTGCTCAGCCATGCTGTAGCAACAAGTGTTTTGCCTGTCTGTCGAATCCAAAATACAGCTGCAGGATATCACTGTGCTGAGAGGAAACCTGTCAAACTGTCAGAACTGGTGTATTAGGGTGGACAGTTGGACTAGTTGGTACAGTGAAAACGTGTTAATTCAACATTTGCTAATTCTGAAAATTATCAGGCTCGTCCTCTGGTTCTGGCAGGCATATGAATTATTGAATTGAACCAAACTCTCATTAATTTGGACATATTTGGAGAGCTTGCAGAGTGCCACAAATGTGCAACGCAAAAGAGCAAAAGTGGCGCTAACATCCAACCGAAATGAAGCGACGGAGTCTGCATCGCTGTAGTCATCAGCGAAATTCATACGAGGAACACTTCGTCTCTACGTGTGCCTTTCGGGCCTTTGTTCTTGTGTTTACCGCCGTGCATAACACTGGGTTGGCCTTGTGCTGTTGTAGCTGCATAGTCACCATCCACAATAGCATTGATAGTGACCACAGTTTCATTCACAGTGGTTGCTACAAACAGTATTGTTTTGACGCAGTGCACGCGTCAGCTGCGTGCCTTCACAACTGCATGATCACACGATCTATGGTCACGTCAATAGCGATCACACTGTGAAGTCGGGAGGCCTTCATCATTGCCAGCGCTAATCATAACAAGTTGACAAGAATTGCTGCTTCCACACTGCTTTCGTGTAAAATAGATACAGGATTTGCTGATTCATTCAGTGAATAGCGTGTTGATGTAATAAGCATTTCTTTATTGTTTTATTCATACCCTCAATAATACAACATTTGTTTAATTTGGGCATTTTTTTTGGTCCCACGAAATCTGAATTAACGAGGTTTTACTGTAATGCAGAGGCAACAGAAAACAATCAGCACCAGTGACCAGTAACTGGAGTGGTGAAATTCTGATACACACTGCTGCTTTGCAACAACAGACAAACAACGAGAGGGCTGGGCTCTTTTAGCAAAATACGAAGGTGAACTATAGTTGGTGAGTGGTCATCATAAGAAAACTGCAAGAAATGGGACAAGAAAGCAGAGCACCGCCATATCTGTGTTTGCTTTCTTGTCCCATTTATGCAGTGTAGGGGAGGTTGGCAGTTATCTGGAATAGGTTTTGGGCGATCTTTAATCTATGTTACGATCTTTCCACCTCACATTTGTATTTTGGCGAGCCATCAAAATGAAAACTAATTCTTAGCTACTACTGTCTACCACATTACCCTCGAGTCTGAGTGTGAATGACCTGGTACTCTTCTTGGCAGCTTGTTGTCAGCTGCAGCGCCACATGTTCCAATTTCGCTGTGCTTAATTGCACATTGTTTCGCTTTATCCATTGAATGCGCTGCTCAACTCGTCGTGTGGCCGACACTACACCGTTCTGCAAAAGATCTTCCTCCTTTCAGAAAGTGCAGGGACCGGTCGACCGATGATTCCCGCTTTGGTGTGAATGCGGTGGTGCATGTACAGATAAGCATCGGAAAGACACTAAGGTGTGGTGGCAGCCACAGCCAAGAATATAAACCTTGACAGGCATACCATATGACTTATCGCCGCTAACCCTATCACGATCGGCATCTTCAACTATCTGCTCAGAAGCACATGGGTCATGCGCCTCTTTCTCTGCCACCTCTTTGAGCTGGACCACTTCAAGTGCATGTTGCTTGCAGAAACAAGAGCACCCTGCCGTTGCTGCATTAGCTCAAGATACGCCCTGCACCCATGTACGGCGAAGAGAGGTGTGGGCACAAACAAACATCACTCTGCAAACGCTTACACGAAACATGGGTACAAGTCTACTGGCAAGCACGCATGTGTGTGGTACAGCAAGCATCCTGGCACTGTGACAGCGTGCTCTTACAGTATGTGATGCGGCGTGCGCACAAATCACAGGAGACGATTGGCAACGGGAGGCATCAGGTATCATATTTCAGTGAAGTTTTCACCGGTTTTTGCTCAGTGGCAGATAACTGTACAAACGTGCACACACACATCAGAAAAAGCTGGACGAGTCATCCACACAGCCATCACGCACGCCGCTGTGTTCCCTGTCAGTTTTGAAATGGTTCCTGGTATTTTGATCGTGTGTATCGCTGTTGAGCTATTGCACGCTCGTGGGAGAGAGCTGGAATTTTCTCTGCACTTTGGAAAAAGGAAAGACAAAAGTGCACATTGTAGGCATCATTTGTGACGGCGTCACATTTCACGTCATTTACTGCAGCATCGTTGGTAGTGGCAGTGCACGTCAGGAGACGCAAATTTGTTCTTGGCGGTTGGCGCATGCTACGTTTAACCCCCTCCCTTTATGCTACCGTTTAATGAACAGTTGTGCCGCATTCTTGCCAGGTACATATTAACGAGGTTTCACTGTACTTGATGACCATTTAGCTCGCAGCAGGCTGCTTTGAATTGTTCCTCAATTTAAAGTGACCACAGTTGAATAATAAAGCAGCTGGGCTAGTCTTTGTAAGCACTGGTGGTAGTTTTCAGAATTGCCTACTGCGATTTCTACTGTGGCTTTCTGCTGATTGGAGCAGAAAGAAGGGACAACCAATAAATTTTGCGTTACTTTTTGAACAATCCTTTTACGTTGGACACTTGCAAATTCGTATGTCGCTAAGCCTATGTGGGTGCATGCAGGTTTGCCTTTTTCTGATAAAAGTTTGGTTGTGACTTAACAATCATCATGTTCACACTGTATTGTGCATCTCTTTTGTTGAAAAGTTTTGAACACTTCGAACACCACAGAAAGGCTCGTGTAGCAAACGGAAAACTGCCTAAAGGCTTGGCTGAGTCTGTGACGCTGCATGCAGCTGGCAATGCACAAAGTAACTGCAAGGGCACATAATTCTACTGCTGCATGTCACCAATACAGAGGAAAAACAAGAGATTAAAAGTCAAGTGACAAGTGTATGGCAAAATTATATGCTTGACAGCAGAGAGAGAAATAGTGTTGTGACTGGCATAACAGAAACCTTAATACGAAGGCATGCAGCCACATCACTAGACACGTACAAAAAGTCAACAGATTACAGTGCCTGTAGTGCTCGAACTAGTTATTCAACCGGTAAAGACATTGCAGTACTTGTCAGATATAAATGGTTGTATATTAAAGTTAGTAAAAAAAAGGGTAAAGCAGAACAGTTTACGACAGTAGAGCCTGATTTAAGTAATGGGGCAGAGAGTTACACAGCATTTCACCACCATAGTTCAGTTGTCTACATGAAATGCATCACACTTGACAGACGCACATGTCACAAGCTTTCACCCTTAAAGTTGGAGTAAAAATTTTATACGAGTAGTTGTTGTTATGCGAATCTGTTCTATAAGTCTGTTTTCTCAGGGCTCATTGAACGGGGTCTTGTCCATGCAGGATAAGCCAGTACCAGAGACGCCGCCATCTTCCCCCGTGATGCAGCGTCGCGGAGCCACAAGGCTTTTACGCTCGTACCGTGCTTCGTCGCGGTACTGTCACTCACCAGCACGACCATCGAAGCTAGCTGTTGTACACGAGGGTGCTACAGCAGCACAGCAACGTACAACGGAGTTGTTGCAGCGGGACACTTGCAGTAGTTCGGCAGTCAGAAGCTAGCTGACTAGAGACAATGTGACTAGTGCCGCTGAACCAAGCAAGCTATTTTTTTTTTTCTTGTGATGATATTTATACATTTGTTGTTGTCTAGTTGTTCCAAGGTTGGTTCGAGTCCAGAGGAATATTCATTTAGGGTTTTCATAGAGAGAAAGAACCCTGTGGGCACACAATGTACGCATGAAAGGACCACTGCGAGTGGAACTCTGGTTGGTTCGTGTCCAGATTTCACACTGTGTATGTAAACCTGCTCTTCTACGGATACCATGCGTGCTCAAGGTAGCACGACTAGACTTGGCTTCCTGTATTTTTCTATGCATGTGACACCACTGTTTTATTTGAGTGCCAAAATATGAACTAAAGGCTTTATTTTAGACCCTCTCTTTGTGCCGAGAAATAACGGAAGCAAACGCATTGCAATAACTGCAGGAATATTACAAGCCACATTCGTGAGCTGATCCATTCTTAGCCATGTCCAGTTACCAAAAAAACAGCACATCAGCTGGAGTGCATGTGCCTGAGAGTGGGCAGAAGCCAAGAAAGGACCAACATTGTCCCCATGTATTTGCAGGCCTCGCCCTTTAGGTGGCACTGCAGTAAGATTGTGGCACCCTCTGGTTGTATTTGTTTGCAACTACAGCATTGCATGAATATGCAGAGTGAGGGGGGCTTAGGATAGCCTGGTTAGAATGGTGAGCTGTCATCATCATCATCATTAATGATGAGGAGCTGTTAATGAGTGTTCAGGCATGCCTTCCCATTGTTTTCATTTGCTTTACCTGACAATTTCAATCAAGCTAATGACATCTTTTAGTGAGAGATGAGCCTAATCAGTGGGCTTGAGCATCTGTGGCTTCCGTGGGAGACAGGCAAGTTCCATGTTTCACTCAAAAGTTGCGCTGCGGAGAATGTATTGCAGTGGTCCTTCGAGGTCTTTTAAGTTTGTGTAGGCGAGGCTGTTGTTTTCGTTGGTCTCACAGTGTACCTGTAGGAAGCCTTGTTTTTAGCCTTGTGTTTTTCTTGCACTGCTCATGCATCCGTCTTAAATGTTAAGCTTGTTGTTTAACATCTTTCATGATTAAAAAATATGAAAATATGGGTCCTAAATGGTAGGCATATGTTCTCATGTCAGGGGCTGTCATGTGCAGATGCTAACTTTCGAAAGAGAATGCATGCAAGTCAGTGTGTGCTGGCATTCTTTGGAATGAGGCGAGCCTTAGAGTGTGGTTATGGCAGGACTGCTTTTCTAGTGATGTCAGTGTGATGGTTTGATAATACTGTGCATTTCATCAGAGTGATACACAGTAATTTAATTCAGTGCATTGCTGAGCATGATAGTGCTAGCTTAGACCAGAAATCTGGCACGTGGACGGGTTCTCGTTGCAGGGTTGCAGAAGGAAATGCTGGTACAAAGAAAAGTGACGACACAAGTTTGAGGTGACACAAGTTGAACAGTGCTCGAAGAAGGTAGACACCACATATACATATAGCATGCAAGCGGAGCAGCAACTGCATCAAACTAGAGTTAAGGAAATGATTGTCCGGGAAAGTAAATTTAGCTCCCTGGATGACAATCTTTTATTGCGCTTTGGTGTATTGTTTTGTTGCTTGCCACTCTGCACATGCACATTTGTTAATTAATTTATTTGTATTTATTTATTGACACTACAAGCCCAGTGAGCTTTAGCAGGGTGAGAAATACGGTTTTTGGAAATTCATAAAATTGGCAGGATGAAACGAAAACATATAAATTCTAGGAAAAGTGAGGAGCGCAGTACAGGCATAAATTCATTGACCAGCACACTTTGAAGCACTTCAGAATCGGGAAATGCAAGTAACAAAGAATAAACAATTCTGGACACTGGCAAACGTTACTTGGAGCAAAAATTTGTAGAGATGGTTGTAAGATTTAAGATTTCATCATTTATGAGTGTGCTTGCCTTGGAAGTATAAACAAGTTGGAATTAAGCGTCTGACCCTGTCGTCTGTCTTGCTGTCCTTTGCGTATGTGCCACATTTCTGGTTTAGGTGTATGGACAGTGGTATCTGTATTCTAGCTCCCTGGGCAGTGCTGGTTTTTCAACCCTCATTTTGATGGGTGCTTCTTTCCGTTACGTCATATGCTTGCTGAACTTGCGAGCGCCAAAGTAAGCCTATTCCTGCTTGACTTGTAGGCAGTGGAAAAAAATGTTCGTTAATTGTTGAGTGCTTTCGATGTGCCAAAATGGCCTTGCTAGGGTGGTGGTCAGGCTTCATGTGAGACACCTAATAGCTAGCTCGTTTTCAGTTTTTCTTCACTTGGGTTACTAGGCCGTTTGCTTCACCAATGCCAACCACAGAGCAGTGTCAGTAAGAACAGAGTGATAGTATTTAATGACCAGTCTTCATGCTACCATGCAGCAGACAGCGTAGCTGTAGCCTTTCCGCATTTGTACAAGATTGTGCAGTCTATATTTACAATAGTTGGTGTTTCTTTGGCATCCAGACTCTCAGTTCGACATTTTTTAGCATAGTGCACAAACTAGGGATGTGCCATGCTTAATGTGCAATGTAATTGGCACAATCACACTTGTACCGCCTTGGAGAATTGTTGTTGGACACTGTTGCCCTACTCATTCGTCATGCTGTTAGTTTTGGAATGAAAGCATGAGCAGTGCTGTACGGTCGTGCGTCCTGTTTTGGTGTTGATGCTGTGGCATTCGACGTGGACCGCCACCAGTTTACAGCATTGCAGCCTTGCATATCTCGACGCCAAAATGTGGCATTCATAGTTGAAGGACAATGCAATGCCAGGAGCTGTCATGCGTTGGTGCCAACACTACAGCAGTCAGACTTGAGCCGCTCGTGCACGAATGAGATGCGGATAGCATGTACAAAGCCAAACTCGCTGTTGCTGCCATTGGTGCCAAGTAAACTGCCCCCAATAAATGTGGATTCACACGGCGTACCTGCATTTGCCGACTCAGTCTGTATGCCATGGGGACAGCTTAGCGCAAAGGAACTGTGCTGTGAGCAAGGATGGTATCCTTGAACAATCACTTTTTTGCATATGATCACTTTCTCAAAATTTCACGTGGCTCAGCACCTAAGTGTCAGTGTCTGGAATGTGATAGCGTTGCTGGCATTGTACCAAGACAACGGGCTTGGCACTGCGCGAGGAATGCTGTCGGCTGTAGATGCCAACCTGTTTGATGCAAAGTCACGCAATATCTTAAGAAAGTGGTTTTGGTTTCGAAAGTATTCATTCTGAAATGTCGCCCCAGCACAACTTAGGACAGTGTTATTTGGTGTCACAGAGCGACATTCCACCTTATCAGTACGCAGAATCAGTCTCTGAGCCGAGTATGTCGTGTGAATCCAGTAAAAGCTACCGTATTGTTCCGTCACTTGGGGACCCTCCTGAGCACACATATCTGAACGAAAGTGTCTGCATGTTAGTGCTTCTGGGTGAATTTACTCTAGTGGTATGCTGCCTCTATGTTGTGTACAGTGTTGAGTGTGTTCATCATTTTCCTGTGTGCTGTGCAGTTCGGGGTGCTTGTGGTCAATTTTATAGCTTTCTGTTTTATTAAAGCAATCTGCGCAGAGCGCTATAGCTGTTTTCCGAATGCACATTGTTAAAGGCCTAAGCAAATCACTTCTTTGGGAATCCGCAGCAGTGGAAGAAGCTTCGTTTAATGGAAACTCTCCATTGACATGAAAGTATTGTGAAACTGCAAAGGAAAGGATCCAGACAGGTTCAAAAAAGAAAACCTCTCAGTTGAAAAAAAATTTGCCACAATAGGGGGATCGAACCCAGTGCACTGTGTCCTTCCGGGCCTTACTAGCTGAGCTAACAAGGAGGCCAGCAATTGGTTGGATCAGAACAAGTTAACCATAAATGTTCAGTGACTAGGCAAAAAGGCCTAAAAGGCCCAACAAGGCCCAAAAGGCGAGGGTGCTAGGTTTGATACCCAAACTGGGACAAATTCTTATCCAACCGCTGTGCTTTCTTTCTCGGGAACCAGTTAGGGTTTCTGTTGTAGCTATCCGCTACTTCTGGCCGAGTGGCCTTTCTCATTTTAGCTATTAAAGCCTGCATATTCCACATCTTGGGGTGTATAGTGTGATAGCTGGTG
This sequence comes from Dermacentor variabilis, assembly GCF_050947875.1. Lineage (NCBI taxonomy): Eukaryota > Metazoa > Arthropoda > Arachnida > Ixodida > Ixodidae > Dermacentor > Dermacentor variabilis. The sequence goes on along the minus strand of NC_134573.1, from coordinate 45,999,969 downwards.
TGTGGAGAAAGTGACCAAGCTATCAAGTATTTCTGGTAGGTATCGATTCTCCGTATGACGCAGAATCTGAATCATTCATTTCAGTGGACCTTGTGCCCTCTTGCATTGCATGAGGTTACTACCGCTGCCTCGGCCTTCTTTTTCATTACAATCGCCTGTCCTCCCGAAGTGTATGAGAAGGGGAACTGAGGGGCCCGATTTTTGTCTTAGTCATAACCGGAATATGAAGTTGACAAATAATGTAGCCAAACATGAAATGCGGAGGCTGTGGGCTCAGCTCCTGCCGGCGGGAAGTAGTTATTTTGCCCACTTTCATTTCCCTTTAGCTTATCATTTGTACACCTCAATTCCTTGGCTTCATATGGTTTTCTGCAGAATATTAGTTACAATGGTAGTTAAGGAAAAGGTTAAAGAGTGTAAGAAAAGCAGCATAGTTTTTTGTGCCCAACATTGGCTTTCAAGCCGCGCAACACAACTAAAGCGGAGTCAGTTCGAGGCAGTGAACACCGTGAAAAAAAATTGGGTTTTTGTCTTGTAACTGAGCAAGAAAAAAGCCAGTTATTAGTTTTAGCAAGTGAAAAGAAAGCAGCTAAGAAAATTGGGTTTATTTTTGTAGCAGAATTTTGCTAACACAAACTCGTTACAGACCAGCAGAAGTACTCAAACAAGTTTTTCTTTGGACAGCATGGAAAAAAACAGTAGGCAAGAAGCACATCAAAGGGAGTCTTGATGCATGCTGTTGTATGAATAGGGACAATGCTGTTAGCGGCTTTATCGAACTATGTTGAAGAAAAATTTACTAGAGGGTTCATAGTTTCAAAAGCAGTGTAAAGTTTCCACGAATAATAATCAACCAATGAATCAGACACTCAATAATAAGTGTCATTTATACAAATGAATAAATATATACAAAATATACTTGGACCAAGTGTGATAGCTTGTGCCAACTTGTGAATGCAATACATGGCTCACAGTTTCACGTGTTCCAGAATGCTTCGTGGTCCATGGGAAGCAGGTGTTCCCGATTGCAGAGTTTGTTTGCCACTTGTGCAGGAGGCGTGTCTCTAGCTGTATATAGTGTACTCTGTTGTGTCTGTGAAATGGCTACATATCTGGTTAAAGCTGGTTTGGCTAGGTTATTCTCACCAGGTGTTGTACAATTGTGAAACACGGCTTGCATCAGTTAACTCCTCGTTTGGCTCTTCTTGACTGTACTAACTTACTGTAGATGAGGAGTTACATTTTGAAGTTGCATTTGCCTTGTGCTGAAAGGCATGTTGTGACCGCCTGCTTGCTTTGGCGCACGGTTTTCAGCTAGAATGTAGCACTACTGTGGCCCTTGTGTACATAGCTGTCAAGAGTGACGAAAAGTGTTTGTGGTGCTGAGCTCACTTTGAGTCTCGCATGTTGGAGGTTAGTGTGAGATGCAGCTGGCAATGGTTGCATTTCTGCATTAGCCTATTGCTGGAAGTTTGTCTTTCTGCCCGAGTGTCATGTATGGAAGGCATTTTGTGTGCCGATTACAATGCAAGGTCACTGTTATGTTTGTACCTGCTCTAGTCGTATGTTGAACCCCGCACAGAACGGCTCGTTTCTCCACAGAATATCTCTTGTGCCTTTTGTTGTCAAGTATCTATGATTTTTGTTAGCTGAATGGTTACCTTTGATGCAAGGTATTCTGGGATGATCTGAAGGGGATCGTTCCTTTCCTCACTGAACCAGAATACAGGGATGCAAATGATAAAGATTATGTCTGACTAACACAACATACCTTAGTGCCCCAGGGTGTCCAGAGTGTCATGTTTATTGAGTTATGTAGTTTCCCTAGGCAAAAAAAATGACATAAATGTAAAACAGCATTGACACTGCTATTATGAAAACATTTTGCATGTCAATGCAATGTGGCCTTGGGTTGAGAACCTTCTGATGCTTCCTCTCTTTCATCACTTGTTGGCATTATCTGAGTAGCGCCCTCTATGCATGGGCCTCCAAATCAAAGCAAGCATAAGTGCGCAAGAGGACACAGCCTTCAGGATAGTTGATACGGCTTAAACTTTTCATGAGCATAACCTTGGTTCATTGCGGGTGATTTGAATTGCAGAAGTGTGGCCCCTTTAGTTGTGATTTCTTCGGCAATCAAGCCGTCTTTTGGCATAAAACAAATGTGAGGTTTTTGGAAAGGCTTGCAGCAATCTAGATTGACTTAGTGTTTGTTGTTAATGTCCTTTTGAAAGACTAAAGTATACTCTGGGCACTTACATTCTCCATTAGATAGTAAAAATGTGCCAGTTTCATGACTATAAATTTATTGGAAAAACAAATTGCAATCGCATCAAAAGAGAGTGGGAGTTGGGTTCTGTTCACATCCGGTCTATTTGCTTTCATGCTTTTCCTGATCATACAAGGATATCCTATGGTGTTTTTAGGGAAATTTGGCAGATATTGCATGTGTCATTTCTTCTTTCTATTCTATTTCAAAATCGGACCTGTGTTCTGCTAAACTGATGAACAACAATCATTCTGTGGCAGGAGCGTCATAGTGTTTGTTACTCTTCATTTCTGTCGCTCTTGTCCAGACTTTATTCTGTGGTTTATCTTGGGAGAAAAATGAGTATTTGCAAAAAGTTTGGAAAACAGTATTCCACCTGTTAAGCTATGTCCGTCCGCACAATTCATTTTCTGTCTGCTGTGCTTGTTCAGTGTGCGCATGCATTTTAGGCCTGGCTTGTGATGCCGACTAGTGACCGCCATGTTCTTTTCAATCAGTTGTTGGTAAAATAACACAAGCAATATTTGTGCCCATAAATGAAACATTTAATAACTTTTTATTTTGCCATGCTGAGCATTGCTGTAATAAGTAAACTATGCTCCAAGTCATTTCATCATACAGGGCATTTTCGTGGACAGTACCGATTTTATATAAAAGGACTCTGACCGTGAGACACCCATAATCTTTTTGCATATGAGCTCTACGGCGAGGCAGAAATACTTTGCTGCTGTACGAGTTACTCTTAAAAGACGAATTAAAGAAGCTGTTAATGAAATTATTATTAACTTGAGGGTGTTTGTTTATGTAAAAAACTTGTTGGGCGTCACAATATCTGGCAAACCCATTTTCTTAAAAATAAAAAAAATTGCATGTAATTAGATATTCATAATTGGTGGAGCGGTGGAGGACATTCCCATCAACTACGTCATAGTATTGCTAAACTACCGAATGGAAAGAATACATCCACATCCAAAATTGAGCAGGGACAAAGCCACCGCCCTATGCATATTACAAACGAATATATCCATGAAATTATCTTGTACCAGATGCACCCCACAAAATTCTCATACCTATGCTGATATTGTGATATACCAGACACTCTCCAGCACATGGTGCTGGTGTGCCGACATTGTGAGGAAAACAGTGAGGATGAAGCTTTAGAACCGCTATAAGCCATCGAAGAAACGTGGGAGGCAATGTTAATGGCACAGAGCCTGGAAGACCAGCAAAGTCTGCTGGAGTGTGCCCGGGCCATGGCATTAGCCAATGGCTTTCTGGACTAAGAGAGCTGCCTAGGGCAAAGAAAGCACACTTTCTCACTGTTTTCCACAATAAACGTATTATTCCTTGTCCTCCTCCTCATCGGAATTGAGGGCCAAATCCAGGCAATTTCAAGACACTGCACCCCACTGTATGTCAGATGGCAGTGCCCCATAGAGATAGGTGGCGCAAAGTTTGAATGATAGCATCCCGTGGCAAATTTGACCGGACACATAGCAGCACGTGCTTGCCAGGCAAAGTGTGTCGTATCAGTAGCTGCTGTGATTGGCCGAGACTATCGCTTTCATAATTCCTTGCACTTGTCACAGGATGTTTTGATATGATAACCGGGCCACCTTTACTGCACTCCTGTGGTGCTCGGTTTTGATATTGCCTGGATCTCGCGCTGAAATTCGGTAAAAAATACCTCGAATTAGGTGTGATTTGTAAGAGGTCTAAAACAATGTGACTGCCTTCAAATTTGCCATTTAAACTGCCCTACGGCACTAATAAAAAAATTTAATAAACAAGCTTTTCTTAATTATTTTTCTGAAGCTCACATTATCAGCAAAGTATGTCCAGCTCACCTAGGAACTTCTCTGCAAAAACATGGTGTTCGCTGTACTTAGCCTTTTTATAAAGAAATCGTTACTGTTTAAAAAAACCTTGTAAATCTGCCATTATTTTTCCCCCACAATATCATGCAGTTTGAAATCTTTATTTAACCTCTTCTGTGTGTCTTTTTGGAAGTTTCAACAAAGCGGTGTAATTTCTTTTTCATTTGGAACCTGACAACACTACAGGCATCATAAAGGAGCTGAAATGCAGCCTGTTTAGGAAATCTTGCACTGAATGGCAACATTTTTTTTTTCAGATATATAATGCGCTGTTTATTGGAGCATCAAAGTGCTGAACTTTTCCTTTATGGAAGTACTTACAAATCGAGTTTTGGTCATTGTAGTTTGTGAAGTTTGAACCATGTGTAAAGCCCAAGTGCGTACCATCTGCAATGCACTGTTTCACATTACTACTGTAACTAAACCACAAGGATGTTGCACCCCCGTGATATTTTACAGAACTGAAAAAAAAAAAACAATCCTAGAACTGTGTTCTTAGTCATACCACTGTCACACGTGCTGGCAAATGTAGCAAGGCAGAAACACATTCTAGTTTATTTTCACTCATTTGCATTTCACATTAGTGTTGATAGTATGCTACTAGGTGGCACTGTGGCAGCTGTCTTTGCACAGAGTGACCAGCTGTGTGAAAAAAAAAATGGTAAAAAGAGAAAAATTTTTTAGTATGTTGCAACTTCTGTGATGTGTGTACGTGCAGCAGCTATCAAACTGTTACCCTTTGTGCAACGTGTGCGTTCATGTTAAGTGAGAAACCATTGCTCCTTATGCCTGTATTGAATACAACAAAGAAAGAAAAAAAAAGATGTAATCAAAATGCAACTTGTGCACCTTGTTCCTGCAAATATGTTTTTACATCTTCAAGGAAAACGCATTTGTACGGGAGTTGACTCTATGCATTGGTCCCATCACCCATTAGGCTAAGTATGGTAAAGTGATACTTGAGGTTTTAGCTAGTACTGTGGATTGCATTTTTCATTTATGTGTTCAGCATTTGTATGGCCTTTGTGAAAGGTTCACTCTCTGTGCATGCGACCAAGATTGTTATCAGTAGGCTGCAGTGGCTAATATCTTCTGCTGCTCATCATAAACCATTGGGCTCAGCTATCAGCTGCCAGTACACTATCCCATTAGATCCACAATGGGAAATGCCTGTGTACTGAGATTTCAGTAATAGGTGATCATATTTAATACTGAGCTGTTGATGATGCAGTCCCTCGCAACTCGTGTGAGGTTTTGATATTTGAAAACCTGTTGATCGTATTTTTGTCTCTTGGCCCGTAGCGGGTGGCCCAGTAATTGTGGTGTTCCACGGTAAAGCATATGGTCCTAGGTTCGATTCCCATCTGTGGCAGCCACACTCTGGTTGAGGGAGAATGCAAGAATGCTCGTGTACCGAGTTCACATTGGAGAACTTCGGTATGGCGAAATTAATCAAAATTTTTCCACTGCGATTTCTCCTCTAGCCCCTGTGCACTTCGAAACAGTATACGATATAAATGTATAAATAAATGAAAACATGATCTTTTGCTTAATCAATAAATCAATCATTAATTCTTGTCTCTTGCCAAGGAACATGAACAAGCTATTCTGGCACTCCAAAGTTTTGGTCGCATGTTCTGTGGCACGCAAACTTTTGACGAAGACCATGCATTTTGTTTTCCATGCTTCACAGTTAAGTGTGCATGTGTAAGCCGCTGGTATTGTTAGTGAGGTAGAGTACTGGTTATTTTGTATTTATAGCTGCTTTGCGTGATGGGAGTATTTTAGGACATGGTACGGTCGTCTGCCTTGCACTTCTCTCCTTTTGAATGCAAGGCCGCTGCACTGTCGGCGGTCATGTGACCTGTTGAGCATGCTGTCCTTTGTGCCTATGGAGTGGAGAGAACTGTGAAGGTGCAGCACTACAGAGGCTGCTTTAGAAGAGCTTCAAAGATGTTATTTATTTCTTACAGTGGCATCAGAGGGACAATAAACTATGTGCAAGATTTCTCTGTGTTTGGAGCATGTTGCCATTGTGTTCTATTGAGAGCTGGAATGAAAGGTTAAGGGGAATGCGGCTTTCGCATTGTAAAAAATGGCCAAAGAATCGATTTTTTTGAAAATTATTAGATTGCTTTAGATCAGGCTCAAAGAATTAGTGTCGAAGCCACTGTGCATGCGTACGATGCCAACAGCGTTTGGGTTGTAGGTAGGGCACGATATTTCACTGATTTAGCGGGAACCCCCAAAACTGCCCTAAAACTGCTTAGTGTCAACAAAGATGGCGGCAACCATCGAAGCGACAGCTCTAACCTAGCACCAAACTGGACTTGATTTGTGGCAACGCGTGAAGTTCGGAAGCTAGGGGAAGTGACTGCGGTTATTGCTTTCTCTCAACTGATGCGTGTAATGAAGACAGATTCATTAAAGGGCCCCGCACCAGGTCAGGCCATTTTAAGCTGACAGGCGCAGAGCATGCAGTGCACGATAACGATCGTGTCTGCAAAGTATTACATCGCTACGCGCCGCGGAAAGATCGGAAATTTGAAACCGAACGCCGTTTTTCCTTCACACGGCCGCCGTGCACCAAGCCGGAGGATGACGTACACGTGCTAGTGCGCCTGCCTACGTACACGTGTTTGTAGTGTGACGTCGTTCGTGGTGACACGTGACTTCGAGAATTACTCAAGGCAACATCTATTGTGGAAAATGTGGCTTGAATAGACGAATTAAAGCTTAGAGAAATAGACACAAGCCGAATGTCTGCATGTTTTTGTTTTACCTCGCACCGAAGCAAGAGAGATGTACTTCTGCTTCGTCTGCTTGTTCCCACGGTCGTGTGGTCACGTGCACAGGCACCGAAACTATGCCATTTTCTACCGTGTTCCAGCGCGGGAACATGCTCTGTGATCCGCTTGTCGGCCTGCGTATTCGTGTAGCACTGACATACGTCTAGTCAGGTGTCCTCCTGCACAGCGCGCAAAATCGTGCGCTGCGTGAAACGCGACAATCGCAACAGCTCGCGCCCGCCGCCGTCAGCGGAAGACCTCGCGGATTACGTGACGCATACGTCACGGGCTACGCTTTCATTTTTTTTTTTCTCCTCGCTTTTTTGCAGCGCGGCGCACTTCCGTCACGTAATCCGCGAGATCCTGTATGGGAAAACGCAGGGAAGATAGACGGGGCAAGTGGAGAGAGAGTGTCTAGCAGGGCAGTAGAGCTCGCCTCCTGAAGTCATGGGTTCGTGGCACTGAAATATTTCTATCTCTGCTATTAACCGGCTGATTTGAAAAATTTTTGCTGCAGAACGCTCCCTAGAGGACACGTGACAACCTCCCGCTTATAACCGAAGTTTGCTGTGTGGCCTTTTGAGGGGCCCTTTAAACTCCGCTGATTCCGAATTCGAGTGTCGATTTCATCATTCAATTTTCGTGGCTCGTAGGCCCAACACGGCTTAACTTGGCTGGTGAAGGCACGTAAAGTTTGTTGCTCAAAACTAAGTGGAACAAATTGCTTGCTGCTAGTAGAATTACTTCTAATAAAGTGTAATTAAACGCTAAAACGCGCAATTCAAAATTACTCTTATAAAATAGCATATAGTAGGATACTGGTGTTAGGCTGCTGAGCACGAGGTCGCGGGATCGAATCCCGGCCACGGCGGCCGCATTTCGATGGGGGCAAAATGCGAAAACAGCCGTGTACTTAGATTTAGGTGCACGTAAAGAACCCCAGGTTGTCGAAATTTCTGGAGTCCCCCACTACGGCGTGCCTCATAATCAGAGTGGTTTTGGCACGTAAAACCCCACAATTTAATTTTTAATATAGTAGGATACAAATTTAGAAAATGGCACTTGGCATTCAATGCACACGGACTGCGCGGGATTGTGTTACTCCGCCAGCCAATCAGAGAAGCAAACAATCGTCATGCGACATTTTCAAAATGGCGTCGTACTTCCGGAGCGTCTACTTTCCTGAGAGTTCATCGGCGAAAGCGACGAGGTGTGCAATAGACACGAATAAAGTGTATGGAGTCTCTCTTCAAAAGTCCGCGCTACAGCTCATTTCACTGCTGAGCCCGTTTTACTCACGAAACTTCACTGCCAACTGAAGTGAAACTTGGCAATAAGCTGCAGCGAACCAAGCGTTCTATTTCTGTTCAATATAGAATTAGGCTTTCACCGTTTCACTATAATAGACGAGTGAAAAGTTTAAAATTATACGCTTTTAATTTTATTTTTGTGGTTACTGTTTTAATTAGGTGACAGGCAGTGGCGTAGCCAGAAATTTCGTTCGGGGGGGGGGGGGGGGTGCTCACAATGCAGCTCGGCCTCCTCCTAAGAGGAAACGGGTCGGATGCTCCTCTCTAAATACATGTAGGAGAATTCGTTTTTCTCGGCAACCACTTCACCAAATTTGATGAGATTTGTTGCATTTAAAAGAAAAACTTAAATTCTAGTGATTGTTTGTTTCGAATTTTCGATTTAGGTCGTCAATATTTTATTGAAAAGTGGCAGAAATCGAAAATTTTCAGAAAACGAAACAATGAAGTTTACAACTCTGTAAATCAGCAATGAAAATTTATATCACAATTCTGTGAATTGCACATTATAGTACATCTACAGCGGATAAAGTTGATGTTACACATGAGTGTCAGAAAATTAAGTATTATGGAAATACGGTTTTTGCAGAACCCTTGTACATAACATAACCAATTCACATAATATACAAATAGACACATCGAATTTGTCCGCTTTGAATGGTGTAATGGATGCCGTTTACAGAAACGCGATATCTGTGCAGAGCTATTATTTGTAAACTTAGTGCTTCTATTTTTTTCGAAGTTTCGAATTTTTCAAAATATTTTAAACAAAGGTCGGGCCCTAAATCGAAATTCCGCTTCCAACAGACACTAGAATTTAACTTGCTCTCTCAAATGCGACAAATTTCATTAAAAGTGATTCAGGAGTTATCTCAGAAAAGCGTTTCTGCGTTTTACAAGTATCTGAATAGGCCGCGTCGGAGTTGGGCCCGAGCTATAGCTTCCTCTTAAACAATTTGCCTAGGGATCAAATACATGAATGATAACTGCATTGCCATTGCCAAAGATGCTGCAAACGAATTCTTGAACGCTACGCACTGTCAATACAAGTAAAATATGTATTTTTTATAAAATATTAAACTCGTATGTGCCAAAAATTGTGCCCAACATAACTGATGTCAATGCTTCCATGTTTTTTGTCTATTTAGTAAGTAAAGAAAATATCACACGAACTCTAGAACTACATCAGTTCGAAGCCAGCAAAGCAGTGCATGCCGCTGATATGGAAAAATGTAAAGGCCATGAAATGAACAAGTTGAGGACAAATATGTTAGTGAAACCTTGTCATTGAAGATCCTTGTTGACATTATTGTACATATACAACGGCCAGTGAAAAATCTCAATGACGCTGTCATTTGTTCGAATGTATTACGCAGGAGCAGCTGTCACCGCTCGTGTATCGTGAGTAATCGCACCGAAATTATTGTCGCAACAGAGAGCACGTATAAAAAGCAGGAGTTCTGCAGAGTATACGAGGGCGAGTCAAATGAAAGTGAGCCAATGCGAATATATGACAAATGGGGTACTTTATTTAAAAGTAGCCTCCATGAGCATTTAGACATTAGTTCTATTGACTAATGAGCCGCGCAATTCCCGTCTCATAAAGCTCCTTGGGTTGTTGCTTCAAAACGTCTGCAACTGACTTTCACGTCATCGTCCGAGACGAATCTGGTTCCCTTGAGCTGCTTTTTCGGTTGCCTCAAAATGTGGAAGTCGCAAGGCGATAGGTCTGAGCTGTATGGCGGATGTTGCAGCGTTTCCCGCTTGAATTTTGCCAATTTTGTATTAACCACATCAGCGACATGGGGACGCGCATTGTCGTAGAACAAGATGACCCCACTCGACAATTTTTCACGTAGTTTGTTCTTGATTGCGACATGTAGCCGATCCGTGTTCCGCAATATCGGAAACAATTGATAGTCTCTCAAGAGTTCCCAAATTCTATCAGTAATGGCCACTCACGATCAAAAAATAAAAGTCAACACCTTTCCGGCGGAAATGACGGCCTTTGCTTTCTTTGGGGGTGGTGAATTCGAATGTTTCGATTGTAAGCTTTGCCGTCGTGTTTCAGGCTCGTAGTAGTGGCATGATGGTTCGTCTCCGATCACAATTGCAGACAAGAAATCGTCACCCTTATTGCGATACCGGGTCAGGTGAGTAAAGGCAGCGCCGAAATTCTCCATATTCTGGCGGTGGTTGAAAATCTTGGGCAACCATTGCGCACACAAGAGCCGCTAACAGGGATGTTCATGAATTATGGCGGGAATGGTGACGGTGAACCGAACCGTGACTGATGTTCACACGCTCTGCCAGTTCATCGATGCTTATCCTCCGTTCTTGTGTCATCAGCTCATCAACCTTTGCAATTTTGTTAGGGGTGATTGCACGATGGCTTAGGTCCGGTCAGGGATCGTCTTTGCAACTTTCACGTCCTTCTTTGAACCGTTTGTTCTAACGCTTCATAGTGGCCAATGAAATGCAATGTTCAATGTAGACGGCAACCATACGGTGGCTAATTTCTTTTTGGGAAACACGTTCAGCTGTCAAAAACCTCGCGGCACCACGCTGCTCAACTTCTGGAGCGTTCATTACGTCACGCAACCATGTTCAACCCAGGGTATGAGCGCATTAAACATTTATCCTCACACCTGCCCTCGTACATTAGAAATGCGAAGATACAATGGAATATACAAATGCGAAGATACAGCTTGATAAAGGGCAAGAAAGTGCCACTGGAAACAAAGTTCACTGCACGTATGCACAAAACCTCGCAACAAGATATCTAAACATACGAATAAGTCTCCAATAAATCTACGTATCTAAAAAAAGTCACGGTATATAATGGGTCAAGGAGGAGGAGGAGACAAAGGAGAGGAAAGACAGGGAGGTTAGCCAGTGTAAGTACCGGCTGGCTACCCTGTGCTGGGGAAAGGGGTAAAGGGAATAAAAGGAGAAAGAAGAAGAGGGAAAAAAATGGAAAAAAAAAGAGAAAATTCACACAGTAACGCGAAACTACGCGCTACAACGTTCAAAGGCGGTCGCACAATTCGCAGTTCCTTAAAAACTTCAACAGAGCCCTTAAGGCCTTCAGTGCCGAAGCCCGTCTGGACCAATGTCCTAGAGCTTTTTCCTCTGTAAAGGGGCGATTGTCCAGTTTTGCGAGAGCGGTCACGAGCACTTTTCTTCGCACTGCGTAACGGGGACAGTCACATAGGAGGTGTTGAATCGTCTCCTCGCAGCCGCAGGTGTCACAAGTAGGGCTGTCGGCCATGCCAATGCGGAATGAATATGAGTTCGTGAATGCCACGCCGAGCCACAGGCGGCACAGAAGTGTTGCTTCCGCTCGTGGCAACCCTGGTGGTAGGCGGAGTTGCAGACGTGGATCCAATTTGTGGAGACGTGCGTTCGTGAAATCACTGGTGTTCCATAGATTCTGCGTAAGCTCGCGGGCGAGGGAGCGAAGACTTGTGGCTGCGTCTGTTCTTGACAGCGGTATGGGCATAATCTGGGCACCATCATGAGCCGACCGGGCAGCGTCATCCGCACTGTCATTTCCTGAAATTCCACAGTGTCCCGGTATCCACTGGTAGATGATGTTGTGTCCCTTGTTGATTGCGTGATGGTGGAGCAGTCGGATGTCTGCGACTAGGTGCTCATTTGGTCCATGGTTGAAAGGAGACATCAGACACTGAAGAGCTGCCTTTGAGTCACATAAGATGGACCATGAATGTGATGATTTGTGAACTATAAACTCCAGAGCAGCACGGATAGCTGCGAGTTCTGCAGCCGTCGATGACGTAATGTGAGATGTCTTGAACTTGAGGGTGACGCACTCTGCGGGAATCACCACTGCTCCAGCAGAACTATTAGAGGATACAGAACCGTCTGTGTAAACATGGATGCGTCCTCTGTGCTGTTCATGTAGCACTGAAAGCACGGTTTGTTTGAGGGCGAAAGTGGACATCTCCGTTTTCCTTTTGATACCGGGAATAGCAAGAAGAGCCTGGAGTGGATGGAGGCACCACAGCGGTTGAGGTGGTCGTGCTGCAGGCGTGAAGTTTGATGGTAAAATTCCATGGTTGGCGGCAATAATCTTGCTAAACGCTGAACGAGGTCGAGCGGCAGGAAGGGAGGCGAGATGATGCGATGGAAGGCGGGCGAAGTGCCTGATATGCATCCTTAAAGTGTCGACTTGAAGATACGTGTTGATGGGGTGGTCATGCGCGATGGCTATTGTTGCAGCCGTGGACGCACATCTGGGAAGACCAAGGCAAATTCGCAGAGCTTGCGCTTGTACAGATTGGAGGGCACGGAGGTTGGTCTTGCCGGTCCCACCCAGTACAGGTAAGCTATAGCGCAGGAGACCGAGGAACAGTGCGTTATAGAGTTGGAGCATCGCACTCACAGACGCACCCCATGACTTGCCCGCAAGAAATCTGAGCACGTGGGTTATCATGACTAATTTCCTTTTTAGGTAGGATATTTGAGGACTCCAGGAAAGGTCGCGATCTATTATCACTCCTAGAAACCGGTGCGTCTTCTCGTAGGCAATGGGTCAAACAAGGCAAATAAACATGTTGCGCAATCACAGATTCACAGAATCCTAGATCCTGGCCCCAATCCATCCACTCCATCCGATGTATCGCGCGCGACGGAAGGCGGCGCGCTTGCTCCTCACTTTTCTCCCTTGCGCACACAAGACTGAGCCACCATCGTCGGCTCACCCATTCCCACCCACCCCCTATATGCTTTCACTCGCACATACAGCATGCCGCGCGCGGCCACGATGTTATCGCCCCTGGACTTTTTTGCTGAACATGAGGGCGACGGTGACGGCAGGAATGCGCCTAGAGTGCCATATAATTGCTATCGCAATAATATAAGAGTATCCGGCAGCTGAAGCGTCCCATGGCCCATTACTTTCCGCAAAAGAAGTAACAAAATAGAACTTTCACCATGCGACAATTCGCTGCGCCGCAACAACGTCTTCTTCTTTTTTTTTCTTTTTGTGGGGCGGGGCCACCGTAATGAAAAAAAAACGCAAAGGAGAGTATGTTGGTCACAATCGAATTCCTACTTTGGGCGACTAATGTGGCTATTAAAGGAATATCGAATAAAACACGAGATGCTTGGTCCACCAAGAACCATGCGCATACTGCTCGGTATCCTACGCCGGCGAGACAAGACTTTCTGAAGAGGTTGCGCTCAAGCGCAATCCGTCGAGTCCCCACAGTGATGGCGGCGAGCGACCACTGTTTCTTTTTATCGTCTGCTAGCTAGAAAGCGTCCAAAACTCTGCCAGGCGAAAATGCACTCGGCCAGAGAAAACCGAACGCGCACCGACGTGCGCCGCGCGATGGTCGGGGCAACACAAGAAAAACGCATGCGCTCTGGCTGGCTCTGGCAGCCCGCGGGTAGGGGAGCGAGAACAAAAAAATTGAAGAGGCTCAATGTGTAGTCGCAATTAAATGTCAAAGTAGAAAAAATAAATAAGAACGTAGTTACCTTGGCTGGCTTTAGTGTCTTCACTGGATGCTTTGGTGCAGGTGAAAAAAAAAATGTTATTTTTTATGTGACATGATGACAAGAATGAACCACCACAACGCTTCGTCTTATCGGGCCTCGCTGCGGGCTTTGCCAACTTGTCTGATAGTGTGTTGATTTGGCTGTCTCGTTGTATGGCTCGATGTACGACTTTGGAAAAGTTAATGAACCTTTGGCGTCAAATGTTTATGGGAACATTAAACTTACAAAGTTCCGCAATTGAAAATCTAAATAAAGCACACGTTTGGAAATGTCAATGCACCTTTCACATCAAAAATTTATGAGAACTTTATACCCATAAAGTTTCGGAATTGACATCCACGCGTTCCATAGATTCAATGATAGAGTAGATTCCGCGGCCTCCGCGAGATGCCGCGCCGAGCCCGTTCGCCATCACAACGTCCTTGAAACTTTGTGCTCGGATGGGGCTGCTTGCGTTATGTGACTCCCGGCGCGTGGGCGTTGCCGCGAAATCCAGCCCGAGTTCGCAATTTTTGCGGTGAAATAGCTCTTCGAGCGTGAAAAAGACGTTCTAGACAAAATCCAGAATGATTTCCGGCGCCGGGGGTTGCTTTGGTCGGCGGTGCATGGACAGTACGAAAAAATTTCGGAGGGGGGCTGAAGCCCCATAAGCCACCCCCCCCCCCCTGGCTACGCCCCTGGTGACAGGGAAAGTTTGAAGTACGAACCATTTGCAGCCTCGCGGTGGAACTGTGGCTGGCGGTTACGAGGACATGGGCGGGGCTTCACTGCAGACGTAAGTTGTATCCGACTTTAGTTTAGTTATTGTAATAGCTTTTCTTTCCGCCGTAGTGGCGCTGCAAGCGCAAGACGGTATCCACAAACGCTAAGCCCTTTTCTAAATCTCTTCACTCCTGCGTGCCCCAACGCGAACACTCGCAGAGCTGTTTGGAGCCCCAAACTATTGGGGCCCCTATGCCAAAACTGTCTATTTTCACTTACTCTATGTGATTTCGAAACATCTTCACTGAAAACCACGTAGAAGTGTTCTAAAAAAATTGTATCATCGAAGATGGCGAAAAATTGTCGCTGAAATCACGGGAATATGCCGGTTTTCAAGCAGTGATGTCTTCGAAACAGTGCAGGCGTGCGCCGCTACCTGGTCTTGCCAGAAAGCGAATTTCTCCGTCTTCAAATTTGCCGCTGATCCTTCACACAAAAAAAGCGCTCAACAAACAAGTGATTGAAGGTCGTTCCGAAGTCACTGATTGGCTGCACCCGCGCGCCATGTGATTCGTGCTCGCTTCGTAGGGGTGTCGTCTGCTCTTCACCTGGCGAGCTATCGACTACCGTAATCTCGACGAGTGTCAAAACAGGCGTTACGCGGTGAACGCAAAAGCGCAGTCGATCGCTCCGTTTGTGGGCATCGACCTACGGCTAGACATTCCGGGGCACTGGCGATGCGGACTTCGTGACCAAGCTTCCTGCGCTGAATCCTCGGACACGGTGCTAAGCCTTTCGGGTATCGGTGCTTCGGAATTCGCGACCAAGCATCCCGTGCTTCGGTGGCTCAGACTCGGCGATCAAGCACATTGCGTTCAGGCTCCTCGGATTGGTGGCCTAGGACTACGCGACTAAGCACATCGAGCGTCGAGTCCTCGGACCCGTGGCTAGACATATCACGCGTCGGCACCTCGGAGTGCGCGACTAAGCACATCAAGCGTCGACTCCTGGCACCCGTCGCCAGGCATTTTGAGAATCGGCACCTCGCACTGTGCGACACAAGAGTCGACTTCTGCGACCCGTCGCTAGGCATTTCGAGCGTCGGCACCTCGTACTGCGCACGCAACTAAGCACATCGACCGTCGACTCCTGGGACCCGTGGCTAGGCATTTCGCGCATCGGAACCTCTGACTGCGCGACTAAGTGCATCGAGCGTCGAGTCGTGGGATCGAATCCCGGCCACGGCGGCCGCATTTCGATGGGGCGAAATGCGAAAAACACCCGTATACCTAGGTTTAGGTGCATCTTTAAGAACCCCAGGTGGTCCAAGTTTTCGGCAATACGGCATGCCTAAGAATCAAGGTGGTTTTGGCGCGTAAAACCCAATTTTTTGGACTGCTCCGACCCTTGGCTAAGCATTTCGCGCATTGGCACCTCGGACTGCGCGACTAAGGACATCGAGCGTCGACGATTGTCATATTGTCACGATACATAGTAGCAATATCTATCATGCCACCCCTCCATAAAGAGGACCCTATCATGAGCTCTGTTCACAAGACCCTTTGAGCTGGCGCAGACAGCGGGCTGCAGGAGCGAGGCATCACACGAAAATACAACCCGGAAAAATACTTAGCATGCTGCTGCATTACTACCTATCAGTGGCTCTCTGATCATAGGCTTCGCTGCCATTGTTAAGGGAAGACAAGACAACGACTCGGAAGGTGGTTAGGAGCCTTCATGCAGTGATATGGTGGA
This sequence comes from Dermacentor variabilis, assembly GCF_050947875.1. Taxonomy (NCBI): domain Eukaryota; kingdom Metazoa; phylum Arthropoda; class Arachnida; order Ixodida; family Ixodidae; genus Dermacentor; species Dermacentor variabilis. The sequence continues at coordinate 45,983,741 of NC_134573.1, read as the reverse complement.
TTCTACCAACAGAAAAAAAAATGCTTCACTGATTGCACTGGTGACTGCTGTCAATGGGGCAGCCTGCAGGTACGACAATAGAACTATATTCTTGCCCACACGGAGTTATGCACCTCAGTGGATTTGAAACCCAGGTAACACGCTCTTTCGAGAGCAGCATGTAAAAAATGCCATACCAAAATAAAAAAAAAAAAGGTGGGACGCGAAGGCACACCAGACCAGAGGCCACATGTGCAAAAAGCTCCGCATCACAACACACCAGATTACAAGTTTGCTGCGTTTTAGAGAACTGTAGTGAACGTGACACTTTGAGAGCCGTTTTCTCAAAACTATTTTCCTGCACTTCTGCTCGGCTTTTGGAGCTTTCTTTGTTATCGTTTGGCTTATTTTGACTCTGCTTTATTTGTCACGTTCCTTGGGCTACAGTGCAGGTCTTGACATTCTCGCTTTCCTAGCGCTTGATTTTTTCTAAATTTATTATGTGGCTATTCGTTCGCCTCAAAAGTGTGCCTAATGCGAAGGTAACGTAAAAAAAAATTATGCGGGACCCATGCACTGCGGGAATCGATGTAAGCGAAGCTATCTGTGCTATTTGTTTTGATTGAATATAATTAGCGGTGATGCATGTTGACAGGAACGTTTCATTTCGTCAACGTTTAGTCCAACGCGGGAGTAGCGAGTTGATGTTAAACATTACCTTGCGTGTACCACTCCTGTTTGTCTGCGTAGCACATAGAACACACAGGGGGAGGTGTTTGCTGGAGGCGCTGTTGTGCGCCATGGTTGAGCATTTTCATTGCCTCGCATGGCACATCACATCGTGGCAGTATTAAACTTTAATTGAATTATGTGGCTTTACGTGCTACAACCACAGTCGTCCTATGAGGCACGCTGTAGTGGCGGACTCCGGAGTAATTTTGACATGAATTTATTTAACGTGTCCCTAAAATGTAAGTGCGCGAGCGTTTTTTATTTCGCCTTCGTCGAAATGCTGCTGCCGCGGTCGAGATCAGAACCACGACCTAGAGCAATGCCATAGCCGCAGGGCTGTTATTCACTCGTTTCGCGACTGCCTCGGCCCTACCCATTCTCTGCCAACCTCTCCGCCCTCCCCCCTACCATTCTATGTAGCTTTCCTCTGGACTTTGCACGTTAGTAGAAAGGTGAGCTCTGCAATTTTTGCAATTCTTTTGCTGGGGGTCATGGATAATTGCACTTGTCAAGAGCCTAATGTGGCGACGCCCAAGGAGCCCCGGAGGGCATTGTGCAGATTCGACGCCGTGCAAAGGCGCAAACTTATTCCTCGCGTCGCCTTTCTGCCGCCCTCCTGTCAAGTATACGTAAGCTTTGAACCACCCACCGAGGTGATGTGCCAGACAGCCGCAGCAGCGGTGGGAAAGTCGAAGGAAGAGGCAAGGAAAGCTTCGCTAAGGAGAAAAAAAAAATCTGAACATTTTGTGTTGCGAAAGAAAGAAAACTTTGGAGGACGCTCATGCTTCGCCTTTTGAGTGGAATGCGATAGCATTCAAAGATCCCTGCCTGCTCGTGCTGTCCGGCAGCTGCATCTTATGTAAGCGTAATGTTTACCGGGAAAGCTGGCTGCGAACGCTATGCACGACGGCGAGCTTTCTGGTAGAAACGCGGCTTCCTGCGTGGGCCACGGATGCTCGGAGGCGAGCGTCATTTGAATCGTGTTGCGCGCCGCTCTACGAATGGTAGAAACCCTGGAAATGAGGTTTGTGTTTGAGTGTCCGTGTAACAGATTTATTTTCTCGTATACTCAAATTACAATCCGACGCTATAATGTCTGTAGGTTGTGTGTAAGTCGTACTCTACGATTTTTTCCGACGGATTTTACTTTGAGAAGTTCACTTAGTTCCGCAACGCCTCTGCGCTACACGGAGGACCTGCGTGGTTCGGGATGATCTTTCGCTCGCAAGATGGTCGGCGCCGAACGCTGGCGGCTGATTTTCCGCGACACGGGGCCCTTAACGCTGTCGTGTTAAAAAGGGAGAACGTCGCGCCCTTCAGCACATGCAGTCGATACTCAACGAGCCGTCCATTGCATCGTTTAAGCTCCTCTGTCCATCCAGGAAGTGCAAGATAAGGAACACATATTGCTGAGTAAGTTGTTCTCAATATATCGCCATAAAACTTTTATGGAAGCATCAGGGAGGCATTTTGAGTATAAGTCCCAATTTTCATGCATCCGTTAAGGAGTACGAAAGTTGCTTCTCAAGGCCACGTTCCAACCTGATGGCTGGAATATACGTACGATGCACTGCAGAGGCATAGTGGAAACATATGTTAGAAGGCACAGACTTAAACAGCGATGCCGGCAGCGACGGTGTGGCCTGTGGAAGTCCACGTGGAGAATAATGATGTTCTTCATTCAGAAAAGATCTTGCACTTGAAAAGATCCAACCAACATAAAAATAAGCCTTGTGCGTGGCTGAGCACCCGTGCGATCAGTTGAGCAAATCGCCATGGGACACTCCTGTATAGGTAAATTAAACAATAAAACACAATTCATGAAAAAAAAACTGAGGGCAATAGAATAAAAGTGGGAAAAAAGAGGCAGATGGAAATTGTTCCATATAAATAAGTAACAACACGTGCACACATTAACGAACAGGTAAAAGCAGTACTAATCATATTAGAAACAAGAAACATGAAAAGCAGGAAGCGTACTCTTGAACAAAAATATTAAGCGAATTAAAACAGAATTGTCACCCATGCAACGTATCTAAGCGAACGAGTTTCATGGGAGGAAGTACAAACATTGCAATTCACATATTCACAAAAAAGATTTTTGTCTGCCACAGGCTTGAAAAGCTCAGATCTTCTAGATTACGAAATTGTGGGAGAGGAAATGCACGAGTTGGTAACCACCCCCCTCCCGGCCCCGGACAATATATATATATATATATTATATATATATGCAGCCCATTCTTACATTTGCATGATTCTGCACTGAACCGAAAACATTGCTTTCGGACACAAAGCACATCAAAAGTGACTCGAAGCTGTAGAAGTTAAATTATGGGGATTTGCGTGCCAAAACCACTTTCTGGTTATGAGGCACGCCGTAGTGAGGGACTCCGGTAATTTCGACCACCTGGGTTTCCTTAACGTGCACCTAAATCTGAGTATACATAGGTGTTTTCGCATTTCGCCCCCATCGAAATGCGGCCGGAAGTGGCAGCATGCTTGATTTTTTAATTGTTTTTAACGCGACAGCGTTAAGGAGCTCGTGTCGCAGAAAAGCCGGTGTTGTCAGCGTCGGTGTCGGCGGCGTTGGCCGTGAGCGATAAATCCTGGGAGGCACTTCATGAATAAAAAGCAACTTGCAAGATGGGCTGGGTGGGAATCGAACCAGGGTCTCCCGAGTGTGATACGAAGACGCTACCACTCGACTAGATGCTTCAAAGAGATACAAAAGCGCCTCTAGTGAATGCGGTGTTGCCTTATAAACGCGCCGTAGAAAGTTATACTGCCGTGTATATCGGAAATTATGAGCATGTAACTTACAGAAGTCGCAGTTACACGAGTAGCAAAGTACATTTCCGCTACATTTCTTCTGCGCTCTGCGCACACGCAGAGCCATCTTGCGGCAAACACAGAAGACCACCTCCTCGCGATGTGCGGCGGTGCCCCGACACGTGGCGCGCCACTCGGCCGCTTCTCCCCTTCGGGCCGTCCAGGGAGCGTATTTAGAATTGCTCGTAGATACAGCAGGGCGTGCCACTTTTGACGGAGCTCGACGTTTCTGCGCAGGCGCGAGTAAGAGCGGGCGCGAGAGAGAAAATCTGGGGGCTTATGCTCCTTGAATATATGACTCAGCCTAGGCACTACGGAGGAGGTTTCTTAGAGCGCGTTGTATTCGTTTGTCCCCTAGACATGCCGGCGTTGCGGAGTTCGGTCGAGCTGGTTTATAAGCTCCGCCGCTGGCTGCCCGCGCGGTGAGGCAGTGGGCGCGGACGCCGCTTGGTGATCGCTGTGTCTGAAGGGACAATGTTCTAACTGGTGTTGTATAAGTCGCGGGTCGCTTTTCTCGTCGCGACGATAGATCGGATTTTTTACGAGCACTGCTCCAGGAGGGCACATGTAACCGGAAAACGGAGGCCTCAGGAGAGCACCTGAGGTTATATTAAAGGATCTCCGGGGCATCCAAGCGGTAGCGGGGGGATCAAAGCTGGAAGCCGGGCGGCCCGTGGGTTGGGGCCGCAGAGGCCGAATCGTGCCTGGGGGTGTTCGCATAAAACATTGGCTGTCCGCGATAGCGGACAGCCGATCTTATACTCCCCTGGCACGCGCAGGCCTCTGCGAGCCCCAACCCACAGACCAGTCCGGCTTCTAGCTTTGATATCCCCGTTGCCGCTTTGGTGTCCTGGAAGCGCCGCCAATAATGCGAAATAATGACACGTTGTTTTCATTAGTAAAAACATGATCGATTAAAAAATTGGAGGACGCTTAAGCTTCGCCTTCAAGAGTGGAACGCGACAGCGTTCCCGTCGACCCGCCAAGGGGTGTAAGACAATGGGCTACGGCGCAGCGACTACGCGCCCCGCATCGGACGCGGTGAGCGTCGAGCAACGCAGCGTTCGGCGCGACAACGAAATGTGCGCCTGAGCAAGCGACGCATGCCTGAGCCTTAGAAACAGCTCGTTTCTAAGGCAACACCGCGTTCACTAGAGGCGCTTTTGTACCGCTTTGAAGCATCGAACTCGTGGCTCAGTGGTAACGTCTCCGCCTCACACTTCGGAGACCCTGGTTCGATTCCCACCCAGCCCATCTTGGAAGTTGCTTTTTATTTATGAAGTGCCTGCCGTGATTTATCGCTCACGGCCAACGCCGCGGACGCCGACACCGACGCCGACGACACCGGCTTTTCTGCGACACGAGCTCCTTAACGCTATCGCGTTAATATGATTGCGTCGAGCCGCCAACTTGCGATGCTAAGTTCAGCACAACCGCGCCCCGCGACTTCTGCCGGCACGCCTAGGGACAAGCGCATACACCGCGCGCCAAGACACTCCTCCGTAGTACCTAGGCAGAGTCGTATTTTCAAGGAGCAAAACTCCCCACATTTCCTCTCTCGCACCTGCTCCCACTCGCGCATGCGCGCAAACGCCCGTCGTCTCCGCAAGTTCCACGCCCCGCTGTACCTACGAGCAGTTGGAAATACGCGTCCGGGGACCGGTGCGAGGATATCCCATTACCCTTGCGTTTTCTCGCTCTCTCCCCTTCCAAATTCACTCGTCACTCGAACCATCGTGTTTTGGCGACGTGGCTCCTCTTTCCGCTCACAGCGCGATCCCTAGGTGCAGCGTCCGATGCGGGCCGCCTCTGACGTGATCGCTGTGCCGTAGCGCGTCTGGTGGGAAAGCGTCCCCTGCGATGTGTGCCGAGCTGCTTCCGAGGAGTCATGCATCTGCGTGGTGCTCCCAAGCGAGATAGAGGACGGTCCCATCGAAGCGTCAGCCCCACGATCGCGTCGGCCTTCATGACGCGTTGCGGCCCGGCTTTCAGTGCCGATCACGACTTTGGCTCGCGTAGATCGTTTCTCCCTCCGAGACACTGAGTTCTTTGGTTCGTTCCGCTTTCTCAGGCGCATGTTTCGTTGCCGCGCCGAACGCTGCGTTGCTCGGCGCTCACCGTGTGATTGGTGGGTGCAAGGTCCAATGCGGAGCGCCTCATAAGTGATCAGTGCGCCGTAGCGCAATGTCTTACACCCCTTGGCGGGTCGACGGGAACGCTTTCGCGTTCCACTCTTGAAGGCGAAGCTTAAGCGTCCTCCAATTTTTTTTCTCTGCAGACCTAGCCGTGACCGAGGCGATAAGAGCGAAGGTGCCGCCCGTTGGCGCAACGAATGAAGCAAATGAAGCGACTCAATAAAGATATAAGACGCTAAAAAAGGAAACAGCCGAAAACACATTTTATTTCTACAAATGATTGCATTACGTTACTTTATTTCTATGTAGGTTGAAAAGATACAGCCACATATGCAACAGTTACTTAATTTTCCTTTGGCTACCAGTGTCATAACGACGCTTTATTTGCCGATACCGAAACTAGCTCCACTGTCCAGCCGCTGGCGTCGTACCGTCGACCATAGACTTTCATACAATAATTATATGCCGTCGACATCAGTGTAGCGTCCGCGACCGCGTTTGCAGATTTTCCGTTTGTGCTTCAACGCCGCGGTGCTCGCTGAGCATGTTCGCGGCATCCTTTTTTTTTTCGGGTGAGTAGCAATACGCAATTTTCCTGTGGCACACCGGGCGTCGCACCGTCGATTTCAATGTATAGCTCTGTTTCCAAGCTGACATCGGCGGCTTCCGTCACCGCTGGTGCGCAGGCATATGGTACAGACGCCAAAATGCGATGGTTCTGCAAAATTTGAGCAATAAGGGTGCAGCGGTGAGCGCAAGATCTTCTTTTGAACACGCTTAGCTAAGTATTCAGGACCCTGTAGAAAGCAGCAGGACCTGAAGAAGGGAATGGCAGCCGAAGCGATAAGACCGAAAGCGGGGCTCGTTGGCGCAAGAAATGAAGTGACCAAATAAGGATATTAGATGTCGAAAAAGAAAATAGCCAAAAGCAGATTTTATTTCTTCACACAATGGCATCGCTTCACTTTATTGTTATGTAGTTTGAAAAGATAGAGCCACATATGCAAAAGTCATTGAACTTTCCTTTGGCTGCCAGTGTCGTGGCGACGCTTTATTGCCAATACCGAAACTAGCCCCGCTGTCCACCCACTGCTTCGGCTGCCATTTGTCTGCTCCTGCCGCTTTCTATGCACGTGCACGTTTTTTCGCATGATCTGCAGTTGAAAAAAAAAGTTTCTTTCTGTGCCTGCGACAAGATAGACACGGAAGTCTCGAACTGGTGCATGCTCCAAGGGCACCAGCCTGGCCTTGCGTGAACATGTCACAAATAAGGCTCTCAGGAACTTAGAAGACGACTCCATAGACTGGCTCACAGAAGAAATCGACAAGGCCTGGCAGACAGGTGAAGTTCCCCGGGGCTGGAAAGAAGGCCTGGTAGTGCTAATCCACTAGCCAGGCAAACCTCCAAATTTGTCCAATGTCAGACCGATTTTCCTCACGTCTGTAGCAAAAGGTAGCGGAGCACGTAATTCACATTCGCATAGCCAAGCCCGTCGAACAGAACGGTCTCCTGCCTTTTAACATGGTGGGCTTCAGACCAGGCCTCTCGACACAAGGCGCAACGAAACTCATCAAGGCTCAGATCACAGACAACGATACGAGGTAGGTGCGGGGCATTCTCGGGCTCGACTTCGAGAAGACCTTCGATAACATATCGCACAGACAAATTCCAAAATCCATCTCGGGTCTCAACCTAGGCCAGGCCTTTCCCGGCTACGTCAGGTCGTTCCTGGAGGGTCGCAAAGCTATGTTAAAGGTCAGAGACCACAAATCGGAAGGGTACTCGCTTGGGCCCAGAGAGACGCCTCAGGGGGCCGGGATCTCGCCCTTATTGTTCAATCTGGCCATCAGGTAAATGTCGGTATACCTTTCGAAGATCGAGAGAGTTCACCACACAATATAGGCCGACGAAATCACCACCTGGTGTACTGGAGGCAGCGAAGGGGAGGTGGAGTCGAGTCTACAGAAGCTGTAGAAATACGCTTGTAAATGCGCTTGTCTGTGGTATTTGTTTCCTTGTGTCCTCGTCTTTTTCGCGCTGTTTAACCTCAGTTCTACAGAAGGCGTTTGACCAAACCGAAACTTTCCTCGAGGGCACGGGGCTAAGGTGCTTGACGAAAAAGTCGGAGCTACTTCTCTACAGACCGGTCAGAAAAGGTCCCAGACGCAGGGGGTGGCAGCCTTTGGACGAGGTTAACATCAAGCTCCGCACCAGGAGGGGCGCCAACATTCCTAGGGTACACACCCTACAGGTACTCGGAATGTTCATTGAGTATAGCGGAGGCAACATTACCACGCTCAGGAAAATCATGACCAAGACGGAGTGCATAATCGGCCTGGTCAATAGAGTCTTCAACAATAGTGGAGGTCTGAATGAGAATAATCTTCAGACTCTTCCACGCATTCCTCGTGAGCCACATTGTCTACGTCTGCAATGCACAAGTGGTACGCGTCCGAAAATAAGTTGGATACGCTAATCCGTAAGAGCATCAAGAAAGTGCTCCGAGTTCTGGTAAATGCCAGCACGGAAAGCCTTCTGCAGCTGGGTGTACATAACACACTCGGCGAAATCATCGAAGCTCAGGAAACGGCTCAAATATTACGTATTTCCAGCAACCCCGTGAGGAGGGAAATTTTCGTGGTCTTGGGAGCCAGCCCCACTGTAGTGGAGGAACGTCACTTAAGGGACGACATCATGGTAGCTCATTTTCCTAAAAAAACATACATCCGCAACACAATGAGGGTAAATGCATGGCTCGGGCTGTGGCACTGCCCCGGAAGATCAAGGAATCGCCTCACACGGTCAGCTTCGTTGACGCGGCTCAGTATATCAGCACATCGGGCTTCGTCGCAACGGTACTCAGTCACAAAGGGCAGGTCACTTGCGCGGCCTCCATTAGAGGCTCCACCCCGGCTAGTGTGGAGCAGGCAGCGATCGCTTTGGCACTCTTAGACGAAGAGAGAACTCAAATCTTCACTGACTCAAGGGCGGTGGTCAGGGCATTCGCTTATGGCTCCATCGCCGAAGAAGCACATAGAATCATCGACGGTCCACATACTATCACGTGGTTCCCGGTACATCTCGACTCCCAGCTGAATTCACTCCCCAACCTCAACGACATCGCACACATCCAAGCGTGCGCACTAACCCAACCCGCGGACGCGAGTCGAGGTCTTGTTGAACCTAGGCTTGTCTAGTTCCGGGACATTATTTCCGCCTTTAACGAGGTAACTAAACACTACTACCTTGGCAGGAAAGCCTACTCTCCCTCCTCCCCTACGATAAACTAAACAGACCACAAGCTATCACACTGCGCATGCTTCACACAGGATCGTATCCAAACTTGACTTTGTTTCACTCCATCAATCCAGACGCCTTTAGTCCGGACTGTTCAAGCTTTGGACTGAGAAGTAATTTAGAACGCATGCTTTGGGAATGCCCCTCGTTACAGAGAGGCCCGCATAGCTGTACCGCAGAAGAGTGGAGCTCTGCGCTGCGGAACTCCGAGCTTTCACGTCAAGTATGGGCTGTCCAGAGCCCACGATGGAGCGGTGAGGCTTGGCCTTCCCGTCCCAACGTGGGAGTGGCCCGCGCCTTCATCACGTCCCTGAATAGGGGCATCTCAGAACAATCAATAAAGTTCCCCGTCCGTTCGTCCGTCCGTCCATCCGCCCGCCAGCCAGCCTGCCAGCCAACCAACGACAGCCACAGCCAGCCACAGCCATAGCCAGCCACAGCCATAGCCAGCCACAGCCAGCCACAGCCAGCCACAGCCAGCCACAGCCAGCCTGCCTGCCTGCCTGTCTTTGTCTGTCTGTCTTTCTGTCTGTCTGTCTGCCTGTCTGTCTGTCTGTCTGTCTGTCTGTCTGTCTGTCTGTCTGTCTGTCTGTCTGTCTGTCTGTCTGTCTGTCTGTCTGTCTGTCTGTCTGTCTGTCTGTCTGTCTGTCTGTCTGTGTGCCTGCGAAAGTTCCGGCCATGTCTGAAAAACTGAGGAAAGGGGCGCTATAACGTAAAACTATTCCAAACTTTTCTATTCCAGTTCTGCAATCAGCTCACCGTGATTGGTGAAAAACTTTTTTGGACCGCCTCCACGTCACATGTCTGTCACCCGACGTCACGAAAACCGCGATAGCTCACCATCTGATATGACTTGTGCATTTTGATTATGCATAATTTGACCGACCAAAACAAAAATAGCTATTTCTGATTCGACGCCTTTTTGCCAGTAGCCCTCGGCTATTGGTCAAAAGTTTTCGGGCTGCACCCACTTTCACCTGCCTGTCACGCGACGTCACAAAACTGCAAAAACTAACCGCGTCAAAGTGACGTGTACGCGTTAAAGATGCATTAATATGCCGAACAAAACTGAATTTTCTTCTGCATAGCCACAGGCTGCCCCGTTCCGAAAGGAATAAAAGATGGCTGCCGCCGATCGTTCCGGCAGTGGCAACTCGTCCTTGCCGGAGAGCATGGATTTGTTTGCGTGTAAAAAAACCTTTTGCGTGGCCGTGTAACGTTTTCGAGAACTTTCGGCACGTTTACGACCTCGTTCTGCCAACTCTTCTTTGCTGAGGATCCACCCGCCGTGGTTGCTCAGTGGCTATGGTGTTGGGCTGCTGAGCACGAGGTCGCGGGATCGAATCCCGGCCACGGCGGCCGCATTTCGATGGGGGCGAAATGCGAAAAACACCCGTGTGCTTAGATTTAGGTGCACGTTAAAGAACCCCAGGTGGTCAAATTTCCGGAGTCCTCCACTACGGCGTGCCTCATAATCAGAAAGTGGTTTTGGCACGTAAAACCCCAAATATTATTATTATTTGCTGAGGATCCGTTTTAGCGCATTCTGAAGCTTCCGTTGCATGCCGCCGCGATTGTCGACGAGCCACCGCAAGCTAAGTAAGAGAAAGCGGACCAATCGCAGACGCCAGCACTACCCTCTTCATCCGGTTATCGATATTTAATGCAGTGGCTCGGCCCCATTGAATCCCTCTCCACTTGAGCGTGCTCCTCGCCTCTTGGGAGCCAATTAGATAAGACAAGCCGCTCAGTGCAGGTAATGTTATTCGTTTTTCAAGCAAACAAAAGTGACCTCCTATGAACGAGGGAATCATTTGATTGGTTTGTTCAGACAGCCCTGCGGGTGACCGCCCGATGCTTGCGTCGGTGGTTACGCAAATCTGACATCAGGAGATTGGAATAAAAACATATGGGAATAGTTTTACGTTATACGGCCCAAGGGTACAATGCTTGCTGCGCGACTGTGTGATGCGGCAACTCAGGGAGCAACACAAGGGCGAAATTTTTCCGCTTTCCAGCGGACTAGAGGTAAGCACACCTGTTCTGCAGTACTTATGAAGAAATAAGCATTGTACTTTAAAACAGCTATAGGACGAAACGAAAGATTTTCAAGTGTTTTCAAGTGAATATCTATTTTGGTTTGGCGTGGCGCATTTTTTTTCGATGTTGTAAGAAGCTGAAGCTACTTGGCCGATTGATGCTAGCTGACGTGCAGACGGAAGTTTCGCTTCGGTAGATATTATCAGTTGTACTTCATTTTTTCACGAGTAGAAAACTGGCAATTTATATTTGACGAAGGTATGCGAATGCTTGCTGCACAAACTGGTTACGCTAGAGAGCATTCCGGTGACCAGTTTCTTATTACCACCTTTGAATGGTCATGAACACGGCAGAAGTAAAAAAAAATGTCAATTATGCAGCAGTCACCATTTGCGTTTTGAGTTACAAGAAGTTCGAGTTACCTATATGTGACGACATAGGTTCGCTTTACTTTACAACCTGTGCCTAGAAGGGCAGAATTTTTTAGTCGCTTCTTCGTACTCTCAACTTTGGTTTCTCTTTTAAGTGTTATTTAATCATGACCACGCGGCATTTTGCCCATTTTACAGATGTCAGATGTGGCGGAATTACGCTAAATAGGAAGTCCTGGCGGGGTTGACGTGGGAGCAGATGTACCACCGGCTACCGCCTCTGCTCGGATCACTTCAGAGGAAGGGACTACGCCGACCCTGCCTTGGAGTTGAAGTGGAAGAGCGGTCCCTGATCAATGAAGGTAAGGAAAACAAGTTACTAGTAGTTGCCAATCTGTGCTTCTGTAGTTCATTATTTTCGTACAGAAACCACTTGACTGGGGACGGCGCAAGTGTCATGAGCACGGCCAGCGTTGTCTTTTCCTCGTCGTTTAGTATACGGCACCGGTTGCCCTGTGACGTTACTCGGCGGAATTTGCTCCGTGCGCGCCAAGAAACCGCGTGCTTGTCAGTTTCTGGTTATCGCTTGCTCTTCTCAAGTGCGCGATGTTCCACGACACTGCCACAATGGTTCGGAGCTCACCAACTGCTTTCCTACAGATGCTGCTGCTGCCTGTCCTGGGACAGTTGCTGTCGCTGCCTGCAGTACAGCCGTCTGATACCCGTGCCGACAAACAGCGCATGAGTACGGTGGACTGCATGGACAACCCGCCAATCTGCCGCGACTTATCAAGTCTGCTGCATCACCCGCCGCCGATCCTGGACAATTTCATGCTGCTCGTCGGGCAACATGGGACGGCAATATCTACAGCGCCTCCTCAAAAGCGCGCCCATTTCGACGAAGCTTCGGGCCACGACACTGCCACAATGGTTCGGAGCTCACCAACTGCTTTCCTACAGGTCTGTTACTATCAAACTCGCTGTTACCGTAGCAATAATGTTTGTCTTCTGGCGGTGTCGTGGCCACCCAACCATTTCAAACGGTCTTGCACTGCTCTTGTTTATGTTTTGCGACTGTTGCTTTTGAGTGGGGATGTTGAGGAAAACCCCGGACCTATGACAAAGGCTCAAGAAGAGAAGTTAGATGGTGTGGCCGAGGCTGTAAAGCGTCTTGAAGCCAGCAACGCAAGTCTTCTCGAATCAATAATGAAAGTTCTAAATATGCACGCAGAACTCAAAACAGACCTCGAAAGCTTAACCAAACGTGTGCAGGAACTGGAAAACAAATTAGAATCTGCTCCATCTGTTCATGCCTCAACATCTCTCGATAGTGGTTTTTCTAGCATCATTAACAAAATCGATAACCTAGAAAACCAGTCGCGTAGATCAAATGTTTTGTTTTATGGTGTTACCGATACTAACGAATCCGAAAGCTGGGAAAGTTCAGAGCGACTTGTGCATGAGTTCTGCCGTGATAAGCTTGGTGTCACTGTAAATTTCATTGCTAGGGCACACCGTGTGGGCCGTTTTTCAACTGTGAAAAAACGCCCCATTATAGCTAAGTTCTTCAACGATAAAGAACTTGAGGTTATTTTAAGTAAAGGCAGCAAGCTGAGGGACACAGGTTTCAGCATAGGACGCGACTATTCCCAAGCCGTTCGTGACAAACGCCGGCAACTTCTGCAGTTCTCTCGATCAATTAAAAAGCAAGGTGACCGTGTGCGCCTAACATTCGACAAGCTGCACATCAATAATGACACCTATGTGTGGGATGTCGCGGGTAACCGTGCTGTGCCAGTTCGTCATCCCACCACAGTATGACATGTGCCGGCTGATAAGTCATCTACAGAATCTACGTCATTCTTGCCCAATGTGTGTCATAATTTAAAGAATAATACACATTTCCTGTTCACAAACATCAGAAGTGTTCTTTCCAAAACTGTCGCCCTTTCTTCGCTCATAGATTCTACGTGCGTTTCACTTCTAGTATTGACTGAAACTTGGCTGGACGATACCGTTCCGGATGATTACATTCTTCTGAGTGAATCTGAATTTTCCTTTTTCCGGTGTGACAGAATAAATAGAAAAGGAGGAGGTGTCCTTATAGCCACAAAGAAACAATTATCTGCTGTTCCCCTCGCTGTTGATACTTTCCTCGAATGTGTATTGATATGGTGTAAATTCGGAGTTACTGATGTTATTATTGGTGCTTTCTACCGGCCACCCGATATGTCTGATGGATTCTCGGGTCAATTCCATAGAATACTCAGCGACTTACATGTGCGTTTTCCTAACTCTATTTTCCTCGTATTTGGCGATTTTAATTTTCCAAGCATTGAATGGTCCACTCTCTGTGTTAATTCCAGTGATAAAGAAGCCCACACCTTTCTTCATTCCTGCTTGGATTTTTCTTTTGCTCAACTTATTACTAGTCCTACCCGTCGCTCCGCTACCACGGCTAATATCCTTGATCTTGTCCTAACAAATAACCCGGACGTTCTTTCTGATATACTACATTTAAATGGTTTATCCGATCACGACATTATCACTGGGTGCATCACGCATCCATTTACTGAAAAGAAAACTACCATTAAGCGAATTCATTGCTACAATCGCGCGAATTTTGAGATGATTAACTCGGAACTAAACACCTTCTCTGAAAGCTTCCTGGCTCAGTATTCATCACGCTCAATCGAATCAAACTGGCTGGCATTCAAAACCACCTTGACTCACCTTGTTGATAAGTATGTGCCAATCATCACCATCCGACATCATAAAAATTCACCTTGGTTCACACATCGTCTTCGTCGTCTTAATAATAAGAAAAAAACGTTTGTACCGCCAAGCAATGACCACACGTCTCCTGTCATCATGGAACAAGTACAAAAATGGTGATAAAGAGTATCAGTCCCTGCTTAAAACAACCCGTCGTAATTTCTTCACTCACGACCTGTCTACTATGTTAACCAATAATTCTCATAGATTCTGGCGCATTATCAATCCGAGTTCCTATCCTGATATAGTACTAATTAATGCTGACGGACAACCAGTCACTGAAACTGAGTGTTCGCAGCTTCTAAACGATTCATTTTCATCAGTATTCACCAATGAAGATATAACTTCTTCCCCTATATTAGAGCCATTGCCTAACATTTCCATGCCAGAAATTGTCATCAGTGATTCGGGTATTCTTGCCCTGTTGAATAACCTCAAAACTACTACTAGCTCTGATCATCTTGGTTTCAATAACAAGGTACTTAAAAACGCTTCTTTAAACATTTTTCAAGTGTTATCAGCCATGTTTTCACAATCATTATCATCTGGCATTATTCCTCATGACTGGCGAATAGCTAAAGTAATACCAATATTTAAATCAGGTGATCGCTCTGTCCCACTTAACTATCGTCCTATCTCATTAACTAGCAACATATGTAAACTTCTCGAGCACGTCATACACACACAAGTCATCAACTACCTAGAAGACCATGATATCATCTTCAAGTACCAGCACGGTTTTCGCAGGGGTTATTCATGCGACACTCAGCTCGCCGGATTTACTAACGATATATTTTCCGCATTTAACGAAGGATTCCAAGTTGACGCAGTGTTTCTTGACTTCTCTAAAGCTTTTGATCGCGTTCCTCATCACAGGCTTCTAATCAAATTAACACACTTAAACATTCACCCAAACGTTCTTGCATGGATTAAAGATTTTCTCTCCGACAGACAACAGTTTACCTGTGCTAATGGCTGTAACTCTTCTTCTGTTCCTTTAACATCTGGAGTCCCCCAGGGCAGCGTCCTCGGTCCCCTACTTTTCTTAATTTTCATTAATGATCTACCCAAATGTGTCTCATATCGAATTCGATTATTCGCAGATGATTGTGTTATATATCGTAATATTAGTAATGACGCTGACCGACTTTCCTTACAAACTGATCTTGATGCTGTGACCGCTTGGTGCTCTTCGTGGTTAATGTCTTTAAATACATCTAAAACCAAGCTAATGTCATTTACCAACCATTCCACTCGACTTCCTACCACCTACTTTCTCAATAATGCTAGAGTAGAACTTGCGCCAACTTACAAGTATCTTGGCCTTCATCTTCAGTCTGACTTAACTTGGCATTACCATATTAACACCGTCTTAGCATCAGCTAACCGAGCACTCGGTCTTCTTAAACGTAACCTCAAGCACGCACCTTCTCACTTAAAAAAACTTGCTTATATCACGCTGATCCGCCCAAAAATTGAATATGCTTCTGCCATATGGGATCCCGATCAAGCATACATAATCAACAACATTGAATCTTTGCAAAACCGTGCTGTTCGCTTCATCTTTTCCGATTATTCACGCTTCACCAGCGTCACATCGTTAAAACAACGTGCCGAGTTGGAATCACTATCACGTCGACGCCAGTTTGCTCGCCTAACCTTATTTCATAAGCTTTATCACCATTCCACGCTTCACGAAGACTTCTTTTCACCACCCCCTGCAGTTTTCCCGCGCCGTGACCACGCTAACAAAGTAAAACGCATAATGTGCCGCTCGTCGCTCTACGCAAAATCTTTTATTCCTCGCACAATAATAGAATGGAATAACCTACCATCACACATAGCTACTGAAGTTAGCCTACCATCTTTCCAAACTTTGTTGCAAGAAAACGGTTAGTGGTAGCAGATTAGATATTACTTATGCCTATATGCACATATTAACATATGTAAAATGTTCTTGTGTTTTCATGACTAAGTGCATTTACCCCTTGTTCATATCTATATATTTTATGTTCCTTGTGTGTATGTTTATTTTATGTAGTTTTATTTCTTGTGTATATTTCACGTTTGTACCCCCCCCCCCCCCCTATGTAATACCCTCATGTGAGGGCCCTTAGGGGTAATGTAAATAAATAAATAAATAAATAGGCTAAACTAAAAAGCCGAGCAGTTTTCGCTGGCAATGAGCGATTTAACATTCGTAAAATGTCGCGTCCCCCTTGGCGCTACAGCGTATACGATGCATTCCCATGATCTGTGTGGCGACATTCCTCTTGTTTGACCCCACGTAACTATACAGCTAGTTCATGCGCTAACGCGTTCTTCAGCCAATGTTAAACTGGCACATACTGGTTTGTGTATACCGGTATATACGAATCTACCGGCATATACGTACCGGTGAATTATCTCATTGCCGAGACTTACGAATCAGCCGTAGGGCGGCAAGTGCAGTTCGAATGTTTACAGCGCTGGTGTCGTGCTTTTACGAGAACCTAGGCTTTTTTTTTTAATATTTGGGGTTTTACGTGCCAAAACCACTTTCTGATTATGAGGCACGCCGTAGTGGAGGACTCCGGAAATTTTGACCACCTGGGGTTCTTTAACGTGCACCTAAATCTAAGCACACGGGTGTTTTCGCATTTCGCCCCCATCGAAAATGCGGCCGCCGTGGCCGGGATTCGATCCCGCGACGAGAACCTAGGCTTGCCTCATTGAGCAAGAATCGCGGGATGACTCACTGGTAACATGGCGTAGTCTTTTATTTTCATTTTTAGGAGATTGACTGTGCGCGCCCACAGGAGTAAAATGCGTTCAACATTCCACGCCGGTTTGTGCAATCGACAGTACAGCGAATGTCCGGCACGAGACTCGTCGCAAACGCTGAGCTTATCGCTCGCTTCTGTCGAAAAAAACCGCTCGCAGTATTTCTCATGAACTGCTGAAGTGTTTCCTTTAACTAATATTCTCGCCCCAAACACAATAAAAAAAATCATTTTTCAGTCCCTCAAGCTCAGGAAATTGCCGTGGATCATGCAACGTACGTATCACGCACTCACTTCGCACACCTGCCCTGCGGTAATGGCGGCGCAGCTCAGAATCAAGGAAGATCAAGGAATCGCCTCACACGGTCAGCTTCGTTGATGCGGCTCAGTATTTGAGCTAAATATGAGTATATTAGCCAAACTGGAGCACGTGGTTGCGGGTTGGATCCCGCCCGCAATGGCTGCATTTCGATGTGGACGAAATATTAAACCAATGGCGTGCTCAAATTCACGTGCTTGTAAAGGACTTCATATAGGGTCCGAATTAATTCGGAGTGGCGTGACACGGCGTACCTGGTAGTCAGGTCGTCGTTTTGTCATGTAAAGCTGCAGCATTGTTTTTGGAAAGACACACTGTCGCTCGCACAGTCCTCACCTTTTGACCTTTGATTTCGGACTCCTCAAACTCATTGACGAGGAAAGCAAGCTGCTCGGCGGGGTCTCTAGGGTCGCTGGGGAAAGGGTACGTCTATGCGCATAGCGGATTTGGAAAAAGGTCCATTGAAGCTTATCGAACTCCCTCGCAGTCAATCCCCTAGCGCACGCTCCTGAAGTTCACCTGTCACTCCTTACGTTAGTTCTCACGCTCAACTGTTTCGAATTCGATTCTATTCACTACCTGCAAACTTTCGGCTCTAGCATAGGAACACCATTTTATCCCACGTATGCGAACATTTTCATGGAACAGGTTGAAGCAGACCTGTTGAAATCCTAGCCTTTAAAACCCCACACCTATCTGCGTTACATTGACGGCATATTTATAATATGGGAACACGGCACAAGCGCGTTAACCGACTTAATTAGCCCTTTCAATCGCTTTCACCCGAGCATTAAATTTACCGCTCACCACTCTCCTAGTCAAATCAACTTCCTCGACACGACGGTCTACAAAGAAAAGGGAAAACTGGGACCGACACTTCACCGGAAGCCTACAGATAGCCAGCAAAATTTAGACTACAACAGTCATCACCCGTGACACTGCAAGCAAGGAATTATTGTCGGACAAGCGAAACGAATAAGAAGAATCTGCAGCGAAGACAACGATTAAATTCAACACCTAAATGACCTTAAAACACAAAGCTAGCAGAAAAAAAACTATCCACAACTTGCTCTCGACAGAGCGTATGAAGTCGCGTCAAGATTGGAGAGACAGTCAGATATTGGGGGGCGACGACTTACGCAGTCGCCATCTGTCGGAAGCGCCTCTCTTGCATAGTATGAGGGATCACGTGGCCCGCTCCTCATAGGTTTAACTCACGGCGCCAGGCCCCGCACACTCTCAAGTTCAACAAATGGCCACAGAGGGCGAAAAGTCAATCGAGGCGCGTTTCAGCGTAAGCGCGCAAGTGTAGCTATACTGTAATTTGGTCGAATACTTTAATTTGTGGTTTCTCTGCTAGGGGCGCTGAACATGCCAAATTTTTTACTTTACCCAAACCATTGACATAAACAATCGAGGTGTCTAAGGATGTTTTGTTACCTCAGACAAAGACGCAGTTGGTTTTTTTTTAATTCGATTGTTGAAGCTGCTTTTTAGTCATAGCGTCAAGGTTTTTGTACTTGATTAACCACCGACAGCCGACAGCCTATTGGTATCGATGTGTTTCCTGGCCGTTGGCGTTCGAATACTACGGCGGTAAAACATTTTCGAAAGCATGCTGGTTTCGTCTGCGAGTCATTACATAGACTTGCTGTAAAGAGGTCTACTCTTGGCAAAAAATAGTGCCTCATTTTGTTTTAGGCGTTGATTATCATAATGAATGCGGCGGAGGTTGAGGGAGTACGCTTGAAGGTACGTTTTTATGCCGTTGATCTCCATGACACCGTAAGTACGCAAACCGATGTCGCAGAACACCCGATGCATCATTGTGTGTTCTCCGTCATCGCTTGCTTGCTGTACGCCTACTAATTCTTCATTTCTTCTTCAAGTGTTGTACCCTCCCTTTGTCCTTGTTCTCTTGTGCTTCACTTACAGTATGTCGTTCCGTCAGCTGTAATGCGCATTTGCAAAACCAATACGTTTGATAAGACGCAGTGGTTATCATAATTTTACTACACATGTATTAAGCTGGCACATATGGTTTAGATACAGATGCCTGTTTGCGGACTTGCACGACGTTGATGCGGAGATTAGGATAATTATGACATCCGTAAGGAAGAGGCAGCTGACGGCCGTAAGCTGTTGCGTTCTTTCCGCCAAACTACCCGGCCTGGTAGTGCTGTAAAGATGCTGTACAAAAGTGACACGCGGTGACAGGGAAATTATTATACTTAGCAGCCGACCGTACGTTTTGTAGCTTAGGTCTTCTTTCTTGTGCGCTTGTGCTACCCTTATTAATGAGCCATTTCTTGACTATGTTCTTGACTATGTAACCGCGTTTGTGTGGATGCGTAGACGTGTGCTCTTCAATTGTACTTGTAAAATGCAAATAAAATATTTTCAGGCTTACTCAATCTTTGGTGTCGTGTGCGTTTATTCCAGTCGAGGCCATCGTGCCACCTGGAAACCGCATTCTGTCAGTAGCCCTACACGAAATGCAACAGCTGGAGCGCGGCGGCACAACTCGGGGTAACGGCGGCGTAATAAACGAAAACCCGCTCGGGATGCCCTTAAAAGTCAGTTCAGAGTGTGCCTCAACTCGATATGACTCAGCGCTACATGTATTCTGCTGCGCCTCGATCGTGCTACCGCCAGTTTGGTTGCTGTGTGGCAAACGTAGCGCCTACAATATATATGTAGGCGCTACGTCTGCCACACAGCAACTAAACTGGCGGGTGCACGATCGAGGCGCAGCAGCCAGAAACCCAGTAAAGCCACAGAACACCTGGTAAAGCCAAGCATAGAGTTTCAAGCCAAGGGCCATACTGTGCAAAACCCCGTTTCCGTTTCCTGTTGTACAGCGCCACCTGTGGTCGCATACTTTAGTTCACGACGCCACCGCTACGCTTATTTCCGTAGCACTGTGGAAGGTACAGTTTCCCTTCTCTAAATTTGTATAGGTGTTCTGTGACGGCGCTCAGTAAGAACACGTCGCGGCAGCCCTCCTGGACATTTCTGTAAGTACTTTCAAAACGAGGGAAGTGTCTTAGTGTCCAAATAATAATCTGGGGCAAACTGGAAGCACAGAATCGTTTACAGACTATCTGTTTACCGAATACGTACAGTGAACGCCACTGTGGGTGGTCGCCGCGATGGAGTCTCCCGAACCGGCTTCTTTCGTGAAAAGTAGGCAAACGCTAAGAGAAAGCTATGAGAAATGTGTTCTTATAGTGGGCTGTCTGTATAACCAAATGGATCATAACACAATGAAGTCTCAATGGAGCGATCGCACGGGTTCGCACGACCGAGTGCGCGTCTGCATGCATGTCCGCGCACAATGTTTCGCTTTCGCTGGGTGCGCGTTTTCGCACCATGCCGTGAGCTGGCCACAGAATATGAGCATTTGACAGTCCACAAGCAACTATTGTTGCGTGGACGCTATCATAGCTGTCCAAAAATAATTTCGTCATAGAGACTTCGACGCCTACGGTGACTGTGATATGCCGTCGGGACGATTTGATCTTTTTTTTTCTAAATTCTTAGGCTTTCCAATTATTTCTCGAGTTGCGTCACACTGTATGCTTACCGGTATTCTCAGCGAGCAATTTCCCGCTGTAGAGACTTCGACGCCTACGGTGACTGTGATATGCCGTCGGGACGATTTGATCTTTTTTTTTCTAAATTCTTAGGCTTTCCAATTATTTCTCGAGTTGCGTCACACTGTATGCTTACCGGTATTCTCAGCGAGCAATTTCCCGCTGCTTCTGTTTCGTAATCCAGTGCGTTAATTCATAACACAAACATCACCATATGTCATGCTTTGTTTAAAGTGCTTTTTACCGCTCCCTTTCCATTCCAGTAAACTTGCCAGTACCTAGCATCAGCAAGTTCACAGAGCAAACCGTCATGACATTAGCCGCGCAGCGATAGCGGGCGAGCGTCTTCCTGTGCCCGAGCATATCTGAGTTGTAGCCGATGCCTGTTTGCCGATTCAAGTTTCGCGATCCAAGCTTCACGCAGCTTCTTGTCCTGCGGCTACGTGTGAATAAGGCTGACACCGGGCTCCGTTGCGTACGTGCGGCACTACGGCACCGAGCAGCAGCCTACCATGCTGCGCGCCTCCAAAGGTAGCCACTACCTATTATAGTGCTTTCAAATGTTGTCAAGCAGAGACGCAAGGCGGGAAAACCTCCCCACTGAATCAGAACCGCAGCGTAGGTGGGACTTTCGTTTTCAGCTCGCTTCAGCGCTTCCGAATACTTCCGAAGCAGCCAACGCGGCCGCTGTGCCCACGTGATCCCTCATGCCACGTCACGCCGACAGTGGCGCCAGCTTTTGCAGTGGTGAAGCTCGCCCCCAATAGCTAAGAAACTGCTTACACCAGAATCTGACAGACCGCCAGCTTTTATAACAAAATTTTCTAATGCCCTTCCAAACATAATCAACATCCTTAAAAAGAAAAGGTCTGGACACCGACCAAAAATGGTTTAAAATAGTTATTTACGTTTCGGCTCCCCCACGGGAGCCTTGTTCACAATGAAAGAAGCGGTAGAGCTGGCGCCCCTTTTTATGTGCGTCTCAAAACATGATTAAGACACCTGGCATACATGGGCGGCAGATTGCCTTCGTTGCGATCAAGAGTGTGCGCCGTGGTTTGGATGATTAGGGACTCAGGATAAAGACGCGAAGAATGATTTCGTTCTTTGGCAATCACACGAGATTTCTCCCAGTTAATCTTATGGGATGTGGCTGCGCAGTGTTCGGCCAAGGCATTCGATGCAACGTGTCGTTTCTGGATGTCATGTGCTTAAGTCTTGTTTTGAAGTTGCCGGTTTCACAGACGTAGACATACCGACAGTCCGCACACGGAATGACATACACCACGCCTGGGAACTTGTCCTTTTCCAAAGGGTCTTTCACATGCACGAGCTCTTGTCTAAGTTTGCGGGAGGGCACGTGCGCAGCCTGCACGTCATATGACCGCAGGACGCGTGCATGAGTCTCGCTTATGCCGGGGACGTACGGAATCGAAGCCCGTCTTTTGAGCCAGCTGGCACCCTACTGAGTCAATGACGTACGCAGGGTATCCACAAGCCATTAATTCCCTCCGCACAAGTGCATTGTCCGCCATGTGGTCTTCCGCTGTTGTGCACACGTTTTTTGCCCGACGAAGAAGAGAGCCGACAACAGACCTCTTTTGCGAAGCAGGGTGCACCGATTTGTAGTTTAGGTAGCGGCCCGTGTGAGTGTGCTTCGTAAACACCTCGAATAACAGGTTTGGCCCATCTCGCTGCACAAGTGTGTCCAGGCACGGCAGTTGCCCTACAGATTCCACTTCAACGGTGAACTTGATTGCTGCTTGTATATTGTTTAGGTGAGCCGTGAAAGGGTCAAGGTTTTTCCTTTGCAACATACTGAAACAGTCGTCGACATATCTGAGGAAGACTTTAAGGTGCCGGTGTAAACGAGGACAACGCTTGAGCTTCGATAGCCTCCATTGTTAGGTTAGCTACTGTGACCGAAATCGACGCACACATTGCTGCTCCGTGTACTTGCCGATAAAATTTCTTCTGGAACGTGAAATACATATTTGATAGGCAAAATTTTAGTAGCCTACCTAGGTCATGCACATCGATCGGGGATCTGTCAGGCAACGTTGGGTCTTCGTCAAGGGCGGCGACGCAAACTTCCACGGCCATGTCTATTGGTACGCTTGTAAACAGTGAGACCACGTCAAAATGAAGTCGACACGGGTCTGTGTGTTACCCCCTGTCGCCCTTTAGAAGAACCCTACCTATATATACTGTGCCGAGGAAAGTATATGTCGCCTTGAAAAAGACAAGCCCACTTGTCGAAACGTTGGCTCCCGCTTTTGCCTTGTTCTCGTTTTGATCATCGTCTTGAATTTCCATCTCCCGCTTTCCCCATGTTTTCGTGGAATGGAGGTGCTTTAAACTTGCCAAGGTTGTTGAGTTTTGTGGTCTGTTTTGAGTATGTTCTCTGTATGTGTCGTCCACTGTGCATATCATGTCGTTCTTCATCATACCGACCTGCAGTAGCATGCTAGGCAATCCTCTACAGGATTCAATATTGAGCCGCTTTCTCTCTCTCTCTTTCTTTTATATAGTTTGTTGTTAGTTAGTTTGAGTTTAATGGCGCAAAGGCTACTCAGGCCATGCTGCGCCAGTCACAAGTCTGCAGCGCAACACAACGTTAAAGCAGGTAAACTTGCCATGCATTAAAGCTAATGTAAATAGCCAGTAGTCTCTAAAAAGTCAAACAAGTTAGTATATGGCACTAGCGGGTCATCTGCCAGTAATAGGGCAGGGTGTAAAAGTATATTTAAATTATATAGGTTGTGTAAAAGCTTCCGTCTCTGTGTTTCAAAGTGTGAGCATGTCATAAGGATATGTATTACTGTAAGAGGTTCATTGCATTTTTCGCATGTCGGCGGGTTTTCTTTTCGGAGGAGAAAATTATGTGTTACATGTGTGTGTCCGATGAGAAGTCGACACAGGATCACCTCACAGACGGGTGAGTGCACGACTTCCACTCGCCACTTACGGGTTTAGTAAGCTGTAGCTTGTTGCTGATACAATTGTCTCATTCTTATTGCCATTTTGTCATCAAGGCCTTCCTAATCGCAGTGATACTATCCTTATAAGGAAGCGTTGTGTTGTGTATTCGTGTACTGCCATTGATGCACATCTATGTGTTGCTTCATTACCCGGTATACCAACATGGCTTGGTACCCAGAAAAACCTAATTGATCTGCTGTATTTGTTTCATGTTACCATGTTTAAAATACCCCCTAACATGGG
The DNA here is from genome assembly GCF_050947875.1 of Dermacentor variabilis. Lineage (NCBI taxonomy): Eukaryota > Metazoa > Arthropoda > Arachnida > Ixodida > Ixodidae > Dermacentor > Dermacentor variabilis. The sequence goes on along the minus strand of NC_134573.1, from coordinate 45,959,680 downwards.
TTCACATTCGGATTTCACGTGTAGAGCCTTCATTGTGCCTGATCAATCTCGTGTTTGTCAGCGTTGACCTTTTTAACTACAGTCCACATTGCATAGACTTCGGCTGTGTAGACAGAAGCATGTTGTGGTAATCGAATACTTGTTTCCCAATTTTCCGTTACGGCCTCCACACCCACGTGTTCTTTTATTTTAGAGCCATCAGTGTATAATTCCGTGTAATTTTGATATTTGTCCTGAAGAGCGCGGAATTCTTGTATAATGTGTTCACGTGGGATGTCATTCTTTAAATGTGTCAATGTTCAGTCACTTAACGGTGCGAAATCGTACCACGGGGGCAAACGCTGGGGCTTTCTGGCAACCTGGAGGACTTCACGAGGAATGTCATAATCCCGAATGTATTCCTCATATTGCAGGACAAGCGGCTGGATCATGTTCGGTTTTTTTGTGTAGTGTAAGCATGAGTTGCACAGTGTGACATTGTTGAAGCATATGTGTTGTGGTGAGGATTGAATCCTTAGTACGTAAAAAAAAAGTTAGTAGCACTCTGCGCTGCTGTAAAGGAGGTTCATTGCAGTCAACGTATGAACTCTGGACAGGCGATGTTCTGTAAGCACCACTTGCCAGTCATAGTTCAAGGTTATAAACTGGATCAGGTCGTCGGATGTAAGACTGTCTGGCTGAACCATATATGATGCTACCGTAGTCTAATATGCTACGCACCAAAGTACGGTTAGAGCCCCAGCGCTTCCAGGACAGGACTTTGAGGATGTTAAATGCATTGTTCGCTTTAATTTTAAGGCTATTTATGTGCGCGAGAAAGTTCCACTTTTTATCAAACAGAACACCCAGAAACTTGTGTTCTTGTTTTGCCGGTAGTGTGTGACTTTCTGTAGCCTAAGGATGGGGATCTGGTTGTAGGCCTCTTCATTTTTGTGCAAGGACAACACTAATAGCTTTTCAATTGAGAAGCGAAAACAGTTTTAGTTTACAACGAGACAACATTGCTTGTGCAGAAAGGCCGCACGTATCTCGTGTTCCAGCCGGACTAGGTGATCCGTTGTAGAGCAACCTTTCTTGTACCCACACTGATGGTTATCTAGCAGGTTCTCGGTTTCAAGGACATATGTCAATCTTATGTTTATAATGACTTCATAAGACTTTGCAAGAGAACTTGTGAGTGCTATAGGTATGTAGCTGGGATGTTTTCCAGCTTTCAAGAAGGGAATTATGATGGCTTTCTTCCACTCATTGGGCATTTTTCCCGTCTCCCAGATTATATTAAAGAACGAAGCAAGGTTTCAACTTCATTAGGAGATAAATGAGCGATCATTGCGTAATGTACTCTGTCCAGACCGGGCGCTGTGTTAAGGGGGCCTTGTATGTTCTCTCTGAACTTCCTGTGGTCGGAAGCTTTAGTTTTTCTGCTGATGGCTTATATTTTAGAAATGTATCAGAATAGTTTACGGAGCTTGACATGTCGTGAAAATGCTGCCCTAATACGTGTGCTTGTTCTACTAAATTTGTTTGTGTGCCTGAGAGTGAGAGTATGGGTATCGTGTAAGGAGCGTAGTCGCCTCTAAACTTACGAGTTTGATCCCACATTCTTTTGGAAGTTATCGAGCTATTTATTGACGAGACATAATTTTTCCAGGACTGTCTTTCGGCTTGTCTGCGTGTGTACCTGGCTTTCGCTTTTGCTTTTTTTTTTAAAGAGAGTAGATTATCTTGGGTTGGGGGGTATCGTCGAAAGATACCCTACACTTTGTTGTATAGTGTTTTTATTTGTGTGCATTCCTTCGTCCTCCAGGGTTGTAGGTTTTTTCTTAGGAAGTCAGAGGATTGTGGGATTGTCTGTTCTGCTGCAGCAAGTAAACAGGCGGTAATCTTATCATTCATTTTGTCTATGGTTAAATCATCCGATATGTTATCGAAAGTGGCCTTTTCAATAAAGAAAGGCCAGCCTGCTAATGGAATTTCCAACGGGGTGATCTTAATGGAATGGTAGGAAAAGGAGATTTTTTTAATGATAGCAGGCATATGGTCACTACCATAGGGGTTGTCAATAACACTCCATTGAAAATCGCCAGAGAGATGGAGAGCACAGTGACAAATCTAGACAGCTCATAGCTTCTATGCTTGGGGAGCAGTATGTTGCCGCACCGGTGTTTAAAAGGAATATGTCGTCTGTTAGGATAAGATCTTCAAGTGTTTGACCCCTGGCATCAAGTTTTTTTACTACCCTAGAACGTGTTATGTGCGTCAAACCCTGAACCACCCCCCGGGCTTGGTGAAGTAACATAGTCCACGGGTAGCATACGCAGTTGTGAACATCTCAGCCAAGTTCTGCTGCCGTAAGCGATCCGTGGAGCTCGCAAGCGGAGCGCGAAGTCACCTATCCCTGAAACGCTCGCGTTTGAAAAGCCTCTTGATCCTCGCTCTTTTCTGTGTGCTTTATTTCGTCATAAAGCACATTCCAGTATGCGGCTGCTATTGGTCGCTGCGCTCGGCTACACCACGGCCGCCGCGAGGTGCCGCCACGAGTCCAGTGGCTAAGCGCACTGCGGTTCTCTGAGGACAGCCGCGTTTGGCTTACGTTTAGCGCGGCACACGCACCAAATCGGAAATTTGAACTGCGCGCCTCGGTGACGTCTCCGCCATAGCCTTCGCAGTGCAAGATATTGGAGGAGGAAGCGGAGCACAGCTGAGGCCGTGTTTGATTGCCGGTAACTCCGCTTCTGCTGAACGCATTGAAGTACTTCTTGCGGCAAAGTGGTTCTGAAATAACCATTCTTCACTTCAAATGTCTTTCTCCACTTCAATAAAAAGTGGTTCAGGGCCCCTTTAAAATTAACTCTATATCTCTTACATTAAAATGTGAATGCGGCGGAATGTATATTGAACAAATGGTGATGGTTTCGTGAGCTAAAACGGCGATAGCAACGGCTTTTGTGTGACTTTTAATGAGAACTTCTCTAGCTGGAATACCACCCTGCAGAACAATGGCTACACCATCCGAAGGCCGGTTCGTCTGAGTACGGTCGTGCCGTGCAACAGTCAAGCCTTTAAAATGTTTTTGTGTTTTTCGCCTAGGTAATTGTTTCCTGTAATCACAGGGCCACAGGAGAGAAGTTAATTAACATGTCTTTGATGTCAACCAAGTTGTGTAAGAGACCTCTACAATTCCAGTGGATAATAAAAGCCATTATGAAACTGAAAGTTAAAAAATGGCATTACGAAAAAATAATAGATAAGATGTTAGGTGACAGATTTAAAGCAGGCTAATACTGAGGAGCGATAAACTTTAGGCTATCGCTTTGTTATTTAAGGTAGTTCATGGGATTCTGTCCCTCTTTCCGCGCTCGAGAGAGCGCTTGTACTTCGGCATCGATGACACAGGGGTTTTTAGGTCGACCTCCATCCCTCTCTCTGAAGCGCTGGAGGACCGAGAGTTGGGCGCAGAAACGCGTGTCTCGAGCCTTGGAATTCTTTTGATTTTAGGGCCCTGCGGAACTGGTGTCTGCAGGCCCCTCGAAGAGGATGGAGCAGCACTGGCTGCTTCCACCGCAGAGGCGGGAGGGCTCACTGCGGCACCACTGCTCGTGAGCTCGGAGGACTCTTGAGGCCTCTGTTACGCTGCCCCCACCTGCGTCACATCAGCATAACTTCGCGGAAGGTAGGATAGCCGCTTTTTGGCTTCAAAGAACGAGATATTTTCTTTCATAGTTAGTGCAATTACTTCTTTTTCCTTTATCCAGCAAGGGCAAGACCGCGACTAAGCTGGGTGGTCTCCTTTGCAGTTAATGCAACGTAGGGAAGAAGTGCAGTTTTCAGATTGATGGCTCGGTTTGGCCTCGGCATGCATGTGAAGAATGTCAGAACCTTTGGCACTTGAAATACCGTCTTGGGTTCGGTATATATGGTCTGACGTTTACTTTTACGTACCCTGCATCCAGCGAGGTAGGCACTGCGCTTGTTCCAAAGGTAAGTATGACGTATTTTGTCTGGATTTCTTGGTCATTTCTGCGGATGACAATTCTTTGTAGTTTTGTTACATTTTGTTCCTGGAAACCCTCAAGGAGTTCCTCATTGCTCAGGCCAATAAAGTCTTCCTCTGTTATCACACCCCGGCTTGTATTTAGTGTTCTGTGCGGTGCCATTGTTACGGTCGCGTCGCCAATACTGGTAAGTTCTCAGCGCTTTTGATCGTGGTCTTTGTCATTTAGTTCTAGAAGGAGGTCCCCGTTAGGCATTACGAGGCTTTGTATGTCGGTCCGATTTTGTCTATCAGGCACTTGGCCACCAGGAAGGGAGAGAGCTTTCTTACTGGTATGTTGTTTTAACTGTGGACTACATAGTACTTGGGAAATGTTGGGGCATTGCTCCGAAAGGAGAACCGGAATTGTGCTTCGGTGTGGCATCTTTTCAGACGCCAATCATAGACAGAAGTTTGCACTGCCATAAGAAAATGTGTTTGTTCGGCAACAGCGCCGACCGCCCACCACGGAGCCCAACAAGAGGACGCGGCAGAGCTTGCGTACAAGTCTGCACCAGCCTGGCCTTGCGTGAACATGTCACAAATAAGGCTCTCAGGAACTTAGAAGACGACTCCACAGACTGGCTCACAGAAGAAATCGACAAGGCCTGGCAGACAGGTGAAGTTCCCCGGGGCTGGAAAGAAGGCCTGGTAGTGCTAATCCACTAGCCAGGCAAACCTCCAAATTTGTCCAATGTCAGACCGATTTTCCTCACGTCTGTGGCAAAAGGTAGCGGAGCACGTAATTCACATTCGCATAGCCAAGCCCGTCGAACAGAACGGTCTCCTGCCTTTTAACATGGTGGGCTTCAGACCAGGCCTCTCGACACAAGGCGCAACGAAACTCAAGGCTCAGATCACAGACAACGATACGAGGTAGGTGCGGCGCATTCTCGGGCTCGACTTCGAGAAGACCTTCGATAACATATCGCACAGACAAATTCCAAAATCCATCTCGGCTCTCAACCTAGGCCAGGCCTTTCCCGGCTACGTCAGGTCGTTCCTGGAGGGTCGCAAAGCTATGTTAAAGGTCAGAGACCACAAATCGGAAGGGTACTCGCTTGGGCCCAGAGAGACGCCTCAGGGGGCCGGGATCTCGCCCTTATTGTTCAATCTGGCCATCAGGTAAATGTCGGTATACCTTTCGAAGATCGAGAGAGTTCACCACACAATATAGGCCGACGAAATCACCACCTGGTGTACTGGAGGCAGCGAAGGGGAGGTGGAGTCGAGTCTACAGAAGCTGTAGAAATACGCTTGTAAATGCGCTTGTCTGTGGTATTTGTTTCCTTGTGTCCTCATCTTTTTCGCGCTGTTTAACCTCAGTTCTACAGAAGGCGTTTGACCAAACCGAAACTTTCCTCGAGGGCACGGGGCTAAGGTGCTTGACGAAAAAGTCGGAGCTACTTCTCTACAGACCGGTCAGAAAAGGTCCCAGACGCAGGCAGACAAGAGGACGCGGCAGAGCTTGCGTACAAGTCTGCACGACGCCAGTCGTACGCCGTCACTATAACCAAATATGGTGTACCCAAGGTTGGATAGCCATACAGGCTTAACCCTTGCCCCCAAGGAGAAAGGAAGGAAATGGAAGAGAGAAGACCGCAAATGTCAGAAAGTGAGAGAGAAAGACGAAAATTTGAGGAGAGAGAAACAGGAAAATGCGGCTGCCGATTTTCCCCAGGTGGGCCAGTCCGGGGGTGCATGCCCTCTACGTGAAGCAGAGGCCAAAGAGGTGTGTTGTCTCCGCCGGGGGGCCTTAAAGGTCCGAACACCCGGCATCGGCTCAACCCCCAGGATACCCCTATCTCCGAATACGGCTAAGCCGCGCACGGCTAAACGCGGAAGGGTCCAACCCTCGTGTGCCTAGGTACGTGGTGCGGCAACGCACCAAATGCCTGCTGACGCAGACGCCTCTGCGGGGCTTTCTTTTACATAGTTCACTGCACCCATCAAACTTGTGAATGATCCAGACTGTAGCAGTAACCTTCGATAGTGACTACGCGTTTACCTGACCAGACGTGGCTTTCGGTTGTTTTCGGAGCCTTGATTTGACAGTTTTCTGTCCACAGAAATCTCCAGTATTTTGTTTTCTTCAAAGCCAAAGCTTCGGATGAGAGAGCTTTATTTTCAAGTTTGAAATGTTCATTAATGAAGACAGGGTTCTCTTTTGCTGTTGCGAGGCCGATATCACTCGGGCAGAGTCTATCTTTCCGTGCTTTCGCGACGAACTCGGCTTTCTTCGTTCTCGAGCAGAAGCGGGCGATGATATTTTTATATTCTGTTGTAGTAGGAACACGATGAACAACGTCGACGTCGGTGGCCGTTACTGGGCAACCAATTTTGTTGCCAATAGTTTGTGTGACCGTCGCATGGTTCTCTCCTTGTGTGAAAGGAATGCCCTTAATCTCGACGTTTAGTCGAGAGTGTTGCTCGCGCTCGCAAACTTTCTTTGTGAGAGTGAAGTTGTTGTTTGCCTGTAAAGCTTTGTTTTTGGCTTTTAGGGAATTGTTTCCGACACTCAGCTTTTCTACGAGTTTGCTTAGAAATTCCACGCTAGTTTCCAAACTATCAGTTCTTAAGTTCTATGACGTCTATGCCTGAATTGCCCGCCCTAAGCAGAAATTCCCCAAAAATGTCATCAAGAAGTATTTCGCTTACGTTTCCAAGCTTGGATTAAGTGTCATCAATTCTTTTGTTGAGCTCCGCATTTGTAGGAATTGTTCACCGATCAGACCCGGAAGGCACCGCGAGACAAAGCAAGTTTGGCAGTACAAGTTAACACAAGTTCAGCAGCAATATTTGGCAGCGGCTGCAGCAATATTGGAATTACAAATGACAACGATATATAAGCACATGACTACCGCACGAAAGAAGCGCTGGCAACAAATAAAAATGAAACAAGTAATCTCTTCAAGTAAAGTGTCATGGTGAAAAAAAAAGAAAAAAAGCCTCCAGTGGGTCCTGGCTAAGCTTTGCTGTGAGTACGTATCTCACATCCATCTCGTGCAGCAATGTGACAATAAACAGAATAGATATCAGTGTCACGAGTGGGGATTCTGTGGTCATTTGTGATGCAAAGAGTGTTGTGTTTTTTTCTCAACACCGTTTCTTTCTGTTGCATTGAGCATTTCCAGAAAGTTGTTGATGACCTGCAACCATGTAAAATGACGTAATACGTTAACGCACACAAGTGCAAATACATAGGATTTTAACAAAGGGATATTATTTGTACCTCAATTTCCGTTGAGTTCTTGCGTATTCCGGTGGCTGGACATGGTGCACTTAATGCGTGAAGCAGGTTGTTCATCAGATTAGGGAAGATTTATGCACCTTCTGTGCTTTCAAAACCAGCCTTGCGCTATTCTCTATAGAATTTGAAGCCAATGGCTACTTTCTACTGAACAACTGAAAGTAAAGCAGATAAATGTAGGTTAAGATATTATTCACTCTTTTACCAAATTAAGAATAAACCAAACTGGTTATTCCTTTTCGCTGTGGGATACCCCCTGAATTAAAAAAAATCATGCATTTTAATGCTGCAAACACAAGATTGCTTTTGCAGCTGTGTTGCAAGTCGCACATTCATCTTTGTCAGCTTTCCTAATTCACGTAAGAAGCTGCCAACTCCAGCGTAACTTTCAGCTGTTGGTCTTTCTCTGTCTCGTAAAGGAGTTGGAAATGCTTAAAATTAATGCAGTCAGAGCCATCCCGAAAAACACATAATGCTTAGTAATGTCGCAATATCTACAGGAGTAACACTTATAATGTTGGATGAACGCGAACATTACATTCCCATATGTGTGTGACGAGACAGTTCCGCACACACTTAAATATGTGAGGCACATCACACAGAAAGTGCAGAAAGCGTCCTTCTTCAAGTAGTGGATGAGGTGTCTTGTTGGTGGACTCGGAAGGCTTGCCCGAGCCTCCCGGATGAGTCCACATAGATCTGTTCTTGCCTCCGCCGTGGCTTACAACAGCAACAAACGATGCCCCGCGCTTCTCAAGCTGCAACACGGACTCAATGGCTATGTTGGCTCGCACAAAGCCTGGCGCAGCACCTCTATTAGCAAAACTGGCAATTGGCTGCACCCACTCATGGAAGAATGGGATAAAAATTATCACGAGGCCATCGTCAGCTGCAACAGGTGTCGGTCGCCCTACAATATTTCCAAAGTCTAGAAAGCCATCGAATTTGTATGTAGACTTGTTGAATTCAATCGGCTTCCTGAGCTTAATTTCGTCAAGGACAAGTGTGCGACGCTTTTCAATTTCACGTACTACTTTAAGAAGAGGCGTTGATTGTCTCCAGAGCAATCTGATTGCACCCGTTCTCATAGGCCACACCATTAAGAATTTGATTCAGACGGCTTGCAGGTTGGAAGAGTAAGCAACTTCATGTTGCCCGGGAGATTGTATGCCTTCGGACTGGCAATGCAGAGAATCAGGCAATTCATAACCCACATTCTAGTGTGTCTGATGATTGAGGGCCTTTCACTTTCAGTTGCTGCCAGGAAGTTTGAAATGCCAGCTGTTGCACTTGTGCAAGTGCACTTAGTGCTTGTTTGATTGCGAGGGCTATCTCGTTTGTCATTTGCTGTTTTAGACTCAATGGTTGTCACAAAGGAAGCCCCTGCAGCCGCAGCTCTAATGGCCTTTTTTGCAAGACTTTGAGTTTAGTTTGTTTTATTTGCATCATGTTTTGCCTGCAAGTGGTTGTGCGCCACCTGCTTTTTCTTTTTAGTGCGGCAAGGCAGACATGTTGGCTATGCACACTGCACTTTGCACTTGTCGGTAATTTTGTTTTCACCATTCAATTTTAATCCTTGGCAAACGTGAAGCCTGTCTACAGAATTCGTCAACGATGTCAGGCAATCGACGGTGGCAACGCTCACGCTCGAGAATGCCGCGGCTGCACAGCCAAAAGCACTTGCCGTAGCCACCTTCTCGCTTCCTACTGCCACAGATTTTTCGATTGTCAGCTGTCTCCCTTCCACTTCAAGTTTGAAAAATGAAATGAATGGACCATCGCTTCCCTGAACTGCGACTTTGTACCACTATAGAGGTAGCGGGACACATTTCACATAACTGATTTCTTGCACAGCTTCAGGGATAGAATCAGTGTATCGCTCATTTCGTGCATCAGGGCCACCATCTCCACGAAGCGGCTGACCATAGAGATCTGCAGAATTTATGAGAGTATCCATCCTTCTTTTCGCTTCTTAATGGAGATTTAGACAGGTACGATGGAAGGTTTGCAAAAACTTTGGGGACGGCACCCTCAGCAAGCGACCACTCGCCTCGCGGCGTGCTTACAGTCTCTCCATTAATAACATGCACGTATCTCTTCAGAAGGTTTTGTTCCTCTATGGCGCAACCACTAAGCCATACTTCTCACCACGCGTGTATGTCTACCGCGTCCCCTCTAAGCGGAACCAAGCCGCCTCCTTAGCTTCCGGTCATTGGCCAATAGAGCAGCGTGTGAAATCGACCTGCGCTTTGCTGTACTCGCCCCAGCAGGGGCGTCTGCGCCAGCAGGCGTTTGGTGTGTTGCGACACCACGTACCCGAGCACATTAGGGTTGGACCGTCCCGCGTGTAGCCGTACGCGGCTTAGCCTTGTCCGGGGAAAGGGGGATCCTGGGGGTTGAGCCGATGCCGGGTGTTCGGACCTTTAAGGCCCCCCGGCGGAGGCAACACACCTTTTTGGCCTCTGCTTCACGTAGACGGCACCCCCGGACTGACCCACCCGGGGGAAATCGGCAGTCGCCTTTTCCTGTCCTCCTCTCCAATCTTCGTCTTTGTCTCTCGCCTTTTTCATCTTTCCTGTCTTCTCATCATTTCTCCTCACTTCCAAGTTTCCCGGCGGCAAGGGTTACTCTTGTGTGGCTAGCCAGCCTTGGTTGTGCTGTATTTGGTTATAGCAGCGATGTACGGCTGGCGTTGGCAGGGTTTCTCTAGCAGGAACTTCTGTGATGTCCCCCTTTTGGGCTCCATGGTGGGTGGTCGGCATCGCGGCTGAAAACCCAACTGTAATTTTGGAAAACGCTTTTCCTAAACTCCCTGATCGCCCTCAGAAACAAGGGCGCACCGAAGAGGTCTCAGTTTTTCGGACGCCAAGTCCACAATTTTCCTCGTTTTCACGTGATCCACTCAGAAAAACCAGCTAAACCAGTGCGAATAATCTTACCGTTCCTTGTATCGAAGTCTCTTACCGAAGTTTTTGGTCCAGGATATAAGGCGACGAGGATGGCTAGCGGTGACCTCCTCTTGGAGCTCCGCGATCAGAAGCAATTTGAGAAACTGGCTAAACTAGTATCATTTGGGGACACCCAAGTAATAGTAGCCCCCCACCGCACGATGAATACCTCCCACGGCGTTGTCTCGGACAATGATTTCCTGGAGCTCACTGATTCTGAGCTCTTGGAGGGCTTCAGTGAACAAAATGTTATAAATGTCAAAAGAATCAAGATGAGGCGAGATGGTAAAGAAATTGCGACCAAACACCTAATACACACCTTCAATTCAAGTGTCCTGCCCGAGTCAATCGAGGCCGGGTGCATCAAGCTCCGTGTAAGACCGTATGTGCCAAATCCCCTGAGATGTTTCAAATGCCAACGTTTTGGCCACAGCTCGCAGAGCTGCCGAGGCCGCCAAACATGTGCGGAATTCAGTGCTCATGAACACACGTCTGAAGCTCGCGAGAACTCTTTGCATTGTGTAAACTGTGATGGAGAGCACACCGCGTACTCGCGGTCGTGCCCGTCATGGAAAAAAGAAAAAGAAATTGTCACGATCAAAGTGAAAGAAAATATATCGTTCAAGGAGGCACGCAGGCGGGTCTCATACGTGCCCAAGAAAAGTTTTGCCGATGTGACGCGTCAGGGGGAAGCGACGCAACGGCCACCGGCGGCTGTCCGACCCACAACCAGCGAGTCGGCAGTTACGCCATCTGCCCCCGCGGCGGTTGCAGCTAGCGCTGCTCCGTCAACCCAGCGATGGGGCCACCGACCCCGAAGGTGGGCGCAGCCGAGGCTGCCCCAACCTCCCCGGCCCCTTCCAGCGCTGGCAACAGCCGTCGCAGCTACATCCCTCAGGAAGGCCCATCGACCTCCGGGCTGGTGGGCGCAGGGGTCTTGCCCTCCAAGGCGGGACCCTCGCTGGTAACTTTCCGCTCGCAAGAGCACGTGACCGGCGCCTCACAAGAGGCAATGGACACTACACCCATCCTCAAGGCGCACCAAGCGCCTAAGGAGCGGCGAGGCTCCCTTGAACGCTCCAGAAAGGGGGAAACCCCGATTACAGAGTCTCGAAAGAGCTCTGTAATCTAAAGCATAACTTCCGTTTCCGTACACACAGCACCTATTGACTTCCAGTATGGATACACAAATAATTCAATGGAATGTCAGAGGTCTTCTTAGGAACCTCGATGATGTGCAAGAACTTATCCACAAACACAATCCAAAAGTGCTGTGTCTACAGGAAACACACCTAAAATCACAACACACCAACTTTCTTCGACAGCATGATAATTTTCGCAAAGATCGCGATGATGCTCTCGCATCATCGGGCGGTGTCGCTATTGTTATCCATAAGAGCATTGCGTGTCAACTTTTACAGCTACAAACGCATCTTGAAGCAGTGGCGGTTTGAGCTGTCCTCCTAAACAAACTCATCACCATTATCTCTCTTTACATACCCCCACATTACAAATTAACGAAACATGAATTCCAATCCTTTACAGATCAATTGCCAGAACCTTATGTTGTTCTTGGCGATTTCAATGCGCACAGCTTCCTTCTTCTCAGCATAGTCTCCCCGTCTATACTGCCTGAATTTGAATCGGAAGCTACCAACAATCCTTACGGGAGTGACCATTTCCCCATACTGTTAACTAAAGAAAACGAATACCCACCACAGGCTCCTAGGTGGAAGGTTGATACAGCCGACTGGGAGAAATTCTGTACTCTGACAAGTATCTCATGGGATGATGTGTCTTCTTTAGGAATTCATACTGCTATGCAATATTTTACAGTCTTCATTATAGATGCCGCATCTAAATGCATATCACAAGTAAATGGCTTGGCATGCAAACGGCGTGTTCCGTGGTGGAACGACGACTGTAGGATCGCTCGTAAGAAACAGAATAAAGCGTGGGGGTTGCTACGCGCCTCTCCCACTGCGGAGAATCTGATTAACTTTAAGCAAGTAAAATCCCAAGGCAGGAGAATGCGCCGACAGGCTAGAAGAGAGAGTTGGCAGAAGTTCTTATCGAGTATCAACTTGTATGCAGATGAGGCGAACAGGACAGGGTTAATAGGATAAGAGGACGACAAACATATTCACTTCCTTTGGTAAACACACAAGGTGTTACCCTGCTTGATCAGGCAGACTCACTTGGGGGGCACTTTGAGAGCGTGTCAAGTTCCACCAATTATTCAAAACCCTTTCTCTAATATAAACAAATAGAAGAATGTAAGCCACTCATAAGAAAGTGTCGGCAGAATGAACCGTTCAACCGTCCTTTAGTATTGCAAAGTTGCGAGCTGCCTTGAGCGCATGCAAGAGCTCTGCACCGGGATCTTATAGAATCATGTATGAAATGCTCAAAAACTTACACAATGATACGCAAGGTACACTACTTAGACTTTTCAACACTATCTGGGATGCAGGGTACCTTCCAACCGCATGGAAAGAAGCCATTGTGGTCCCTGTTTTGAAACAAGGCAATGACCCTTCCTCAGTGGCAAGTTACCGACCGATAGCCCTCACAAGTTGCATTTGTAAGTTATTTGAAAAAATGGTAAATAAGCGACTCATCCATTTCCGTGAAATGAGCAAAATGCTTGATCTCTATCAGTGTGGCTTCCTAGAAGGACGCTCCACAATCGGTCATCTGGTTCGGGTTGAAGGAAATATCCGTGATGCATTTGTACACAAACAGTTTTTCTTATCCATATTCCTCGATATGGAGAAGGCGCATGACACAACGTGGCGCAACGGCATCTTGAGAGATTTGTCAGAAATGGGCATTGATGGTAATATGCTAAACATAATAAAAAGCTACTTGTACAATCGTACATTCCGGGTAAAAGTCGGCAATGTACTGTCACGTCCTTTCACACAAGAAACTGGTGTACCCCAGGGAGGCCTGCTCAGTTGCACACTCTTCATTGTTAAGATGACAACACTCCGTGCTTTCTTACCGCCGGCCATTTTGTATTCCGTCTACGTGGACGACATTCAAATGCGTTTCAAATCCTGTAACCTCGCAGTATGCGAGAGAGAGGTACAGCATGGGTTTGAACAAGGTGTCACAGTGGGCAGAGAAAAATGGATTTAAAATCAATCCTCACAAGATTTCTTGTGTTCTGTTTGCAAGAAAGAGAGGCCTGGTTCCGGATCCTTGCTTAGAACTGCGTAGACAACAGATACCTGTAAAGAAAGAACACAAATTTCTAGGTGTTATACTTGACAATAGACTCACTTTCATCCCACACATTAAACATCTTAAAGAAAAGTGTCTGAAAACAATGAACCCAATGAAACTTCTATCGCAGACTACGTGGGGTAGTGACAGGACGTGCTTAATGAATCTCTATGAGAGCCTGATTCGGCCACGATTAGATTATGGTGCCGTGATCTATCATTCTGCCGCCCCGAGCTCGCTAAATATGCTAGATCCGGTCCACCATATAGGAATCCGCTTAGCCACGGGCGCTTTCAGAATAAGTCCCATTGAAAGTTTATACGTAGAATCAAATGAGTGGTCACTTCAGGAGGAGGAGGAGGAGGAGGAGGAGGAGGCAAAACTTTATTCATGTCCTGTACAAGGTGTTGCCACCCGCCTGGCTAGTCCCATGTTGGGACCGGGAGGTCAAGCCTCCTAGCCCTATCACGGGCGTACTGGACAGCCAGGACTTGAGGGATATGATCTGGAGATCTTATCATTCCTAAAAACCGATTCCGGGAAATGCCAGGGCCGAGCGACCCACACTCCCAGAGCATATGTTCAAGCGTGCATATCTCCTTTTTGCATGCTTTGCATATAATATTCATGTCTGCAATGTCATACCATTCCTTTATTTGTGCAGGTGAATAATAAGACTCTGTTTGTAATTGCCTAAGTGTAACTGCTTGTGCTCTGTTTAGTCTATAGTGAGGGGGTGGAAACTCCCTCCTTCCCATGTAGTAATGTTTTGTAATTTCACTGTATGTAATGAGGGTATCTCTCTGTAAGTTCTCCAATCCAGCAGAATCAAAACCATATGTAGAAGCGGCCCGGTCTGTAAGGTCGCGGGCGACGCTGTTGGCCGATTCATTTGGATTGACAGGAATACCATCAAGTGAACCAAGGTGCGCCGGGAACCAATAAATGAAACGCGTAACGTTTGTTTGCCTTTTGTTAATTATTTTCGCAGCCTGTGGGGCAATTTTTCCCCTATTGAAAGTAACATGCATCAGCCAAGCATATTTTCTGAAAGTGCATTCTAATCCTCAACATCCGTGTTTTAATACCGTTAACGATATCACATATGCTGCACTCTTTCGCAATCGTCCCTCCGTAAGACAACCTTTCTCGCTGCGTGTGAGGGAGCTTAGTGAAGGAATGCATGTCCCACTCTTCGAGCTTCGCCTAATGCATCCAGCCAAGCTGCTACCTCCTTGGGAGTGGCAGCTTATACAATGCGATACATCTTTCACTCAAGTTAGAAAGCACGGTGCAGAGATTGAAGTCCAAATGCATTTCCTGGAACTCCAGTACAAGTACGCCTGCACCGAGTTCTACACATACGCATCGAAGACACGCCAGGGGGTGTCCTATGCAGCCGTCGGTCCATCCTTCTCGGAATCCGACGTACAGCATCCGGAAACTAGTATGTTTACGGCTGAGGCCTACGCACTGCTGTCGGCCGTAAAACATAAATAAATAAAAACTCCAGAAATCAGTTATATATACGGACTCCCTTAGTGTTGTGAAGGCCTTGATGTCTTTCTGTAACCACAAAAATCCGGTAATTAATGAACTCTACTCCGCACTGTGTAAAGCATATATATCTATGTGATTATATGCTGGGCGCCTGGACATAGCGGCATCGAGGGAAACGTTCTAGCGGACCAGATGGCCACATCAATTTCAGTGCATGCAGTTAATCCTACTGCTTCGGTCCCTGTCACAGACCTGAAGCCTTTCTTAAGAAGGAAACCAGCCTTTCTTAAGAAGGAAACTGCGAAACCACTGACAACGTATGTGGGACGCAGAAGTAAATAACAAACTGCACGTGATAAAGCCACAGTTAGGTTCTTGGCCCTCCGTGACTAAATCACGGCGAACAGATGTCCTATTCTGTCGCCTCAGAATAGGACACACATTTGGCAAGCATATTTTTTTACTCACTGAAAATGATCCTCCAACCTGCGGTAGATGCGGGGAGAGGCTGACCGTCCTCCACGTCCCCCTGGAGTGTCGGGCAGCCGAATCTGAGAGAAGGAAACATTTTTCCCTAGCATACCGGCAGCACATCCCCCTACATCCCGTAATGCTACTCGGCCCAGAACCGCTATTTGACACCAACGCAGTCCTAAGTTTTCTGAAAGATGTATTGCAAGTTGTTAGCCCCACATGTTCGTAGCGGGTCCTCTCTTCAGAGGATGCCGCTGTGATAGCTCTTTCGTATAGCACATGCCTCTAGGCCCTTGTGTTTCAAGGGATCTGGCGAGGCAGTAGTGCTCCAAGTAATTTTACCATCTCATATATTTTCTATTTTGCATCATTCTTCTACGATGGATTTTAATGTTCATAGTATTCGTAATTAGTCATCGCCATAATTTTATAGCACGTAGATTTTACGCCCTTTACAGCGACAATGTTTAGGCCCCTTTACAGCCAAGTCACATCTTCTTCACAGAACTCATCATTCCACCGCGAAATCACTAACACTGTCTTGGCGCTCTTTGGCCATATCTGGCCCTTGCGCCACTAAACCACACACATTCATTCATTGCTGTACTCGCATAAACTGGGCAACACAACAGCAACTCCATAACCTCAAACTGACTGCTCCCCCATCAAGAGTGTTAATGGACATTCGATGTTGACGTAACATAATAAAAAAACTCGCACAAAATTTAAATCAGTCCCTTTCCGCGCACATGACATGCAATCTCCATTTCACATACAAAAAGATAACTTCGCTTAATACTGGCGAAGAGAAACACCCATAGCTATGCGTGTAACGCAGTATACTTCATTCTCTCATTAGTAAACGAAAGTCTTGCCATCCTACTAACGCAAAAACAATTATGACAATCTCTGCGCTGCAATCAACAGTATTAATAAGTTCGCGTGGGCTTGACTCTTCGAAAGCAAGACACGTAAACAGGATGGAGTCCAAGTTGTCCTGTTGCATAGTGTCTCCGGGCCACGCACAGGAACGGGCTGGCAGGAGGCCCCGGTCGGGTGAAGTCCTGGTGGCTCGGGTCCGGAACCCGACAGCCCGTATTCAACTCCCGGTCCGATGGTCGACCTCCTCCTGGCGTCGCTTCCTGGGACTCTCCCGGCGTCTCCCCTGCGTCTCCCCGCGTCTCCCAGCGCACCACGCTTTTTCTTCTCTATGGCCGATTAGGCAACCTCCGATTGGCTGCCTGACGACCCGTGGTCTTTCCTAATTGGTTGACTTTTCTTCTTTTAGTTCCTTTTCTTGCGCCGTGCGTTCACGTGCTGGACGCTCTTCGGCGTCGTCGTTTTCCTCCTTCCAGCGATCCAGCACGGAAATCGCCTCAGCGCGCGCACTCCTTGTCGTCTGCTCCTGTCCGTCCCGATCACCGCACCATGTCCCGCCCCACACATCACACTTGAAAACTTAACCTGGCCACGCCAGAAGAGCGTGCCGTATCCTCTCTTCGGAATGGTGTCATTCGGCTAGATTATACAAAGACCATCTGAGTGTACCGTGTGGCTCCGAATTCATAACTACAGGATAAAAAAGGAATCTCCTCAGAGAGTGGCGCAATCTTGCTGACCAGGCAACGGAAATTCTATGGTCCTCCATTCGACTGCAACTACCAAGGAAAAAAAAAGCCCGTTCAAATTGAAGGCAAGACTGTAGTGCTTGGAGCCCAGTCCATACCAGAAGAATGCAACAAAATTCTTTTCTGACCAAAGTTTTGTTTCGAACCTGTGTTATCCCCAATCGAAAAACTGTGCGTGTCCAGATTTACCTCGGATTGTGTTCCGGAAGTTAAGCGGTCCAGATGCATGGAGGGGTGTGTTGCCACCATCCAAATAACTATAGGTAGGCCACGCGTGCTAGGGAACTCGCGTTCGGTTGTAGATTACGTAGCGTCTCAGTATGCTCGCGTCGTGGTATCGGACAAAGAAGGCTATTTTGTGGTGGCGCCCAAAGAAATGTTTTCGGATAAAGCGGGCCAGGCAGTGAACAAGAATAAAAAAGACTCCTCATAAATGGCCTTGAACAACACGGGCAATGAACACAGGCAGTGAACAAGAATTTTCAAAAAACCTCGGAAGAGGCATCCAGTTTATTTGCGAAAGCTGTAAGCTTATTGCAGGGCCTAGGTTTTGAAAAATTGTTGTCAAGAGCGCAAGTGGGAAAATGACACCAGTTTCAACACTTAGCACGAAAACCCATAAGCCTACTATCCCTTTCCGAACCATTGTATATGAAAGCAATTCTTGGAAGTTGTTCTTTCGTCGTGCCTGCAGGAACATTTGTGAAGTCTGTGGTTTAATGATGCTTTCATGTTTCGAAATTCTGAATCCATCGTCGAGTTTCTTAGAGACCATAACATTGGAAATAGGAATGCTTTTAGCATAGATATTGATGATCTATACTAGTCAATGCCACAAATCATCATCATCATCATCATCATCATCATCATCATAATCATCATCATCATCATCAGCCTGGTTACGCCCACTGCAGGGCAAAGGCTTCTCCCATACTTCTCCCACAACCCCGGTCATGTACTAATTGTGGCCATGCTGTCCCTGAAAGCTTAATCTCATCCGCCCACCTAACTTTCTGCCGCCCCCTGCTACGCTTTCCTTCCCTTGGAATCCAGTACGTAACCCTTAATGACCATCGGTTATCTTCCCTCCTCATTAAAGGTCCTGCCCATGCCCCATTTCTTTTTCTTGATTTCAACTATGATGTCATTAACCCGCGTAAGTTCCCTCACCCAATCTGCTCTTTTTTTATCCCTTAACGTTGCACCCATCATTCTTCTTTCCATAGCTCATTGCGTCGTCCTCAACTTAAGCAGACCTGTTTTCGTCAACCTCCAGGTTTCTGCCCCATACGTGAGTACTGGTAACACACAGCTGTTATATACTTTTCTCTTGAGGGATAATGGCAACCTGCTGTTCATTATCTGACAATGCCTGCCAAACGCACCCCAGCCCATACTTAGTGTTCTGATTATTTCCGTCTCATGATCCGGATCAGCCGTCACTACCTGCCCTAAGTAGATGTATTCCCTTACCACTTCGAGTGCCTCGCTACCTATTGTAATTTGCTGTTCTCTTCCGAGACTGTTAAACATTACTTTAGTTTTCTGCAGATTAATTTTTAGACCCACTCTTCTGCTTTGCCTCTCCAGGTCAGTGAGCATGCATTGCAATTGGTCCCCGTAGTTACTAAGCAAGGCAATATCATCACCGAATCGCAAGTTACTAAGGTATTCGCCATTAACTTTTATCCCCAATTCTTCCCAATCCAGGTCTCTGAATATCTCCTGTAAACACGCTGTGAATAGCATTGGAGAGATCGTATGTCCCTGCCTGACGCCTTTCTTTATTGGGATTTTGTTGCTTTCTTTATGGAGGACTACGGTGGCTGTGGAGCCGCTATAGATATCTTTCAGTATCTTTACATATGGCTCGTCTACACCCTGATTCCGTAATGCCTCCATGACTGCTGAGGTTTCGACAGAATCAAACGCTTTTTCGTAATCAATGAAAGCTATATATGAGGGTTGGTTATATTCCGCACATTTCTCTATCACCTGATTGATAGTGTGAATATGATCTATTGTTGAGTAGCCTTTACGGAATCCTGCCTGGTCCTTTGCTTGACAGAAGTCTGAGGTGTTCCTGATTCTATTTGCGATTACCTTAATAAATAGTTTGTAGGCAACTGACAGTAAGCTGAAAGGTCTATAATTTTTCAAGTATTTGGCGTCCCCTTGCTTATGGATTAGGATTATGTTAGCGTTCTTCCGAGATTCCGGTACGCTAGAGGTCATGAGGCATTGCGTATACAGGGTGGCCAGTTTCTCTAGAACAATCTGCCCACCATCCTTCAAGAAATTGCTGTTACCTGATCCTCCCCAGCTGCCTTCCCCCTTTGCATAGCTCCCAAGGCTTTCTTTACTTCTTCCAGCGTTACCTGTGGGATTCCGGATTCCTCTGCGCCATTCTCTCTTCCATTATTGTCGTGGGTGCCACTGGTACTGTATAAATCTCTATAGAACTCTTCATCCACTTGAACTATCTCATCCATATTAGTAATGATATTGCCGGCTTTGTCTCTTAACGCATACATCTGATTCTTGCCAATTCCTAGTTTCTTCTTCACTGATTTTAGGCTTCCTGCGTTCCTGAGAGCATGTTCAATTCTATCCATATTATACTTCCTTATGTCAGATGTCTTACGCTTGTTGACTAAGTTCGAAAGTTCTGCCAGTTCTATTCTAGCTGTAGGGTTAGAGGCTTTCATACATTGGAGTTTCTTGATCAGATCTTACGTCTCCTGCGATAGCTTACTGCTATCCTGTCTAACGGAGTTACCACCGACTTCTATTGCACACTCCTTAATGATGCCCACAAGATTGTCGTTCATTGCTGCCACATGTTGAATTATTAAAAAGCGAGAGGGCCTGTATCTGCGACTTAAATGACGACAGAAGATTCATTGACCAGTGTGGCATTAGCGTGGAATCATTCCTTGAAAAGATTTTTGTGTACCTGAATTATACTGTGGTGTGCTGGAACAATGCCTTATATTTACAAAAATACGGTGTTTGCATTGGGACAAAAGTGGCCCCCACTCTTAGTAACCTAATTTTAGGTTTCGTGGACAGAAAAATTCGGGAGGAACTTTGTGGTTTGGCCATGAATTTCTTCCATTTTGTGGATGATTATTTAGTTGTGTTGGATAATTATGTAATTCTAAGTTTAGCCAAGTGTATGTCAACATACTGAAGATTTTTCGCGAGCATGGAACGGGTCTAAAGTTTCCCATTAAATTACCTCAAGATAATACACTACAGTTTCTAGACTTGTGTTCTGAATGTATAAGCCGCGTTCTGTAAAACTTTTGTTTCTGTACAATTCGGGGCACAACAAATTGGTAAAAAATGGTATCACCCTGTATTGTATACCTCTGTTCCGCCATAACAAAGTCTTGTCAGCACCGCTTGCTTGAAGGGGCTAAGGATCAACTCAACAGGCTAACCATGGCTGGTTACCCCGACCACACAATCAGGACGACTTCCCAAAAACTGGCATCGCGAAAGGCCAGCAGTTATTCCATATGTATGTAGGCTGTCACATGGATTGAAAAACGTCGCGAATCGTTGTAGTGTTAGAGTTGTTTTTTCTTGTCCGAAGAAATTATCGAGTTTGTGCCAGGCTGTGCAATCACGAGCACAAATGTCAGATCCGGTTGTGCACAATTCATGTAAGGTAAAGGATAGACCTAAAAGTCTAGTCACTTCTGCCCATCGAGTACAAGGACCCACCACACTTGGAGCATACTTATGACCCCGTGACGAAGCTGGCTGAAGGGGGCCTATATGGTCAAGGTAAATTACCTCGAAAGTTGTCTGAAGTCTGTTCAGAGGCGCTATGGGCACCCGACCAGTTTTCAGCTTACGCGCATGAACCTTACAACCGTGACAACTCTGACAATGGCGCTTTACAACAGACCACAATGATGGCCAAAAGAAGGCCGCCTTATTGCGTGTTTTTGTGTTTTTTTTTCCTGAGAAATGACCACCGCAAAAATTGTCGTGCGCTAACTCTAACAGTCCGGCTCGGTGCGACTTTGGCACTGCTAATTGGAGGCACTGTTTCCCATCTGATGGCTCTCTGTGATAAGGCAACTGACCATCGATTACCACGCTGTGCGAGCCCTCTTTCGCCTGGCGTTTAGCATCGGCCAGTGACTCACGTTCTTCCTGCTCTTCCGCGAAAAGAGAATCTGTGATTGGCCGAAGTTGCTCACTGTCGCCTATATTATCTAACCCTGCAGCATCCCGACTTTCCGATTGCTCCTGCTCCTGAATTGACGTGGGATTAGCCGCTCGCAACTCCAACGTTTGTGCGCCCTCTTCCCTCTCTTTCATCTTCTAACGAGGTGTTTGCCTCATCCTCAGTGTTATCGCCTGGTGATCATCGCTGGATGGTTCCTCAAATGCTCGCTGCACGGCGTTAGCGTTAGGGCTAGAGTATAGAGTAACCTGTTCTTGCTCTCTCATCGGAAAATACTGTTCCGGCCTCAATTCCTTTTCTTTAAAATCCGTCAGAAACACAAGCGATGGAGGAAGCCTAACCCGCCGCATGTTCGGGACAGAGCGGGCTAGGGAGCGGAGTATCAGAAGATTTAGCGATGCAGCAAGATATGCTGAGTTCGGCAGACACGGCAGATCAGCAGGAAGAAGACAAAAACTGGCAAATTTACTATTCCCGACGCCAGAAGAAAGGGCTTAAGCGCGCTACGCAGAGCGCCGCCATTTAGAAACGGGGCGAGCCCCACGCCGCCGAGAACAATACCAAGATGGCACCGGCGACAGCAGCTGGCATGACGTCAACGACACAAGGACAAAAGAGCGGCGCGGCGAGGCAGTCGAGGCAGAGACTCCCGCCGCTCCCTATGAACGACGCGAAGATCATTATTCGGCCCAAGGGTGGGCTGAAGGTTAAGGAGCAGAACACGTACCAAGCGGCACGCGCTATCATGGAAGCGTGTGGCCGAAAATTCGGAGAAGACAAGTTCCTGGTGAGACTCCGGCCAGGTTCCAACATCATCATCGCAAGCGCCTCGGACGAGGAAGCAGCCGGAATGATCAGGAAGATCAATGGCCTCAACTTTGACGGGCAAAATTACGACGTGAACGCCTACGTAGCGCTACCGGAAGACATCAAAAGAGCCGCTTTTCACGGGTTACCCCCGGGAATCGCGGCGGACCTACTCGAATTCAAGTTGCGCCTACGCACCCAAGGAGTGGAGATCTTGAGCGCCAGAATGCTGGGCAAGTCGGAGACAGCACTCGTCACTTTCGACGGCCCTTTCATCCCCAAATACGTCATTTTTGGGGCATGCGAGTGCAAGACCCACCCCTACAGACCAACGAGACAAGTATGCTTCGTGTGCGGCGAGCAAGGACGCCGCTCGGACGTGTGCCCAACGCCGGGAACGAGAATCTGCCGCCAGTGCGGAGCAACTAGCTCCCCAGAGGGGCATCAATGCCAACCGAAGTGCCTGTATGCGGAGGGGCCCACGTAAGCGGAACCAGGGACTGCCAGCTGTGCCTCAAGGACAGCAAGGAGCTCCGGGGCTGCAAAGAACCGCATCAGCAGCAGCAACAACGCCGAGGCCGGAGCCGCAGCCGCAGGCGCCGACCCAGATGACTGAGCTCGTAGGGCGATCGAGCCAGCCGGAGCCGCTCGAGGAGCTGAGCAAGAAGCCAGTCGAGGAGCCAGGCGAAAGACCCAGCCAGGGACAGCTCCTTCCCACCACTGCAGCCTCCGCCCACGAGGGGGCAGAGGCAACACAAGGGACAACAACAGACTAAGAAGACCCAGGACAGCGCTAAGGTGAGCTGGGGACCACCCAAAACACTACCTCCGCGAACGGGGAAAGATAATAATAATGGAGAGGAACTTAAAAATCTTAGAAAGAAAAACGAACCATATCGCAAACGCGTAGAACAGTTAGAAAGACGGTTGGAGGAGCCAATTAAAGTCCTGCAGGATCAAAGGATCGGTAGTCGTCCTAGACCGTAGACTCCACCACAACAACAACCACAGCAACCTGAATCCTTCAAAGACCAAATGAGAGAATTTATGATGTTTATACAAGAGAAAACAAACGGAATAGAACACAAAATGGCAATAATGGATGAGGAAATCCGAAACCAACGCAAACAACAAATCTCACAACAAGCTAAAGACAAATTCAACCTAAGAAGACAGGGCGTCGAAAACTACAGCGCGTCTAACACCGAGGACTAATCATGGCCAGACACGAAACAATAGAAATTTGGCAATGGAATTGCAGGGGCTATCGCAAAAAACAAGGGTAACTCCTACAATGCATAAACACACAACTCACACCACCAGATATCATACCACTACAGGAGAAAGGGAAAACCACACCAACGCTAAAAGGCTACACGTGCTATGAAAAAGAACGCACAGCAATACTAATCCGTAAATCCCTCACCGCCATAGCACAAGACAGCATAGCCGACACAGACATAGACCACGGTATTGTCGAGATCATTCCAAAAAAGAAAAGAAAAGACAGCAGTGTCTTTGTCATAAACCTCTATAGTCCTCCGAGCCAAAAAGAGGCGGACATCCACAAAATTTTTGCAGGAGCGAGCAAATTAACCAAAACAAATCCCCTAGTGATTGTAGGAGATTTCAACGCCAAAGATCTGACCTGGGGTTACAAAAACCAGACAAGAAAGGCATACAAGTTAAGGAAGCAGCAGATATATACGGCTGCACCCTCATAACAGACGACAGTACGCCAACCAGACTAGGTAACAGCATAAGCTCCGACACATGCCCCGACCTGCCATACATTCGGGGAATAGACAAGGTGGTATGGGAAAACCTGCTGGAGAATCTGGGCAGCGATCACTACATCCTAAAAACGCAATTGGCAACCGAAAGAATAAAACGCAAAATTGGCACCACCAAGGTGACAGATTGGAATGCCTTCAGGAAGGAATGCAAAACTATAGAGGGAAACATCGAGTCCCTAGAAGGCTGGGGAAACAAGCTCAGGGAGGTGCTCGACAAGTACACCAAAGAAATAGAAAGAACAGACGAAACACCTGAGGTGGACTCGCGACTACTCAAGCTATGAGTGGCATGACGCGGGCTCACTAAAAGATGGAAAAAACAAAGGCTAAAGAGGAAGCTCAAAAGGAAAATCGCAGAGATAACCAAGGAGGCGGATGAGTATGCGGCTCAGCTGACTAGGCAAAACTGGCAACAGTTTAGCGAGTCCCTAAACGGAACCCTTAGCACGGCAAAAACATGGCACATACTCAAGGCGCTCCTGGACCCAACAAAAACAAAATCTGACAACAATAAGGCCATACACTGCCTGATACACCAATTCGAGGGACCGGACTCTGAACTGCTAGAGCAGGTCAGAGCCAAATGTTTCGGACATGACAACCCGGCGGCCTACACAAAACAATACAAAGGGAAAGAAAACGAGCTGCTGGACAGGCCAATCACAAAAGAAGAGGTATACGCGGCCATAAGAAGAGTAAAAAAGAATACAACAGCGGGCGCGGACAAAATCAGAAATTCACTTATTCGAAACCTAGGGGACGAACTGGTGGAGCAACTCACCACCTTCCTCAACCAACACTGGGCTGCAGAAACGGTACCAGAGGAATGGAAACACGTCGAGATTGTAACGATCCCCAAACCAGGAAAAAAGCTACAGGTAACAAACTTAAGACCAATCTCCCTCACATCGTGCTTAGGCAAATTATACAAAAAGACTACAACATTACATGGAGGAAAACAAGCTATACCCCCATAGTGTGTTTGGTTTCCGATCGAAGCTTTCGACATAGGATGTCCTTCTCCAAATTAAACATGAGGTTCTCAGCAACATACCATACAACGGAGAACACGTTTTAATGGCACTAGACATAAAAGGAGCTTTTGACAATGTCAGCCACGCAGCAATCCTGGAAGGCCTTAACAGCGTAGACTGCGGGAAGAAAGTTCACGGATACGTCAAAGCCTTCCTCTACAATAGAACAGCAACAATAGGTTTGGGAGAGATCCGATCGCAAAAATTCCCCACACCAAACAAGGAGACACTCCAATGTTGAGCAATTTCCCCGATACTCTTTAACATCGCAATGATTGGCCTAGGGCATAAACTAAGCAAAATCGAAGGCATACAACACGTCATGTATGCAGATGACATCACCAACTGGGCCACTAAAGGCTCGCTGTGCCAGAAAGAAAGCTATCTGCTAGAAGCAGCCAGTTTCATGGAATAATACATCGGGGAAAGAGGCCTTGAGTGCTCAACGGAGAAATCCGAGCCCCTGAGAATTACACGGGGCAAGAAAAGCAAAGAAAGCCTTAACATGCGGCTAAAGGGGCAGCCGGTATCGGAAAGCCAACAAATCGGGATCCTTGGAATGTGGGTGCAATCCAACCAGCGCTACATTCACACGCTGAAAACACTCCAGCAGTCAACAACCCAAATAGCACGCATGATCACGCGGGTGTCACAAAGGAGATATGGGATGAAAGAAGGAAACAAACTTAAGCTGGCTGCGAACCTGGGGGTCAGCAGGGTCGCATACTCACTCCCGTACTTCAACTGCACCAAACAGGAAATCCAAGAAGCAGACTCCATTTTGCGCAAAGCGTACAAAACAGCACTTCACCTGCCGAACAATACATCGACAGAGAAACTAAAGGCACTTGGTTTAAGCAACACCTTCGAAGAACTAAAAGAAGCTCAAAGTATCGCACAGCTCATGAGACTCCAGCAGACCAAAACGGGAAGGGAACTGCTAATAAAACTAGGCTTCACGGAATCAATCAAAGAAACCCAAAGAACGGAGGGGATTCCTGATGAATATCGGAAAACATCCACTGTTAGCCCCCTACCCAAAAAAATGGACCCAAACCTCCACACGGCGCGAAGGGACGCAAGGGCGAAATACGTCCAAAAGTACCTGGCCACAAAAAACACAACAGTATACACAGATGTTGCAGTATACGCCAAGCAAAGAGGCACAAACATAGTGAAGAGAGCTGCGATAGTAATAAGCCCTGACTACAAAGAGGTGAACAGCGCGTCAATGAAGGACTGCTCGGTAACGGAGGCTGAGGAAATAGCCGTAGCTCGTGGCAGTGGAGGGCTACCAATCCGAAAGGTCTTTAACTATACTCACCGACTCGCAAGCTACGTGTCGGAATTACATGAACGGCAGAATAGGACGCAGAGCGCTTCACATCATTCGCTCCTGCAGGGCTAACAACAAAGTCAGGCATACAATTTTCTGGGTACCGGGACACACTGGAATAGAAGGGAACCTAAGGACGGACAAGGCAGCTCGAGAGCACACAAACCGAGCGGCCACAAGCACCGACCCTGAGGAACCCATACCAGCCAACCCAAGCTACTCAGACATTACGAATTACTATAAGGGGGTCCGAATCAAATACCCTCAATCCCACAACAGCCTAAATCAGCATGAAGCAACCTCTTGGAGGAGGCTGCAAATAGGAACATACACAAATCTAAACACACTAAGCAAGATGTTTCCCACCCAGTATAGAGACATTTGCCCCTGGTGCGGCGCCAAGCCCATCTTATATCACATTACATGGGGATGCGTTTACAATAAACAATTCCTTCAAATAAAAGACTCGAGTGTGGGGCAGTGGGAGAGGGTGCTCTCCAGCAGCGACCCGAAAGTCCAGCATGGACTAGTAAGGCATGCTTACCGAGTAGCCACCCTCAGTGGTCCCCTGGAATAGGGGCGTCGACCCTGCGCAGATGGAGAAGAAGACCGTGAAGACGGCGGACCACATCTGCCACCGCTAATTTCTAACCAATTAGAGCAAATAAAGTTTTTCCTCCTCCTCCTCCTCCTCGTCCTCCTCCTCCTCCAAAAGTTTTCTTAGATAGCACAAAATCTTTACCTTTGCGCTTATCTGCCGGGGCCAACGATCGCAGTGCGCTTCATACGTTGCTCTCGGAACGATATAAACGGGAAAACCAGTTTCAACACCCATCCGTATGGTGACGCCATCCTACACGATAAGCTTCCGATGGACGGGACCCAAGGCTCAGCAACCTTGATGAACCAGATTTGCAATGTGCTGCTGTCGTC
Source organism: Dermacentor variabilis (assembly GCF_050947875.1). Classification (NCBI taxonomy): domain Eukaryota; kingdom Metazoa; phylum Arthropoda; class Arachnida; order Ixodida; family Ixodidae; genus Dermacentor; species Dermacentor variabilis. Next base: position 45,932,506 of record NC_134573.1, on the reverse strand, counting down.
ATTCCGTCTTCGGTTTTCTCCTAGCGCTCTGTCTCCACCGCCTGTGCTCTCGCACATACGAGGCAAATGCCCCTGCCGCCACATTTGAAGCATCAGCGGTGTTTGTTTTAGAGAGCATTTAGAAGCTTTGTGGCCGCAGCACTTGCATTTTTGCGGCTCGCTGCTCTGCTCGTTCCTTGTGTTATTTGGCGTGTACCGTTGGCTAGCCTTCAGGACATTCCTTGCATCACCCTGCCTACGTATCTGCTGCGACCCGTATTTTGCCGTTTCCGCAGCCAGGGCAAGGGCTTCTTTGAGTGTTAAGTCCTTTTTCGCCAGTAGCTACTTTTGCAAACTTTTCGAATGGACACCGCATAAATACGATCCCTAAACATCCTATCTAACGTCGACAAAAAGTTGCACTTATAGGCAATCGTGCTTATCTCGACAATGTCTGCACGGGCTCCTCTTCTTGTTGGTTGCGATTGAAAAACTTAATCGAAGCGCTTCGAGATCTCATTAGGCGTTCGGACACAAAACTCACCTAAGTACCTACAACTTAGTTATACCTGAGCGAGTTCGGCTGACGCGGTGCTACTCTTCCGCACAAGACTGCGTTCGTCTTCGACTCCAACACCGCGACCAACAAAGCTTTCTTTTTTGGCGGCGTCGGTGACTTCGCTTGGTTCAAAATACGCCTCAATCTTTACTATATAAGGTTGCCACTTATCGGTTTCTTGGTCGAAATCAGGTTTCCTAAGTGACATGGCTGTCGAAGAGTTCGTCGCACAGCTGCCACTTCTCGGCACTAGGGTTTTGTTGCCGCCTTCCGTGGGCAGCTGCGGCTTTCCTTGGTTGCTTGTCGTCGTCACACGTCAGGGATGGTCCCGCCGCCTCTGACAAGAAGTGGCCCGTGTCACCATGCAAAACAAACCGTTTATTTGTCCCCGAAAAAGAATATATATATATATATATATATATATATGCCTAGGAAAAGAAGGAAATGGGGAAAACAAATGAGAGAAGGGCGCGTGCGTGCTACACGCTTCTGCTTATCACGCTCCACGCATGCCCTTAACGCACATCGTAAAGGCCCCGTGTCCCAAAAAGATAGGGTGTCGGCATCGGACGTCCGTTTTGCAAAAAAAAAAAAAAATAAAAAAAAAAACTTCCAAACCACAATCACGCAGGCCCTCCTCGTGGTGCAGGGGCCCTACTGAACTAACTGAATTCCGCAAAGTAAAATGCGTAAAAATCGTAAAGTACGACCTAAACACAACAATGACAGCGTCGGACTCACTGCAATTTAAATGTACCATTACACATAATTCTGTTTCGCGGAAACTCAAGCACAAACCCCTTTTCCAGCGTTTCTCTCATGGATGATGATGACAAGATGTATTCATTGAGGGATGGCTCGAAAGCCTATAACGGGGAATAGGAAGAGGAGGGGGGAGGCCTATCACTGACAAAGTGACGCGCTCCGCTCGGTTCCTTGCAACACTATACAGATGGCGCTCGTTTCCGCGCATCTGCAAGAAAGCTGCGGTTGCCGGGAAGCGTGACAAGCAGTCAGGGATCATTAAGTGCTATGGCGTTCCACTCTTAAAGGCGAAGCATAAGTGTCCTCAATTTCTTTGCAGACATCGGGACCCTCCCTCCTCATATAACGAGCTTGCCAAACATTTTTACATGAGACGGAGACGATATCCTGCGCCACATAAGGAACTAGGCAGACCACATGCTTTAACACTCAGGTTACTCCAGGTCAGAGCATACCCTAACCGCGCACTCTCACACACAGTCTATACAGATATGCAATTGACCAATATGCGCGAGCTATGCTCAGACGTAGCTAACTTGAACACATGCTCTGGCGGTGCCCCGCGTTACGCGACGGCGACGCGTCCTCCAAATGGGAGGCTGCCCTAAGCAGCCCCGATCTTGAAGCATAGCCAAGGGCTGTCCATCGGGCCCGCGACGCAGCAGAGAGGCTCGGCCTTTCTGTACCGACGTGGGAGCTGCCCGCTACTTGCTGACGCGCGTTCCGAAGGACGAGAATAAAGTTTTACCATACCATAGCATTCTCCAGTCGTAGGGGTCTGTTTCTTTATGATTGCGATAGCCGGGCCTTCGGCGGCTTATTTTCTAACTTGCTCTTCACTTAATAAACTATAGCAGGTGCAATCTGGTTAAGCTCCCTGCCTTTACTTTTAATTATATCCCTCTTTCATAAGGGCGTAGTTCTCTATTTGAGGAATTTCTCCTTGTTTGCAGGCGCTTTCTTTGTTAAATGTTAGTTCATTACTCTATTTTAAATTTTCTTCGATATCCCGTCCTCCCTCTCCGCGCCATTGCTTTTCTTCCTTTCTTTACCGTGTAAAATATCTTTTCGATATTGCACCTGAGTCTTGACTAAAAGTGACCAATTGTAATTATTAAAGAAAAGGTAAATAAAATCGCAGAAGGCAATGTGAACGCGAGTGCCTGTACGCACTAAAGCTTTTTGTCGCCGTTATAATCTGCCGGTATGCAGATATCGCTTGCAAAGAAAGTGGTAACTTTAGGTGGTCCTTCTTATTTGAACAGAAAAAAAATTGAAAAGAGAAAAAAAGGAAATAAACTGCGTTTTTAGTGCTCGCTCTGAACGCCTCTACGTCCACTTCCCCGGTGCGCACACCTTGTACTCTTTCTCTCTCTCTTTCTCTCTCTCTCTCTCCGTCTCTCTCTTGTTGTCCCGTATCCCGTTTCCCCGGTGCAGTGCGCGGGCACGCAGTCATTGATGAAGACGACGAAGAAGAAGAGCAATGGACCGAGATGGACGCCTATCTCCGCGCTCTGCCAGCCCCTTCACGGCGCAGCAATACGAGCGGCTCGGGAACCAAGCGACCACCCTGGTGGTAGCGGTCTCCGTCTGCATGTTCAGCGTCGCCGCTCTGGTCAGGATCATGCCGTATACCAAGCGCTCCCTCTTCGAGATCACCTATGTGAGCCACACGAATAAAGGGGTCGGACCAGAAGGCGAACCCGGGCTTTTCATCAACGCGTTCGCCAACGCGTTCGGCTTCCTCTTGGTCATCATGATCGCCAATTCCGCCCTCGTGTTCCTTTACAAAGGCGGCCACTACTGCATCGTCAGGGCGTGGCTCATGACTGGCTCGGCGCTGCTACTGTTTCTGGCCGGCTACTACTACGCGGGTCGCGTGCTGTTCTTTCTGGGCATCCCCGTGGACCATTTCAGTTGTGTGCTGGTCACGTGGAACGTGGGCATTCTTGGAGTTGTGGCGCTGTACTGCGACGCGCCCTGCCTCGTGCAGCGCTGCTACCTAGTGTACGTGTCCATTCTTATGGCCATCGCTATCGAAGAAGTCTTCCCGAACTGGACGTCATGGATACTCCTCGTACTGGTGTCGTTGTGGGACCTGTTCACCGTGCTCTGTGTCCAGGGTCCAACGCGAATTCTCATCGAGACCGCGAAGGAAAGGAACGACTCGCTTTTTCCGGCCCTCGTCTTTTCCACGTCGTCCGCCTGGTGCTACGAGATTGCTTTGTCAGCCGTCGAAACATCGCGCCACGGAGCGGAGACTACTGGTAGAAGTAACACCTCGAGAAAACGCTTTCCATCGCACTTGACTCTAGGTTATCGGTCAGGCATGCGCCGATCTTTCAACACGAGAGCGCCCGGCGCAATGCCTGCGATCCCAAGACACGCCCTTGGTACGCCGTGCTACCCGCGAGGATTTGAACGAGCAACGCCGACGCCTGCCAGCGCTCTATTATTTAATGAGCCTGCACCGAACAGCAGTAGCGAAGCACGGACCACCACGGAATACAATAATATTGCACGACCTGAAGAGAACGCATACAACGGAGTTACCGCCTCAGCCTTCGAGCCTTGCCTGGTGCCACCCATGTCGGGGCAGCCGGACGCAACCACGACGCAGGTTGCGGTCACGACGTGTTCTGACCACGCTGGGGACGCTCACAAGGACGGCTCGTCCCCGGGAGGTTCTTCCGTGGGCGGCCGCTGGCGGCGGGGCGGGCGTCGTCACAAGCAGTTCTCGCTCACGCCGTCGTGCAATTCTGAGGACTCGTTCGGAATTCGTAGCGGTGCGCGCAGTGGCTGCTCGACGCCCGCCAAGCTTCGACTGGGCTCCCCTCGCGCTGGGCTAAAGTCTGAGGCGCCTCCGCCTGGCAGTAGTCCGGCACTTGAGCAAAGTCGCGGACCTAACAAGGTACGCGCATTCTACACCTATGATGGCCCTAAGCGTTCAGTGTGCTTCAAAGCGTGTTGGAGCGCTGTTGCCAGGGGCTGGCGCTTCCATGTAATGCGTTTGACGTTACCAAAGACTAGAAGTTTAATACCTCCAAACCTGTAATTGTCAAAATAGGTAAAGCAGGGCACCAGAATAGTCATATAATACATTTTGTATGTCCTGAATTTGAATTTGCAGGTAAGCGAGATAACCACGTCAGCCCAATAACTTCAGGCCATAGTGCCCTGGGACCGGATTCACAAGCCTGTTAGTTTGTCAATGCTTCTTGTCATTGGCTGGCTGCATTCGCTAATAATATGTCCGGCATCGATAGGCTGGAATTTGTTCGTACGAAAAAATTACAGCGTGAGAAATTTCTGTGAGTACGGGCCCTGGTTTTCGGCACGAGTGTCGCGATCTCTACGATAAGGAGCATGACCGCTGGCCGAGCTCAACGAAGATATGCCACTGGCACGGCTGCTCGCCAATGATGACCGCCAGGCATGGCCCAGAGGACGAGATCACCGTCTTCCGTTGTCTTCATACCAGAGAGGTTGTTCTTCCTGTGCAAGCCACCCAGGCTTTCTTTGGTAAAAAAGTTTCTTACACCACAGAACTGTGTAAGAGCGAATTTCAGCAATTACTGATGCTGGACATATTATTAGCGAAGGAAGTGGGCCAATGGCAAAGAGTACACATAAATAAAACTCTTTGTAAAATCCGCCGCTTTCAAGTGCAGGCCTCTTGAGATGTTCACATTGGGCACTTGCACAATACTCTCACTGTTTATGCGATGTGTCGAAGGTCATTTGTCTGCTTAGTCAATCAGAAACAAGAACCGGCATGTTGTGTTAAAGCAAGCAGGTGGAGGTCTTTAGGCATCCATGATTCATCCATTGAAAACAATGTCGCGCGCAGGAAAGATTAGCGGTGAACTAAAGAAGATTGCTTATTGATCGGTTGCTATTGTAGCTCTCGCATGCACAGAGCTGGTGAGACGAGTGGTGGCTCATCACTCGCGAGCTTTGATAGTTTCTTCACTTATTGGGCGGGTACAAAAATAAAAAAAGAAGCATAAAGCAAGAACGCGGCCATTTTATTTCATTTGCTCTCTTATTGCACTCAGGAATCTCTAAACGTCGATAAAGGTGGCTATTGTGGACGAGATCTTTCGTAGAGTGCTGCTTCCAACGTGGTAATAACAAAGGTCAGGCACTCCGCTTGGCTTGATACATGTTGATGCGAGTTGTACAGTGTAAGTATTCTTAGGTTTTACAGATTTTTTTAATGTCGCCTGTGGCAGATAGCATAATTTGTGTTGTTGAGCTGGATTAATCGAAGAGGCGGACATGAATATCACGAAAAATGAAAACACATGTTGAACTAATTAGCAAAAATAACTAATGATATTGCTAATTAGTTATTCTACAGCACATTTTGCAATTTAGTAATTGTAGTCGGTGAGTTCACAAGACACATCCACTTGAAATGAAATGCCACCATGACGCCAGTTCCGAGATATTTTTTCCCAAAGTGTGGGGCGAGATACATGGGCGTTCCAGTTAATTGTGTTGCCTTTTGTTGGAAAAGTAAATGGAACAGTGTATATTTACGGCGAGTTTGATGGTGCCTATCTCCGAACTGGTGTCATTCTCGGAATTTGTCCCTAGTGAATACGTCTGACAAACTCACCCGCTACAATTTCTAACTTGAATATGTGCCGTAAAGTAATTAGGACATTAATTAGTCGTCTTTGTTCATTATGTGAATATGCATTTTCATTCCTCGTGCAGTTAATATCCTCCCATCTGAACAACCCAGCTCAAGAACTGGAATTTCGCTGTCTGCAAAAGGCGGTTTTTAAAATTTCTATAAAACTTAAAAATGATCACACCGTCTATCAAAATATTATTTGGCAACGAAACCGCAGAAACATCTTCGTAAGATGTTCTCGATCTTGCTAGGTGCAAAAGTGATTAGTGGAAGCGGCAAACGCTCCGTAGATGCTGTAATAAAGAGCTAAGCGTTGTTCACTAACGGCTCTTGATCAGGGCTTAGTTGAATACATAAAACAATCATATTCGCACGATTAGGAGGCAAGTCGTGGAAATATAACGCACGCTGCGTGGCTACAGCAAGTCATGAAGCGCACCGAGGCGGGGCAAATCATTGCCGCTGAGCCGGAGAATCGAATCTGAAGTGAACAAAATATGAAGGCAAAACTTGTGCCTTCCGCTCCAGATGACTGAACGATCGCTGCTGCTGATTTTAATTTCTTTGTTTGTAGTGGTTGATTTACTGGCGACCTTATGTATGACACGCTGGTATTCCCTGTGCTAGCGATACGCCAACGCAGGCTCGAGCAGAAACAAAACATTTTGTTTTTGTTTTACGCTGCAAGGGATTGTAAGCGCAACTGGCGCTGTTGCATTCTGGCTGTGTGCCGAGCACCGTGTGCAAATAGCAGCGTGGCTGCTTTCGGCTAGCTGTTCAGAATGCCCGCATGACGCAACAAGCTAGTTGCGCCATGCAGGCATCAGTTCCATCGTGCGTCATAGGGAACATAGCAGTCCTTCAGTATCGCGGGAATCAATTTGTCCCCCGCCGTCGGCTTATTGGTTTTCGTGTAGCGCTGCGAAGCACGAGGTGGCGGATCAGTGACCCTACAGCGGCAGCCGCATCTCGATGGGGGCGAAATGCAAAAACACCAGACGTGCACATTAAACGCCAAACGTGCACATTAAAGAACTGTAGGTGGGAAAATTAATCCGATGTCGCCCACTGCGGCATTCCTCACAATTAAATCGTTGTTTCGGTACGTAAAACCCCAGAATTTATTTAATTTTTTATCCAACATGTGACACTTGTAACTTCTAGCACAAGTTTCTTTTCCTCCTTGAAGCTCCAAAGCAAGCAAGCAAGCAAACAAACAAACAAACAAACAAACAAACAAACGAACGAACGAACGAACGAACGCACAAACGTCCCTGTAATAATCGTTACGTGTTACACTTGTTCTGTTATTGGCCGTGTTTTATTGTCACAGTTTTCTATGTCTCATTATTTGACAATTAGCGTTTTTGTATTCACTAGCGCTTTCTCAGCCACTGTTTTCATTCATATCATCGCCAGTGCTTTTTTCTCCGTAGTGCACAAGTGTATGTCGCAGTGTAATTATTTTGTGTGTTTGTATAATTGCAAATTGCTCCTTACATCTTGTAACTGTCTTGCTTATTCTTTTTCTAATTTGCTTTCATTTTTATTTTTTATCTGTGTGTTCTCCTCAAGCTTTCGTAGATAACATAATGCAACTAATTGTATAATAGTGTATATAAGCAGCAAGTTGCATCACTTATGCGCTCCCTTCCAGCCTATGTAATAGCATCATGTGTTGGCGTTTAGTGGTGTTCCCAAATAAAAATTAAAAAAATATCCCTACTAGTACCAGGCAGAAGTACGTGTCTATATATTTCGGCAACATAGAATGTATGGACCATTACTTCTTCTCTGTCACTCTTGCGTGACTGCATCCCCTGCTGAACTTCAAGTTAATTGCAACTGGTATGCTACTTTATTGACTAACTATTGTGTTTCTATTGCGCGAATGAATTTTTTAACGCAGCCGTATATAAGAAACACATAAACCGTATGCCTTTAGCTGGCTATATTGAAAGGGGACAAAGATACAGAAGAAAGGAAAAAAACCAGGGAGGTTAACCAGACCGGTACATCAGGCTTGCTACTCTACACTAGGGAATGAAGGAGAGGGACACAAAAGACAAGAAATCATAAGGAGAGAGTGTGTGTGGTGGGGATACAGACAGAAGACCAAATGCAGGTTACTATCATAAGGAACAGCACAAGGAGCAGTTGAAGCACAACTCGCCGTGGCTGCTTAGTAGCTTTGGTGTTGCGCTGCTAAGCACGATGTCGCTTCATTGAATCCCGGCCACGCGGCTGCATTTCGATGGAGGCGGAATGCAGAAACACCCGTGTACTTAGATTGAGCTGCACGTTAAAGAACGCCAAGTGGTAAAAATTAATCCGGAGTCTCCCAATAGCGCGTGCATCATAATCAGATCATGGGTTTGGCACGTAAAAACCCATAATTAATGTGTCTTGAAGCACAACACCAATTCAGGCTATGGCGCTTGCGCAGATCTGCCGTTCCTGAAAAAACTGCAGCAGTGCCTTTGTTTCCCTGACCTGCGATGGCTTTTGAGGTCGGCGTTACAAAACGATTTTCACTGGTAATGGTAGCAGGAAGACGCGTCGGCGACCGACGAGACTTTCCGTCAACCTCGTTCTGGAAGGCGGCGACGAGCCCGGTTTGGAGCGAAAGCACGTTCTTCTGTTTGCGACTCGAGTCGCGCGAAGTGCTCGGCGCGATGATGACAGATGATGGTTCGTGATGAAGATGACGACGCTACTTGGTCTTCGATCAAAGCGAGCGGTAGTCTCTGTAAACTGTAGCGAGGACAGGCACTCCGGGCCTGTTGAAGGGCCGCTCAGGGCCACCGTCATCACACGAGGCATTGCCAGCCATTCCATTGCGAAAAGCAGAATACCTCGTTAGAGCCACTCCTAGCCATAGCCGACAAGGCAGGGTGACCTGGCGTCCGCAGAATCCAGTTCGTAGGTCAATGTTGTGTGAAGAGTTCATGTGGTTCAGCTGGTTGTTTTGGAAATGTAGGGTGCTTAGGGAGAACTTATGGAGAACCTTGGTCGAGAATGGACACCACGAGATATTTCAGTGGCTTCGAAGTCACTGCGGCGTCATGAGTAACGAGCCCACCGATAACGCTGATCGATACCGCTATTAAGGTCAGATGGATTGATGGATGAAAAGCTTTATTGAGGTCCATAAGGTCGCGCTAGTTTACTAGCCCGAAGCGGCCGCTCTCACGTTGGGACCGAAAGGCCGAGCCTTTCGACCGCTTAGTGGGCCCATTGGGCTGCCCATAGCTGTTCTTTTAATGTGAGACCGCGTATAGCTGCGTCCAACCGCTATTCAGTGTTCTCTTTGTCGCTGAATAACACAAAGCAACGCCTGAGCATATGACTAAGGTCCATGGTGTTACATTTATCGCATGCTGTAGAAGTAGACAACTCCGTATAGGTCTTGTTGATTAATAGTGGGCTCGGATAGGCTCTTGCTTGCAAGAGCCTTGCGAAATGGCATGAGCTCTATTTAGTTTGCTGTGCAGAGGGGGGAGAGCCTGCGTCTTAGGTAGAAATGCTTGGTTAGCTCATTGTACGTGAGGAGGTGGTCCCTGCAATCTGGAACCTTAGCATCATCTTGCTTTGTGGCTGCACGGTGGGCAAGTCCACGTGCAGCATTGTGGGCAGATTCGTTAGGTTTGCGGTAGCACCGGTGATTTCTCCCATATGAGCAGGGAACAAGATGATCATGTGGGGTTCGACGACCTTTCCGTCTGATCTTGATTACGGTCAAATAATTATGGTCAGATGTCGCTACAATATTTCAGGGAAGTAGCAGAGCAAAAGAGAAAACAATACGGCACAGCCCTTACAAACTTGCTCACTTCACACAGCTAATTAGGCTAGTTCTCCAGCGAGGGTGCCAATATTTGTGCTTTACGGCGAAGTTACCTTATGAACTACCACTGGGTACATGCGAAGAGCGTTAGAAGGTACGCTTCCTAAATTAAACGTTCATAGGTGCACGCTGTTGTTTGAGTTGCTCAGTCATGCTGATTCAAAAAATGAGGCGGAAAAATACGAGGATAAAAGGGGACACGACAGGGCTAACTTCAACGCAAGAAATACCGTGTATGAACACACTTAAAAGCTCTTGTGCTTCCAGGAATAATGCATTAGCTGGTAAAGTCGGTGCTGTAACTGGTGCTAAGCGTTTCCTTCTGCTTTTTATGCCTTTTGAAACGGCGTGGCGACTCTCACTTGTTTTCTCACCCGTTAATTGTTCTTATTTTATTTTTATTTCTTGATTTATAGATACAGTATGTAACAAATAATCGCAATTGGTACAAATTCACTTATAGCTATTTCTACTTTACCCGCCGGAGTGGTGTAGTGGTTTTCGCAATGCGCTGCTATACCCGAGGGTGTAGGATCAAATGCCACACTGGATGCACACGGCGACCGCATGCACTGTTTGGACTTCTAAACTTGACAGGTACACACCACGGTGTACAATATATCGGGAAAGAACTTGCTGTTGGAATAGTGGGTAACACGTCCTAGATAATTAAAATTGCGCAAATGGTTACAGTCGCGACCACGCACAGACCGATACGGCACACGCAGACGCACTAGATACGTGTGTGGTGAACGTATCTGGTGGGTCAGCGTGTCTGGGTGTGTGCGTGGTCGCTATGGTGTCGATTTGCGCTCCTTTAATTATTTAAGATACAGCTAATTGCGTCCAAAAGTTTCCTTGAAATAGATCAAACAAGAAAAGAAATGCCTTTATAGGCACGTAACACTGCTATGGGTATTCGGCACTCCGAAAACAAAGCTAATGAACACCCACAGCAGAATGACGAAATTGGCGAGACAGAAGAAATAGCATGGCCTAGTTCAAGGAGCTAAACAGCATTTACAGACAACTTCTTACTACATGTCTTGCTTACCATTGTACCGTAAATCACCGAAGTTTGAAAACGATGAACTCGCAGGACCTCTATTTGATCATCGTCATCTTGCTTATGTTCACTGCATTACGAAGACCTCTTCCATTTATTTCGGATTATCCCTGTGTTTTGCCAGCTGTACTGGCACCGCGTTAAGCTTGAAAATTTCCTAATTTGATCACACCACCTAATAAGCTGTCAGCCCCGACTACGCTTCCAGTCGCTTGGAAAACACTCTGTAACTGTATTGGACCACCGGTTATCTACCACAATCCATTTCTTCCTTCCCGGGGGTGTCATGCAGAGGTCCGACACTCTCGGGGTCACATCTGTGTTTCAAGATAGAGTTAAGAGTTGCTACGTTTTCGTTGCCAGGACGTCCTGGAGCATGGGCTGAAGCTGGGTCTGGGCGACTTCATCTTCTACAGCATACTTCTGGGCAAGGCCTCCCGGCATGGCACCGTTGTCGGCATCGTCGCATGCTACGTTTCCGTGCTTGTGGGCGTGCTGCTCACGGTCGCGTTGCTGATCATCTTCCGCAAGCCGGTGCCCGCCCTGCCCCTCTGCATCCTGATGGGACTCGCCGCCTACTTCACGAGCGCCATTGTCTGCGACCCTTTCCTCGAAGCCATCGACTTCAACTTTTACTAGCGGGGGCATAGGGAACCTTGCCAGACTCCCTGTTTAGTATACGCGTATTGCGTTCAGGTTAGCACACAAATGAAAGCAGTGCAATCGATGTTTCCCAAACAACTTTGAAATAGATTGTGCCATTTTATCGCCGTTTTAAGGTTAATTTTTTTTCGTATGTCCTTAAATACCGTTTTAAGCACTGTGGATACGTGTTCAGCGCGAAGAGGGAACTCGGACAAGAGAAAACACAAGCGCTGGCTATCAAATGAGCAGTCACACAGTGGCGGAAAAGAAGGAAGATACAAACTTTAGCTGGGCATGCTCAAGAACAGGCAGCGTAAGCCAGTCAGTCGTAGAGCAGAAGTATAATGTCTGTAAATTTGCAGGACGCTTGAAATCGCGACTTTGTAAAGTTAGATTTTTCAGTGTAAGCAAATGTTTCTGCTTAGTCATTGCTTGATACAACGTTCTGCCTGCCATAAATAAAAGCGAACGCATCTAAAAGGAACTACACCCACGAGGCCATTCTACGCACTCAGTATTTTTGAAATACCACTTGTCAGGCGTTACGTACCAGCCAGTCACGAATGTGTCTGTGACAAAGCACTAACGTCTCCTAGAGACACATAGATGCGGATCCTTACAGAAGCCATTTGCCTACATTCACACGAGACTGGCTTTATCACAACCACTCCCTCAACATAGTTCGCTTCAAGGAATATTGTGAAAAATGCACCTGTGGATCAATCCGCCAGAAACTAATAAAATATATGCTGTTATTCCGTAAAGAAAGCATAAATTGTACAAAAAAGTCAGTTTCGCCCGAAAGGCGAAGCATCGATTGCGATAGAAAATTAGCAGAGAGCCATACGAAGTAAGGACTGTAGTTTTATCGGCCGTATCAACTTGTAAACATTCGCTTGCTAACTAAATAAAGAAGCATGGTGCCAGCGCGCACAGCAAACATGAACACATCACACACGATGACCGTGGGCATTAGCCATCAAACGCTGGCGTGAGGAAATGCGGCAGCAGCAGCGAGCGAAGTTTTCCTCCTGCTGTCTATCGTTCCAGCGCAAAGTGAGCGCCGAGAGCACACAGCACGCACAAAGCTTCGAGTCGCCGACGCACCTAGATTCTGTCCCAACGCAGATCGTTGTGATACGGCCACGCGATAGCGCGCAGCCGCCACATGCGCAGTTGCAACCGGAGCAAAATGCCCCCCTCCTCCCTCACCTCGCTGCCTCGCAACGTTGGGTGCCTTGCGCGCCACGGAAGACGGCGCGTTTCCTCTCCGCTTCCGTCACTTTCTCGCGGGTCAGACAGAGCCGTGATCGTCGTCTCCCCTCGTACGCTTTCACTCGCACATCAGTGTAGGGTGCACGCTGACGGCGTTTATACAGAGCTTGACGGCGACGGCGACGGCAGCAATGCGCTTGGAGTGTCCATGTAATTGCTATTGCAATAAAAGGCTAAAGGCCGCTGAAATTTATTCCGCGTTTCAAGTAGCGCTGCAAAGAATAGTGCAATATACTTCATCACCATAATCATCATTGTATTTTTACGTTCTCTGCAGAACCTAGGGCTCTCGCAGCGATCTCCTATTATACCTCTCTTGCACTAGCTGATTCGAACTTACGCCTGCGAATTTCCTAAGTTCATCACCCCACCTAATTTTCTGTTATCCTCGATTGCCTTTTCCTTCCCTGGGCACCCATTCTGTAGCTCTAATGATACACCGGTTACCTACCCTATACATTACACGGCATGCCCAACTCAATGATTTCCCTTAATGCCAACTAGAATGTCTGCTATGTTCGTTTGCCCCACCATACTCTTCCTCAAAGTTAGGCCTATCATTTTTGTTCCATCGCTTCTTATGCGGTCCTTAAAGGGACACTAAAGGCAAATACCAAGTCGACGTGCACTGTTTGAATACCATCTCAGAAACCTCGCAACGCTTGTTTAATACCAAGAAAAGACTTGGTTTACGAGAAAATTGCATGGGAATGGTCCGAATGCCTCTTTCGAAATTCGAATCTCCCGCCATCTAAGCGGAGGAGCGGTGACGTTCGCGCCATCACAACGCTTTGCTGCCTGCCGTCGGTGAGTAATATGGCGCCCGACAGATGGCGGTACCGAGTCAAGACAGAGCGGTGCATTCGCCGCTGCAGCTGCTTTTAGATAAGTGGCGTGGACCGTTCGGGCATGCCGCGACATCACATGGAAGTCGAATTCTCGGCTACTTGCAGTTTGTGCGAGTTTCGCGAGCCAGCAGAACCCGCGCCGCACTACGCGTTCAGGAAAGTGCTGAAGTGCGAAAGCTTGAAGTGAAAGCATGTGAAAGCGCGAAAGCGCTCGGCGCAGGGCCGAGTGCAAACGAAACCTTTCGAGCGCCCTCGTCGTTGTCAACGGCAATTTCAACTAGTTCTTTTTTTTTCTAAATATGAAATAGAAATGGGCAAGTAGCATTTTATTTCATCTTATAATGCAACACAAGGATGTTGCTTGCAGCGAGCAGTTGAGCACTAGTGACAGAATTTAACTGAGGAGGGCTTTCATCATCGGGCAAGGGGGAGTCTCTAATCATGTCCTGCATTTGCCTCGATTTATCAATTATTAGGGCTCTGTTCGCGATAATATTGACGCCTTAGAGATTCTCGAGCACTAATCTATCACTTTAGCTTGACTTAGTATTTGCCCTTAGTGTCCCTTTAACTGGTTCTCCAGAACTTCCAAGTTTCTGCCCCATATGTTAGCGCAGGTAGAATGCAATGATTGCACACTTTGAAACGAGAGTGGTAGGCTTGCTATAACGATTCGGTAATGCATGCCGTATGCACTCTAACCCTATGTTACTATTCTGTAAATTTCGTTCTCGCGATCAGGAAGCTCTGTGAGTGACCTAGATAAACCTACTCCTGCACAGACTCTACAGGCTGACCGCCGGGCTGACTGGCGGTCGTGAATACCCAACAACCTATTAAAAATGAATAGTAATACTATTGCGAGAACGATATCATTCGTTTCGGTTCCTATATTAAAAAGCAATAGCGAATAATCCTTAACAATCCCGTTAGCCCTCAGATAACACACGTTTTGCAAGACGGTGCCACATTTTCTTGTGAAACTTAGGTTGCCACTTTATTTCAGTACTTTTTTTCTCGACTTCATCTGCTTTGCCATGTGATTCACCTATGATCTCATAATTCAAGCAATTCATCTTTTTATTCTGCGTAACCTGGCGAACTGCACGGTACCATCTTCAATGTGGAAGTTACTAGAATTCATGGAAGCCGTATCAAGCCAATAGTTGACAACATCGCACACGTATTTTCGTTTCATTATTTACATTTTCGAAACGGGTGCATCTAACAAAAAAAAATGCTGAAGCTCAGCAAAATAAGTTTAATTATAAAGGGCGACACACTTTTAATGATCAACTATAGACCGGTCTTTTCTTCAATTCTTCTGCAAGCTAGTTCAAAAACATTGCAGTAAGGGTGTTCAATTATCATCCTGCATTTCAGATACTACACTGAAAACAATTTGGTTTTCGACAGGGTAATCCTGCTAACCTTGCATTATTAACTTTCACTGATAGATGTAAATTAGAAATTGATAAAGAGAAATATGTGGCCTCTGTTTGCTGATGTTAGCAAAGCATATGACTCCGTCGTTCATAACATATTATATAGAAAAATGGATGCGTATAGTAACAATTGCACCCAACAAGGTTGTTTTAAAGTTACCTGCACAACCAAAAAGAAACTGTCACTATGTGAGGTGGTTATTCTCCCATAATGACCACCAATGTTGCTGTCCCTCGAGGCTCTATCACCCGCTTTTATGCTTACTCTACAATAATGATCTACCTGGATGTCTCACTTCATCTACTGACTTTCTAGTACATGCTGATGATACAATGCAGTTTACTTCTAATTGCCGTTTAGGCACTTTACCTTTCCAATTGAACACTGACTTGGTGAATTTATCCGCGTGGTGTAAAAAGATTCAAGGCCACTGCAGGTGCAGATAGGCAACATCGGGCTTAAGGAAAGGCAAATACCGTACGAACAAGTGTGGCGGCGCCGATGTTCCATTTCGTTGACGATGACGAACTTGGGCAAGGCAGTAGGCCCGGGACGATCGCACGAGCTGGAAGAATAAAGCGAGTTTCTCCTTGTGATCTCCGCCACCACGTAGCAACATCCCCTTCTCCGCCAGAATGGTGACAGCGACCAGTGGAACAAAAAATTCTCCAACATTTCAAGTGCAACCATCAAGCACGGAGTCAACCAAGGAGCGGTCAGCATAAGCGCCCCGACCTAAAGGAAGGACGGTGCACTGCAACCTCGAACCACCGTTGTTCTCAGAATACCGAGTACTGGCATCGAACGCCTGCCATCTGGTTGCTAAAACTGTAGGCGTGCTTCTTAAGTGCACGGCATGACTTCATGCTCCCTCCTGCTTGACACTGTGATGACCAGCCTCTAGGACCACAAACATATATTGCGCACTTCGGTCACTCGTGTGGCGCCTACATGAGACGGTAATACTACCTCACTAATTCACTTGTGCGAAACCTGCAGGACTATATTCGCCAACGTTCTCACAACTGTTCCGCCTTTCCTAGTGGCGTCGAGTGCCCAGCTTCTCCAGGCTTTAGCACCATGGCTCCACAAACAATAAGCGCCGATCCCACCACTGGCGCACGATATAACGTTCACCACGGCGCCCAGGTAGATGCTGTGTGCGTCAGACAAACTGGCTACATACTGCCTCGTGTCAAAGCACTGCCGTGATAGCCACCTGGTTTTCATGGCCAAGTAGTCCCCCTCCGACATCGATGGATGCGTGCGCAGTCACACAAAAATACACCTCTGCCACTGACGCTGTCCCGCCTAGTGCATGCGCAGCCTCGTCCTCACGGCCGCCTCGTTGCTCACGAGATTTCGTCCGCAACATTATGCGCACTCCACGAAGTGAAGCCAACGTGTGTCGCAGCGCTTCTTCCACACTGCCGAGCTGCTCACCTGTATTTCCCGTGACATTACATCACTTCGAAGCTCCTCCTTGTCTGAGGACGACGCCTGTTGAGCCGTGGCTTTCAGCGCGTCCCTTGGCCTACTGCTCGTGCTTGATCCGCAGGTGATGTACGAAGTAAGCTGCGATGTCAACACCGTGTTGCGTTCACTCAGGTCACCTGCAAGATGTCCTTGCGATTGCAGTGTTCTCCCACACTAAGCATTTCATGCCGCGCACCCGTGCAGTGTTGTGATTGCGCACCAGATCGCTCTGATGCCGCTTGACAGCGGTTTCAGCTGTACCCTGTCATTCTGGACCACGGGTTGGTGGTACCGAGATCCAGCCCGTGCTTTGAGACTAATTTTTAGATGCGTCCGCTGGCGTTAACACCTCACGGCGTTACGCTGTTACCTTTTCGGCGGTTCTCATATCCGCCATCGAGATTTCCCGTCAATTGAATTACTATCCGAACGCTGACGACTTTTCCCGACAGCAGACACTATACGCTTAACGTTCCCTCCACTGTTCAGAATTTCTGAAGCAAATACGCTACGCGAAGTTTTCTGCTGAGACTCCGTCTGTACTGCGAGGGCTCAGTGGCGGCGCTAAACGTGGGCAGGGCAGCGCGAGCAGGGAGAATAAGGTTAGTGAATTCTTGCAGCTTCACCTGGCAACATTCGCTTCTCCACCACTGAATAAACGAACGGACGTGCGATCCAGTGAGCAAACAAAATAACGTGCGAGCGAGCACAGGAACCGGGCGAACAAACCAACAAAAGCACGAGCGAGCGACTGAGCAAGGGAGTGAGCGAACGAGAACAAACGAAAGAGCAAACGAGCAAGTGAGCAAATGCACAAGCAAGCGGGCGAGGCATCAGCAGTAGACCGAAGCAGGTAGCGGTCGGCAAAGAAATTCAGTCGCATACAGCATGGAAATGTGCTAGTTCTCGTTCGATAATACACAGCATTAACGACGCCCGTTTTGTTTAAGCTATCGCTCGAAGAACGGCGACAATTCAGACAAGTTTACACTAAAATATCTCAGTGCTGACAGCAAGCAGGAACGGTCATATGTCGCTCATCTGTATACGCGAGTTCACGGACAAGAGCATTCCTTGGAAACTGTAAAAAGTGCCTATTGTAAGCAAGAGTACCAGGATCCGTAAGCTGCAATGTCGCCCGCGAACAACTATGTCTACTTCAGGTATTCGCGATAACACTCCAATACTGACGAACTAAATGAATAATAGTCAGATGTTGCGGTGGCACTGCTAGGATATGAACGAAGCTCTTCTCACCATTTTCATCATCGGCATTATGCTGCAACAAGTGTACATTTACATGTTCTGACTTCTCCCAACTTCACGTATTTGCTGAAAAATGACTAACAACGCAAAATGCGGTACAAAACCGAAAAGAGGCTCACCGAAGGCAGCTGATCGTCACAATACTTCAAGTTCCTTTGTCGCTTGTAGCAATCCGCGACATGGTACATCAGCCCTCTGACAGCTCTGCCAGCCACGACCTGTCGACCCTTTAACGGCTGCAGGGTAAACGGAGCAAGCTTAACATATTCGTTCTCCTGCCACTAGAGGGCCAGCAAACAAGGGACGTTATTCCGCCCACAACATGGTTTCCATGGTTTCAAAGAGAGATAGGCAAATTTATTGTTTTGAAAACGTTTTCGAAATTTTACAAAAAAAAAAACACATTGAATCTGTCTGGTCAAAGACGTCTCTAAAACGTCGAAAGTTGTCAGAAATCTGGGTAATCCGTTTTATACATTAACATGACGTCTTTAGGATCTTGTGTGCTACCTGGGTAGGAATGTGCCGTTCTACAGTGACGAAAAATGCCCCTTAAATTTCTTCGATTTGGAGAAGAATTGAACTCACGTCACAAGGGTTCCCAAAGAACAGAAACCTGGCCCATTTAGCAGGCTGTGCCACAAATTCACTGAGTATTTGCCGCGTTTCAATGAACGCCTTTTACGCCAACGCATTACCGAGCTGCGTCATGAATGCTTTAGGTATGTGCTGCTCTTCATTGAAATTATCGCCAACTTGGATCCCTGAGTATCTGGCAATGAGTGTGCGGAACGCGAAAGAATGATTCTCAGCATTTGCCAGGCACTAGCGCGCCACGCTTCTCGTCCGTGAGGCCAAGCGCGGACTTCTCGGCATTGCTTGCATATAGAAGGCGCAGCGTGTCCAGAAAGAAGTGCGAGGGACGAGCCCTGTTGGCGCATGACGAGTTTCTCAGCACTTGCAGGCACCACCGCGCCTTACATTTCGGAGGTCATACGCAGACATCGCGGCGGTTGCGCTAGATGTACTGAGCGTTCTTAGGGGAACACGAACGAGGAATCCCGCTGCAGTGCACGCCTAATGCATAACTCGTTTTGACGGTGACAATACGTTAGGTCGATGTGCTGATTTAATGCTCAACGCATTACTGTTGACAGTCATCGTCAGATGGCTTCTGCCGAATGTTCCAATAGCGCTAAATCAAGGTAGTTACGCTGCCTGGTCGCGTAATCCGACGAAAACTAGACGTATTTCCACACTGGGCTGCTTATCTGAGCTTGTACTATCTTAAGCCAGAAATTGGGCGACGTATTCTGTTTATTTCCATTAGTCTTTAGCCAGCTTCTCCAAGTAAATGTAAACCGATGTCCCATCATAGCTAACTAAAAGTCAACCTCACGCCTTCGTTTTTTTCCTCTAGTCACTTATGTCCTCGTTATACCAGTTAAATGGTCACAGACAACGTTCATACAGTGAATAATTGTTTATGTGAGTGTTCTAAACGCAACCAGTTTTGAGCAGCTTAAAGCATGTCGACGTAACTCTTTTCGATAGTAGAATTTAGTCATTGCATTATTAGTGGCACACTTAATGCTGTGACCTTATCTTGCATCCACACTTATATAGTGACCGAAATACTTAAACATGTTAACAGAGAAATTACAATTCTGTCTGCCTTATACGTGAAATGTACAGCGGGATTTTTGTTCGTGACACAAAACTGCGCACTTTTTATGATTTACAGCCATCTGCCAGTTTATACACTACGGTACCAGCTTATCTACTTGTGTTTGCAGATTATATTGATCCTGGCGAGATACAATCGAAGAATATACAACAAAATCATCCGCATACAGACTTATGCTGACATTCAAATAATCAATAATATCACCATAGAGAGAACAAACAATAAGGGCCCCAGATAAGAGCCTGGTGGGATGCCAGGAAGCACCGGTGATATTCAAGAGGATGTGTTATTAAAGAGAACATATTACTGCCTTGAGCTCAGGTAAGCTTGAATCCCGTTACAAGTCATAAAATTTGTACACTTTGCGTGGGGCAACTTTTAAATTACGACGGACTTAGGATGGACCCATATCATGCAAAGCCTTCTCAAAATAATAAAGTTTTCGGTCCTAGTTCGGTCGTTAATGACTGTGGACAAATAGGCTATTTTGATAAGCTGTGTTATAGTTTAGAAACTCCATCTAAATCTATATTGAATTGATGAGATAATTGAATTTGTATCAAAGGAAGTGTTTATGTGTTTGCGTACAACGTGCTCTAATAATTTGGAACATTTACTTGTTAAAACAATTGGTCAATAATCAATGGTGAACTATTTATAACCTTGTTTAAGCAAAAGTTCATACAGTGTACCAGTAGAAAAAAAGGATACCCACAAGAAACTCAGCCATACATTTAGCATAACGTTTTAAAAATGTGTGAGGTACGCCATCTCCACTTGGAGATTTCCTTAGGTTCAAATTCAATAGTGAGTTAAATATACCAGGTTATGGAGAGAGAGAGATAAAGAGGAAAGGCGGGGAGGTTAACCAGATATCAGTCTCCGGTTTGCTACCCTACACTGGGGATGGGAGATAGGTGTCAGAAAGAGGACAGAGAGGAAAACGTAACAAAAAAAAAGACACGCACACACGGAGGCACACACATACAAGAGGCGTTCCAGTTAAAGACGTTCACAAAGGCCGGTAGATCGCAAAAAGCGCAATGGTGCTTGCACGGCCTTCTTCTGTGACGGTAGGTCCTTTCGATGGCGTAAAATTCTTTTTTCCGATAGCGGTTGGTTGTCCACCTGGTCAAGTTCATGGCGAAGGCATTCCCTCTGTGGGCTGTACTGCGGGTAGGCGCACAAAATATGGTCAATTGATTTTTCGTGGCCACAGTGGTCACAGGTAGCGGTGTCGGTCATCCCTATGCGGAATGCATAAGCTTTGGTAAAGGCAACGCCCAAGCACTGTCGATATAAAAGCTTGGCGTCTCTACGGCGAAGCTGTGATGGGGCTCGAAGACATAATGTGGGATCAAGTGAGTACAGTCGCGTGTTTCTTAAATGTGGATCATTCCATTGCGACGCGGTGCACTGCCGAGCAAGTAGGCGGAGCTTCCGTGCTGCGTCAGTTCTAGAAAGAGGAATTGGGACGTGGTGCTCCTCAGTATGGGCTGAGCGGGCAGCTTGATCCGCCCGTTCATTGCCGATAATCCCGCAGTGACTTGGAAGTCACTGGAAGGATATTTCATGGCCTGCATCACTTATATGTCTGCGTAATATGTCTCCTCTCTCAAATGTCTCCGTAATATGAAATATTAGTTGTTCGTGTGGTCCGCGTCGTAAAGGTGACAATAGAGACTGCAGTGCCGCCTTCGAATTGCAGAATACCGTCCACTTGTGTGGCGGTTCATCACCAATGTGATGAAGGGCAGTAAAGAGCGCTGCGAGCTCTGCTGCCGTCGATGTTGTCGCGTGGGTCGTCTGAAATTTGATTGTTGTAGCTTTCGCTGGTATGACGATTACCGCCGGGGAGCTGCTTGGAAGGACATATCGATCAGTGTAAATATGCGTAGAGTTACGGTAGTTCTCGTACCGTGAGCTGTTTAAGGGCTGGGGATGAGAGAACAGCTTTTTCCGAGATGCCAGGTATTGTGAGGTTAATTTTTAGCTAAGCGAGGCAACATGGAGGAATCGAAGGCGTCGCAGCCGGAGTGAAACCAACTGGCAACGATTCATCATATGCGGTTATCGTTTGGCTGAAAGATGTGTGCGGTCTGTCCGCTGGTAGAGAGGCTAAGTGATGACGAGGAGTCCTGGCTAGATGCCTTATATGGGTCCTGAGCACTTCAATTTAAATGTGGATCTTGACAAGGTGGTCTCCAGCAATTGCTATCGTAGCCACTGCCGAAGCACTCTGAGGCCGGCCTAGACAGATCCGGAGCACTTGAGCCTGAAGACTTTGTATTGTGCGTAGATTCGTTTTACCTTTGTTGGTTATTACTGGGAAGCTGTATCGCAGAAATCCTATAAAAAGCACCCTGTACAGTTGTAACATGGCGCTTGTCGACATGCCCCAGGTCTCGCCAGCGAAAAACTTGAACAGGTGGCAGATGCCGGTCAACCGTTTTTTCACGTACCATACGTGAGGACTCCATGACAAGTCCCTGTCGATTATGACACCTAGAAACTTGTACGATCGGACCCGTCGTATCATTTGGCCATTTATCAATACGCTGTAGTTAGCCATGGGTTTGCGCGTAAATGGCACTAGTGCGCATTTCTCGGAGGAAATTTCCAGGCCTCGATTACGGAGGTAGATAGCAGTTTTTGTGGCGGCTCTCTGAATTCTCGCTCGCAACTGTAGGCGAGTTACTGCAGACGTCCATATGCAAATGTCATCCGCGTACATTGATAGCCTGACTGTGTTTGGCACGTGTTCAAGGAGAGCAATTAGTGTTAGATTAAGTAACACAGGGCTAAGTACAGTGCCTTGGGGGACGCCACAGTAGCTATAATGTAGACAAGTACGGCCTTCCTCGGTGCTTAAAAAAAGGATGCATGGCGAGATAGCTCCGTATCAATTGAAACATCCGACCACCCACTCCTACCTCTGCGAGAGCAGAGAGGATGGCTTCATGTATAATGTTGTCATACGCCCCTTTAACGTCGAGAAATAAAGAAGCGCAGAGACGCTTATGGCATTTCTCATGCTGAATGTAGGTGACCAGGTCGACAACGTTATCGATCACCCGCCGTGGTTGCTCAGTGGCTATGGTGTTGGGCTGCTGAGCACGAGGTCATGGGATCGAATCCCGGCCACGGCGGCCGCATTTCGATGGGGGCGAAATGCGAAAACACCCGTGTGCTTAGATTTAGGTGCACGTTAAAGAACCCCCAGGTGGTCAAAATTTCCGGAGTCCTCCACTATGGCGTGCCTCATAATCAGAAAGTGGTTTTGGCACGTAAAACCCCAAATATTATTATTATTATTATTACGTTATCGATCGATGATCGACCACGTCGAAAGCCTGCCATGGCATCACTATTCTTTCCACTACTTTGTCCACACAGCGCGCCAAAGCGATCGGGCGATATGATGAGAGTTCCAACGGCGACTTGCTAGGCTTCAGCAGTGGAACAAGGCGACTTGTCTTCCAGGTTGTTGGCAGCGTGCCATCTTTCCAAGATTCACTGTACAACTGAAGGAGAACACCTCTCGCTCGCTCTCCCAGGTGACACAGAGCTCGGGAGGAAATTCCGTCAGGTCCTGGCGCTGATGTGTGGCTACACAAAGCTAACGCTGCCTTACATTCGTGGATTGAGAATGATAGATCCATGAGGTGATCACGTGGTGGCGGACAATTACTCGAAGGCGATGGAATGTTGGTAGCTGTGAGTTGGCTGGATACTCTGGCGCAGAAATCCTCGGCCACGTTGATCTCCGATCTCTTTTTAGAGAGGGCAAGCGCCTTGAATGAGAATCGCTGTACGGGAAGTGTCCGCAGTCCGCGCACCGTTCTCCATAGTTGCGATAAAGGCTTGCGTGGATCTAGCGACTCACAGAAGGCAGTCCAATGTTGCGATTCGAGCTTGTCTAACAGGCGCGGGATCTTCTTTTGCGTGCGTCTGGCGGTCCGTAAATCGTCCATTGTCTTCGTACGTGGGTATCTTCGTTCAGCACGTCGTCGGATTACTCGAAGTTGTTCTAGTTCCACATCAAATTCTGTCAGTTTCGAAGAACATGTGAGAGTTTACATATTATCTTGCACCGCGCTCTGGATTGGCTCTTCCAAATCGAAAGATGGATTGGCGTCGCAGTGTTCTTCCATAATAGACTGGAATTTAGACCAGTCCACTCTTTGGATCATATCCCGTATTTTGGAAGGGGGCAATCCTCTGATCTTGATGTACGTGGGGGTATGGTCGTATTCGTGCGTCTCTATGTCCGCAAACCACCCTGCACGTCTGACAGGGCTTCGTGAGACGAAAGCCAAGTCAAGACAGCTGCTGTACGTGCAGCCACGTAAACGTAGGACTTCCATCATTCAGCAGCCAAAGTTCATTACTTCAAGTGAAAGATACCAGAGCTCTGCCTCTTGCGTTGATCTTCGGGCTTCCCCAGAGTGTATGATGGGCTTTGAAATCTCCAATAATGACCCAGGGATTGGGAGTTGAGGAAAGGATACCTCGTATTTAGTGATCAAATCGACTTGACAGAGATAGATAGGTGCCCACCAAAGTAAAGGCCAAATTCTTTTTTCTTACGTTTAGGCATATATATTGATCATCGTCATCAGGTGGCACAGGCTGATAAATGTAGGTGAGGTCATGGCAAATAAACACCAAAGCCTTATTGTTTTCACCAAAAGCTGACGACATAAACGATTCATATCCAGAAAGCCTGATCGTGTTCGATAAGTTCGGCCCGCAAATGATGATAATGAGAAGCATATTGGCATACACGAAGCAACGAAAATCCGAAGGGCGCGCCCTGAGTCCGCGGGCATTCCTCTAAAAAATAGTTGCTTGTCGAACCTCATCCCTAAAAGACAGTGGTTGTGGAGCCATGATCTACTCAAGGGTTGCCAGCACCAGACTCAGAGCGTCCAGTACTTGAAGCGCACTTCTGGTAGACGGTGTGTGCATGTTGCTTAGCAACACGAGAATGGCATTCATTAAAGGTGTAATAAGAGCTATCATCTGCTCATCTGTTTTCCGCGACTCCTCGGATACAGCACCTTGCTGTACTGAGGGCGGCTTCTTCTGCGGCTCTTCTAGCGGTCGTGTACGTGGAAGTGGCGGTCATTCCTTTGTGGAGAGAGACCTGGCAGTTTTCTCCCTTCCAACATCGGTGTTCGGAGTGCTGGAAACTTCCGCTGATGGTCCTGCTTGACGAGTTGACTTTTGCTGAAAAGTTGATGTTTTCCGTCGTGACGACTTTCGACGGTGACGTCGTCTTCAGCGCACTTTCACACCTCTTTGTGTGTAGAGTTGTCTCTCACCATTTGTTTAAGAATGGTGATCTGTTTCTTGATCTGGGGACAGCCTTTGGAAGAGGCGCAGTGATCACCCTGACAGTTAGGACATTTCAACGTGGTTGCGCTGCAGTTGTCTTCTGAGTGGGGTTTGGCACATCGAGGGCACATGGCCTAATTTCTGCAAACACCCTACACATGGTCAATCTTCTGACATTTGAAGCATTGCATTGTTCTTGGAATAAATGGCAGAACCTGGTGGCGAAAGTGGCCGACCTTCACGTAGGATGGAAGACCTTTGATCGTTATCCTCACACAAAGTGTGTTGCCGAGGAGGAGTAGATTTTAATGGAGAGAAAGGAGGAGAGGTCGGCCTGGAGAGCGTGTCTCTAGCCTGCTACTCCTCACTGGGGAATGGGGAAGTGGGAAATACAGGGAAAGGTAGGTGGCGGATGATTATGATATGGTACAATGAGTTGCCGAGGCGACCAACATGCACAATGACGTTGTGTTCACTTGCTGGTTTTATGAGAACTGGGAGGTCTGCATTAGGTGCTTCATTGTCAATGTCATATATGACTCCTGTTATTGTGGCACCATTCGATGACACGATGGAGCGGACCTTGATGTTTCCCAGCTACGTTACATGATGTAATTTGTTCAGCGCGCTCGGGTTCATTACATCGATTGCCAGGATGTTTCGCCTAGTGTTTATCCTGACATCCTTGATCTCGTTCGGCACGGTGTTTTCTAGATACACGGAGAGTGCTTGCCTGTTGAGGACGCGTAGGTTGTCAGTAGCGTTCTGTGGCACAAACAGTATGGAGTGAGGCCATCGTTGAGGCGCTGTTTTTACGGTGTTCGAGCTGGACGCTGAAGATGAGTTGAGAATTCTTCGTTTGGCCTTGCAGCACTGGACAAGTCGAAAGATGTCTTCCGAGAACTCGTCACCAGATGCGGAGTACAGCTCTGTGTCCTCGCTATTACTCGACGTATTTCCTCGCTTCCTCGAACCGACGTCCGCGGGTGAACGGGAACCGGGAGGGTCCTCGGGGTATTGTACATCTATCACCGCGATGGAGGGGGCGGTAGACACCACGGGTGCAGTGAGAAGTCCAGAGAAGCACAGAGAAGGGCGAGATGTGTTCCGCAAGAGAAGCACTTCGTCTCAGGTTATGAAATTTGTAGATGAATATGGGGTAGTGCTTAAAACTTGTCGAACACATTCGAGACTGCAACAATGGAAGTGATACTGATCTAAAAAAGATCTCATTCATCGCATTAGAAATATCATTTGGGATCAGATTCGAAAGCATTACCTATAAGAAAGGGATCAGAATTTGAGGTTTTAGGTGTTATAGATTGCCAAAATCTCGAAGGTGCTTTCCTCAGTAAATCAAACAAGCGTATCAATAGGTTTCTTTAGATTTCATCACTGCATCCTTAAGTTTGTGATTTGCTCGTGTAAATTCACCCTACATGTTTTCGTGTGACGTTCTTTTTCTAAATTTTCTAAAATGTAATAAAGAGTATATTGAAAACGTCCACCTTAAATATAATGAAATTGAATTGCTGGAGCTGCACAGTTGTTTGTTGTATCTAGCATAACTTAAAAGCCACAGCTATATGTACTTTCAAGCTGTTTAATGACACTGTTATAGCTATATGTGCATCAGAACGTCACTAAAATGTCATTAGAAAGTTGTATTGATGATAAATTGCAGAACTGCAGCATTTGATAGCATCTGTGTATGCATGAAGTACGATTTCAAGAGTAACATTATTTTTGTCTTGCACAAAAAGGCACTAAATAAAATGTCACTTTTGCTCAGTTTGTTAAAATTGAAAGTATATAGTACAAAAGCAAAGTGAAGCAAAATCGCAAAGGCGGCAACTGCAAAAAATAAACATTTACGTAACGACAACGCGCCCTTCTATGAGCATTCCAAAATATACGTCGGTTCACTAGAAAGTCACTTTGTATGTGGTTGTGCTGTTGCTTTCGCTTTCAGCATTACTTCCTTCAGTTCACAGGTCAGGATAGCTATTTGCTCGTGTACATTCACCCTACTTGTTCTTTTGCGTTTTGTTACAGTGAAGCTGTATATTGGGGGCTAGCCGATTCGTCCGTCCGTCCGTCCATCCGTACGTCTGTCGGTCACCTGTACGCCGATAACTCCTCCGGTGCAACCGCGTGCTCATGCGCAAAAAAAGATGGAAAGAGAGGCGCGCGATTAACCAACACCACCTAGATAGCACAAGGCCTGCTTATTCCAATCCAAGACATAATGCTACTTGGCCCGAAATTTCCATTGACAAGACTGGCGTGATGAAAGCACTGACGTCAAAATCACTGTTGCCTACTCGAGAGTATTCCCATTATATTGTATGGCAGTCTGGCCAGGTAACATAACGTCATAGGTCGGAGTGAAGAGGCCTTGTGCTATCTAGGTAGTGTTGGATTAGGTGCGCCAGTAGTCATGTCGTTGCTCACCGTCGCAGCCGAGCGCGCGCGCAGAAATTTCTCTCCCGCCCCGAAATGGGCAGGCCAAACATCGCACGTACTCCTTAAGAGCAGGCAGATTTTGATCAGCAACGCCCCTAGCACAACCGCTAACGTTTACGCCGTGCCGCTGCTGCAGCCCGGGCGCAAGAACAGGCTCGTGCTGCCGAGCTCAAGCAGCAACTGCATATCGAGGAACCGGCAGCCTACCAAGCCGTCGTTTAATGAACCGTCGGTATTAACCCAGTGATAAATACCAGGGCTGCACGTTTTACCTTCACTGGTTAACCATCTGTACGGAGTGCTCAGGCGGTGATTTGTTTGGCTTCAAGTGTCGTAAAATAATCGGTTGAATCCATTTATTGTCAACTTCAACTTGACGTAGTTCAATTGCTGGAGCCGGACAGTTGTGTGTTGTATCAAGCATAATGTAAAAGTTCAAGCCGCGGACTACGGCCTGAGGCAACCCAGCAGCGCTCGCTGTCGAACGCAGTGCACTTATACCCGGTGAACGCTTTCACGTTTTTTGCAAGTTTCATCACGATACCAATTAGCGTTTGTAAAATTTTAAGCGTAGAAATTCTTTTCCTTTAAATGTACAAAGTCATGTTAATAGCGACTGTTTGCTGCTGTTATATATTAGGTGTTGAAGATGTTTTTTGCACGTTTTCATGACAGCTGACTTTGTCACTTGTTGGTAACACCGAAACAACACCTCGTATACGTTTAGCGTGTGTTTCTTAAAAGAACACGACATTAACAATTGGCGCCCGTGACAGGACAAAGCCGGTTACGAGCTCCTTTAATGGAGAGTGATTACCAATAGGTTATCTAAGTGTTATGTCGGGCTAGCGCTTGGGGCTCAAGGGTGCTGATATAAGAGCTTGGGAAGACGAGCGGTCCATTAGGGCTCCTGAGGAAGACGGGAAGGTACGTGAGGAACGAGCTGCGAAAGAGATGCGGAAAAACAGCGCCTTCAGTTTGAATAAAAAAATTTGCAATTGAGTTTGAGGCTCGCTGAAGCGGAAGAAAGAAGTTCGGATGTTTCCGGCAACCCTAAACAACGGGAAGTCTCGATCCCGCTAAACCCGCACAGTCTGATTCCCGTATTCAACGATCCTCGAGACGACCTTGACGCGTGCTTAAAACGCTTTGAGCATGCGGCTACGGGACAAGATTAGCCCAAAGTGGCCCACCTCACTGAGCCTATGCCTCGGGGGAAATGCTCTTGTAGTCTCGCAGTGCTTGTCGCCTGTAGATTATATGGGTTATGACAAGGCGAAGATAGCACTGTTGGAAGCAATTTCGTTTTACCGCAGAAAGACATCGACAGAAGCTTGGCGAAAGCAAACGCTAAAATGGTCAAATTGGTAGCCAATACGTCGCAGGGCTTGTCAGCATTTTTGACCACTGGGTAAACATCTCTAAAACAGTCGTTCCAATCCTTACGTGGTTTAATCGTGGGAGAGCAGTTTCTCAACACATGGAACAGTCGATTGGTCGTGTTGCTCCAAGAGATAGATAGTAAGACGATTAAAGAGATGGCAGAAGTTCATGATTGCCTTATGCAAGCACAGCGTTGTAATATTATGTTTTGCTCAAACAATGGTCTGAACACCGTAAGGAAGACTAGGAAAAAACTCCACGCATGAAAGCTCAGTTGAACTGTTTCTGATATAACAAACCGGGACACAGGGCGTCGGACTTCAAAGGCCAGGGAACCTCACTGCTCGGACATGTGCTGTTTAGATAATATAGTTGGCAGTTTTGACATTAAAGTGTGGGGAAGGAGGGAGACATCATATGTTTTGGTCCTTGAAAGACTTGTAGATGAGCTACTGATGAGCGCGACAAAAAAGGAGAGCGGAGCTACCACGAAAGCTCATTAGTAATGTCTTGTGAAGCGGTAAGTCTGCCCAAGTTATGCCTGTTTCAGAGGGCAACCATGAAGGCTAGAAAGTTTTCGTGTCGAGAGAAGGTGGCAGCGATGTCACTATATTAAGCCGTGCTCTATAGACCCAGGAAAAACCTTCACTGGCGAATGTACAATGGTTTGTTTAGAAGTAGTGACTATTGGACCTGTTGCGGATCCATGTTAGAGGAGGAGTGACTCAAACGAGTAGGGACGACACAGAAAAAAACTCGAACGAGCGCGGACTAGCAACAACAGTTTATTGTGAAAAATTCGAAGTTTCGCCCGAAAAGCGAAGCATCGATTGTGACAGCAAATTAGTAGACAGCTTTACAAAGTGAGGATAGTACTTTTCTCGACCGCATAAACTTGGAAACATGGTGTGAGCGCGCACAAGCCTACATGAACACATCACGCTCGATGAACGCGAACGCTGTTGTGTGCAAGCACGGCAGCTGCAGCGAAGGGAGTGAGAAACGTATAAGTACGGATGGTATAGCGAAGCTCCCGTAGCATCCCATACGCCCTGAAATGGCGGCTGGCGGAGGCATGGCAACGCCATCAACAATTCGTGGGGCCAATTTCTCGGTGGAGAAAAATTAATGTTTCCTGTTGGAGACTTGTTGCGCCAAGTCGTCTCGTCAAAGAGCGGACAACAGTATAAATGAGCGTA